>NC_054085.1:11351221-11673721 GCF_017562075.2 Anopheles merus
CTTTTTGCGAAAATCGCAGAACTTTTTGCGAAAATCGCAGAACTTATTGCGAAAATCGCAGAAGTTTTTGTGAAAATGGCAGAAGTTTTTGCGAAAATCGCACAAGTTTTTGCGAAAATCGCAGAACTTTTTTGCGAAAATCGCAGAACTTTTTGCGAAAATCGCAGAACTTATTACGAAAATCGCAGAAGTTTTTGCGAAAATCGCAGAAGTTTTTGCGAAAATCGCAGAACTTTTTTGCGAAAATCGCAGAAGTTTTTGCGAAAATCGCAAAAGTTTTGCGAAAATCGCAGAAGTTTTTGCGAAAATCGCAGAAGTTTTTGCGAAAATCGCAGAAGTGTTTGCGAAAATCGCAGAAGTTTTTGCGACAATCACAGAAGTTTTTGCGAAAATCGCAGAACTTTTTGCGAAAATCGCAGAAGTTTTTGCGAAAATCGCAGAAGTTTTTGCGAAAATCGCAGAAGTTTTTTGCGAAAATCGTTGAAATTTTTTGCGAAAATCGCAGAAGTTTTTGCGAAAATCGCAGAAGTTTTTGCGAAAATCGCAGAAGTTTTTGCGAAAAACGCAGAAGTTTTTGCGAAAATCGCAGAAACTTTTGCGAAAATCGCAGAAGTTTTTGCGAAAATCGCAGAAGTTTTTGCGAAAATCGCAGAACTTTTTGCAAAAATCGCAGAAACTTTTTGCGAAAATCGCAGAACTTTTTGCGAAAATCGCAGAACTTTTTGCGAAAATCGCAGAACTTTTTGCGAAAATCGCAGAAGTTTTGCGAAAATCGCGGGAAGTGTTTGCGAAAATCGCAGAAGTTTTTGCGAAAATCGCAGAAGTTTTTGCGAAAATCGCAGAACTTATTGCGAAAATCACACAAGTTTTTGCGAAAATCGCGGAAGTGTTTGCGAAAATCGCAGAAGTTTTTGCGAAAATCGCAGAAGTTTTTGCGAAAATCGCAGAACTTATTGCGAAAATCACAGAAGTTTTTGCGAAAATCGCAGAAGTTTTTGCGAAAATTGCAGAACTTTTTGCGAAACTCGCAGAACTTTTTGCGAAACTCGCAGAAGTTTTTGCGAAAATCGCAGAAGTTTTTGCGAAAATCGCAGAAGTTTTTGCGAAAATCGCAGCACTGTTTTTCGAAAGTCGCACAAGTTTTTGGCGAAAATCGCAGAACTTTTGCGAAAATCGCAGAAGTTTTTGCGAAAATCGCACAAGTTTTTGCGAAAATCGCAGAAGTTTTTGCGAAAATCGCAGAAGTTTTTGCGAAAGTCGCAAAAACTTCTGCGATTTTCGCAAAAACTTCTGCGATTTTCGCAAAAAGTTTTGCGACTTTCGCAAAAACTTCTGCGATTTTCGCAAAAACTTCTGCGATTTTCGCAAAAACTTGTGCGATTTTCGCAAAAACTTCTGCAATTTTCGCAAAAACTTCTGCGATTTTCGCAAAAACTTGTGCGACTTTCGAAAAAAGTTCTGCGATTTTCGCAAAAACTTCTGCGATTTTCGCAAAAACTTCTGCGATTGTCGCAAAAACTTCTGCGAGTTTCGCAAAAAGTTCTGCGAGTTTCGCAAAAAGTTCTGCGATTTTCACAAAAACTTCTGCGATTTTCGCAAAAAGTTCTGCGATTTTCGCAATAAGTTCTGCGATTTTTGCAAAAACTTGTGCGATTTTCGCAAAAACTTCTGCGATTTTCGCAAAAACTTCTGCGATTTTCGCAAAAACTTGTGTGATTTTCGCAATAAGTTCTGCGATTTTCGCAAAAACTTCTGCGATTTTCGCAAAAACTTCTGCGATTTTCGCAAACACTTCCGCGATTTTCGCAAAAACTTGTGTGATTTTCGCAAAAAGTTCTGCGATTTTCGCAAGAAGTTCTGCGATTTTCGCAAAAAGTTCTGCGATTTTCGCAAAAAGTTCTGCGATTTTCGCAAAAAGTTCTGCGATTTTCGCAAAAACTTCTGCGATTTTCGCAAAAACTTCCGCGATTTTCGCAAAAGTTCTGCGATTTTCGCAAAAACTTCTGCGTTTTTCGCAAAAAGTTCTGCGTTTTTCGCAAAAACTTCTGCGATTTTCGCAAAAACTTCTGCGATTTTCGCAAAAAATTTCAACGATTTTCGCAAAAAACTTCTGCGATTTTCGCAAAAACTTCTGCGATTTTCGCAAAAACTTCTGCGATTTTCGCAAAACCTTCTGCGATTTTCGCAAAAACTTCTGTGATTGTCGCAAAAACTTCTGCGATTTTCGCAAACACTTCTGCGATTTTCGCAAAAACTTCTGCGATTTTCGCAAAAACTTCTGCGATGTTGCAAACTTTGCGATTTTCGCAAAAACTTCTGCGATTTTCGCAAAAAAGTTCTGCGATTTTCGCAAAAACTTCTGCGATTTTCGCAAAAACTTCTGCGATTTCGTAATAAGTTCTGCGATTTTCGCAAAAAGTTCTGCGATTTTCGCAAAAAAGTTCTGCGATTTTCGCAAAAACTTGTGCGATTTTCGCAAAAACTTCTGCCATTTTCACAAAAACTTCTGCGATTTTCGCAATAAGTTCTGCGATTTTCGCAAAAAGTTCTGCGATTTTCGCAAAAAGTTCTGCGATTTTCGCAAAAAAGTTCTGCGATTTTCGCAAAAATTCTGCGATTTTCGCAAAAACTTCTGCGATTTTCGCAAAAACTTCTGCGATTTTCGCAAAACTTCTGCAATTTTCGCAAAAAGTTCTGCGATTTTCGCAAAAAGTTCTGCAATTTTCGCAAAAAGTTCTGCGATTTTCGCAAAAACTTCGCGATTTTCGCAAAAACTTCTGCGATTTTCGCAAAAAGTTTTGCGATTTTCGCAAAAACTTCTGCGATTTTCGCAAAAACTTGTGCGATTTTCGCAAAAACTTCTGCGATTTTCGCAAAAACTTCTGCGATTTTCGCAAAAACTTCTGCGATTTTCGCAAAAAGTTCTGCGATTTTCGCAAAATGTTTTGCGATTTTCGCAAAAACTTCTGCGATTTTCGCAAAAACTTCTGCGATTTTCGCAAAAACTTCTGCGATTTTCGCAAAAACTACTTCGGTTTTCGCAATAAGTTCTGCGATTTTCGCCAAAACTTCCGCAATTTTCGCAAAAACTTCTGCGATTGTCGCAAAAAAGTTCTGCGATTTTCGCAAAAAGTTCTGCGAATTTCGCCAAAGCTTCTGCGATTTTCGCAAAAACTTCTGCGATTTTCGCAAAAACTTCTGCGATTTTCGCAAAAAGTTCTGCGATTTTCGCAAAAACTTCTGCGATTTTCCCAATAAGTTCTGCGATTTTCGCAAAAACTTTTGCGATTTTCGCAAAAAAGTTCTGCGATTTTCGCAAAAAGTTCTGTGATTTTCGCAAAAACTTCTGCGATTTTCGCAAAAAGTTATGCGATTTTCGCAAAAAGTTCTGCGATTTTCGCAAACAGTTCTGCGATTTTCGCAAAAAGTTCTGCGATTTTCGCAAAAAGTTCTGCGATTTTCGCAAAAACTTCTGCGATTTTCGCAAAAAGTTCTGCGATTTTCGCAAAAAGTTCTGCGATTTTCGCAAAAAGTTCTGCGATTTTCGCAAAAAGTTCTGCGATTTTCGCAAAAAGTTCTGCGATTTTCGCAAAAAGTTCTGCGATTTTCGCAAAAACTTCTGCGATTTTCGCAAAAACTTCTGCGATTTTCGCAAAAAACTTCTGCGATTTTCGCAAAAACTTCTTCGGTTTTCGCAAAAACTTCTGCGATTTTCGCAAAAAACTTCTGCGATTGTCGCAAAAACTTCCGCAATTTTCGCAAAAACTTGGGCGATTTTCGCAAAAACTTCTGCGATTTTCGCAAAAAGTTCTGCGATTTTCGCAAAAAACTTCTGCGATTTTCGAAAAACAGTTCTGCGATTTTCGCAAAAAGTTCTGCGATTTTCGCAAAAACTTCTGCGATTTTTGCAAAAACTTGTGCGGTTTTCGCAAAAACTTCTGAGATTTTCGCAAAAAGTTCTGCGATTTTCGCAAAAAACTTCTGCGATTTTCGAAAAACAGTTCTGCGATTTTCGCAAAAAGTTCTGCGATTGTCGCAAAAACTTCTGCGATTTTCACAAAAAGTTCAACGATTTTCGCACAAACTTCTGCGATTTTCGCTAAAAGTTCTGCGATTTTCGCAAAAACTTCTGCGATTTTCGCAAAAACTTCTGCGATTTTCGCAAAAACTTCTGCGATTTTCGCAAAATGTTGTGCGATTTTCGCAAACACTTCTGCGATTTTCGCAAAAACTTCTGCGATTTTCGCAAAAAGTTCTGCGATTTTCGCAAAAAGTTCTGCGATTTTCGCAAAAAGTTTTGCGATTTTCTAAAAAACTTCTGCGATTTTCGCAAAAAGTTCTGCGATTTTCGCAAACACTTCTGCGATTTTCGCAAAAATTTCTACGATTTTCGCAAAAAATATTTGCGATTTTCACAAAAACTTCTGCAATTTTCGCAAAAAGATTTGCGATTTTCGCAAAAAGTTCTGCAATTTTCACAAAAACTTCTGCGATTTTCGCAAAAACTTCTGCGATTTTCGCAAAAAGTTCTGCGATTTTTGCAAAAAGTTCTGCAATTTACGCAAGAAGTTCTGCGATTTTCGCAAACACTTCTGCGATTTTCGCAAAAAGTTCTGCGATTTTCGCAAAAAAATTCTGCTATTTTCGCAAAAAGTTCTGCGATTTTCGCAAAAACTTCTGCGATTTTCGCAAAAACTTCTTCGAGTTTCGCAAAAAACTTCTACGATTTTTGGAAAAAACTTCGGCGATTTTCGCAAAAACTTCTGCGATTTTCGCAAAAAGTTCTGCGATTTTCGCAAAACCTTTTGCGATTTTCGCAAAAACTTCTGCGATTTTCGCAAAAACTTTTGCGATTTTCGCAAAAACTTCTGCGATTTTCGCAAAAAGTTCTGCGATTTTCGCAAAAAAATTCTGCTATTTTCGCAAAAAGTTCTGCGATTTTCAAAAAAACTTCTGCGATTTTCGCAAAAACTTCTTCGAGTTTCGCAAAAAACTTCTGCGATTTTTGGAAAAAACTTCGGCGATTTTCGCAAAAACTTCTGCGATTTTCGCAAAAAGTTCTGCGATTTTCGCAAAAACTTCTGCGATTTTCACAAAAAGTTCTGCGATTTTCGCAAAAATTTCTGCGATTTTCGCAAAAAATGTTTGCGATTTTCGCAAAAACTTCTGCAATTTTCGCAAAAACTTGTGCGATTTTCGCAAAATGTTTGCGATTTTCGCAAAAACTTCTGCGATTTTTGCAAACACTTCTGCGATTTTTGCAAAAACTTCTGCGATTTTCGCAAAAACTTCTGCGATTTTCGCAAAAGCTTCTGCGATTTTCGCAAAAAGTTCTGCGATTTTGCAAAAACTTCTGCGATTTTCGCAAAAACTTTTGCGATTTTCGCAAAAACTTTTGCGATTTTCGCAAAAACTTCTGCGATTTTTGCAAAAAGTTCTGCAATATTCGCAAAAAACTTCTGCGATTTTCGCAAAAATTTCTGCGATTTTCGCAAAAACTTCTGCGATTTTCGCAAAAACTTCTGCGATTTTCGCAAAAACTTCTGCAATTTTCGCAAAAAGTTCTGCGATTTTCGCAAAAAGTTCTGCAATTTTCGCAAAAAGTTCTGCGATTTTCGCAAAAACTTCTGTGATTTTCGCAAAAACTTCTGCGATTTTCGCAAAAACTTTTGCGATTTTCGCAAAAACTTCTGCGATTTTCGCAAAAACTTCTGCGATTTTTGCAAAAAGTTTTGCGATTTTCGCAACAAGTTTGGCGATTTTCGCAAAGACTTCTGCGATTTTCGCTATAACTTCTGCGATTGTCGCAAAAACTTCTGCGATTTTCGCAAAAGCTTCTGCGATTTTCGCAAAAGCTTCTGCAATTTACGCAAAAAGTTCTGCGATTTTCGCAAAAAGTTCTGCGATTTTCGCAAAAAGTTCTGCGATTTTCGCAAAAAACTTCTGCGATTTTCGCAAAAATTTCTGCGATTTTCGCAAAAACTTGTGCGATTTTCGTAAAAACTTCTGCGAATTTTGCAAAAAATTCTGCGATTTTCGCAAAAAATTTTACGATTTTCTCAAAAACTTCTGCGATTTTCGCAAAAAACTTGTGCGATTTTCGCAAAAACTTCTGCGATTTTCGCAAAAACTTCTGCTATTTTCGCCAAAACTTCTGCGATTGTCGCAAAAACTTCTGCGATTTTCGCAAAAACTTCTGCGATTTTCGCGTAAATTCCGCGATTTTCGCAAAAACTTGTGCGATTTTCGCAAAAACTTCTGCGATTTTCGCAAAAACTTCTGCGATTTTCGCAAAAACTTCTGCGATTTTTGCAAAAACTTCTGCGATGTACGCAAAGAATTCTGCGTTTTTTGCAAAAACTTGTGCAATTTTCGCAAAAGCTTCTGCGATTTTCGCAAAAGCTTCTGCGACTTTCGCAAAAAGTTTTGCGATTTTCGCAAAGTTTGTGCGATTGTCGCAAAAGGTTCTGCGAATTTTGCAAAAAATTCTGCGATTTTCGCAAAAAAAATTTGCGATTTTCACAAAAACTTCTGCGATTTTCGCAAGAACTTCTGCGATTTTCGCAAAAACTTCTGCGAGTTTCGCAAAAACTCCTGCGGTTCTGCGATGGTAGCAAAAGATCTTCGATTGTCGCAAAAACTTTTGCTATTTTAGAATTACTTCTGAAGCGGTCAACCTTTGTGGTGACGAATGGTCTCAATATATTACCGGAGCACCTACGACTCCAATCCAACTCCAACTATTGTTAGTCCGATTCCGACTCCGGCAAAATGGAATCACAAGATTCGCCCGGAGTCAGAGTCGTCCAGAGTCGTTCGGAGTCGTTCAGAGTCGTCGAAGTCGTCCGGAGCCGATCGGAGTCGGTGTCATTCGTAGTCGTCTAGAGTCGATCGGAGTCAACCGGAATCGGAACCGGTTGGAGTCAACAGGAGCCTTGGTTGAATGTACTTGTAATTGGGCATTTTATTTCGTTGTGGTTTTGTTTTCGTTGTGTTTTTGCGCGTGTAGTTCGTATACAGGATTTTTGTTTCAAAGGCTGACACCGGCCGACTCCGAACGACTTCGACTCCGAACGACTCCGGACGACTTCGACTCCCAACAACTCCGGACGACTCCGAACGTCTCCGGCTAACACAGGCTCCCAATAACTCTGAACGACTACGGACAACTCAGAACAACTCCGGCAGATTCCGGACGACTCCGGACGACTCCAGACGACTTCAGGCGACTCCAGACGACTTCAGGCGACTCCAGACGACTTCAGGCGACTCCAGACGACTCCAAATCCGAATGACTCTCGATGATTCCGAACGACTGCGGACGAATTCGAATGACTCCGGACGACTCCAGACGACTCCGAATAACTCCGGTTGACTCCGGGCAATTCCGGACGACTCCGGAAGACTCCTGTTAATGTAGGGCGAACCTACCTTCCAGAGTCGATTAGGAATTTATCGTAGTCGGATTAGAGTCGACTCCGGATTTTTACCTACTTTACCCATCACTACACCATACTACCATCTGGTTGCCTGCACTTCTCCCATTAGGATTAAGACATGATAAGTTCCTATACCACTATGGGTGCAGAATTAGCTCCAGAACCGTTTCATCTATTTTGGACCTTAAACGACTGCAAAATCAGATATTTGGAAAAAAAAAACACGAAAGCTCCATAGCTTCACTGGTTTGCTCAATAGATAGCGTATTACAGTTTCATATAATGATGATATATATACCCTTCTAACTTTCCGTGTAAAAATCTATATGAATGGTCGTGTGGTCAGGTACACGGGTATCAACACCATCGACTATTATTCAAATCTCACTTGCTTCTTTACAAATGGTGCGCACTGGAGTTTAGTATTTAAACAATTGTATCGCCGTTCTAGTTCTAGGGATTCAGGACTTCAATGCGAAACCATATAACAGTACAGAGCGAAGGAGAAAGCTCACAAATCGAAGAAAGATTCAATGGCTGGGAATCCCACCAACAGATAGCACCACCAGCTTTTTTGGTATTTTTAGAATGCATCAGTCGTTCACCGTCTGTTAAACGAAGTCTTTCTATATTCCGTTTAGGTAGAGAGCTTCAGTCGTTTAGAACCAGTTTAGAGGTCATTTAGTGGATTAGTGGCACTTGGGATGTCGTGTAAAGTTGTGAAAATTTTTGCATAGATTTAGGAGTGAGTTTATAGAAAAATCATCAAAGCATCGAGTTTGTTATGGATCTCACTGTCAAATAAGGTTTTCTTCCTCTTTTGTTGTTTTAAGAAGCCAAACGTTGTATTGTAATGGAAAGAAAGGAATCCAGGTTTTTAATGCCTTTTCCCACATTCTTGATTTATGTTTATGTTTATTTGTCTATCGATGGAAAATAATGCCCTCTCGAACCATTTTAGCAATGTTTTACAATGAGTGTTTTACAATGGATTACAATAACATAAAACATAAAAATGTGCACTATGGAACCAAATTTAAAACAGAAACACGATCATTAAACTCAGTTGGCGAAATCACGGCCCATGAGTAGGAACGGATCAGAGAAGCCAAATTGCGTTCTACGGTCGTCGAGGACCAACATTGCCCGAGTTCGGAGCGGCCTGGCCGGAACGTACAGGTTGATGGCAGCCAGTAGTGACGGAGAGTCAATACGGCCGTCGAGAAGTCCCGTGATGAACGACAACCTGGCTTTTCGTATTCGCTCACTTATGGTGGGTACCCAAGCGCCACAGATTAAGCTTAAACGGCTGGAAAATTGAATATCCATAGAAAAAAAATGAAAGCTCCACAGCTTCATTGGTTTGATCAATAGATGGCGTATTACAACTCATCATTATATTGCTATCCTTTTCTTGCAATGTGTTTCGACAAGTTGCATTTTATTATGACCTATATAGCCTTCTAACTTTCTGAGCAAAAATCTATATAAATGGTCGTGTGGTTAGATACGTGGGTATCAACACCAATGACCATTGCTCAAATCTCACTTGCTTCAGTGCTGGTGGTTTCCGTTGGAGTTTAGTATTTAAACAATCGTATCGCCGTTCTAGTTCTAGCGATGCATAACTTCAATGCGAAACCATACAACAGTACAGAGGAAATGAGAAAGCTCTCCTCCAAGCGATGAAGCTCAACTGGTTGGGGTATCCCACCAACAGATAGCGCCACCAGCTTTTTTGCTATTTTTAGAATGCATGAGTCGTTTGGCGTCTGCTAAACGAAGTCTTTCTATATTCCGTTTAGGTAGAGAACTTGAGTCGTTTAGAAGCCGTTTAGTGGTCGTTTAGTGGATTTGTGGCACTTGGGTAACCCCCCGGTAGTAAACACCTAGTTCGGTAATCGAGACTTTGGTTCCATGAGCGAAGTGCAAATCGTGTAATTTTGCACTGGATTGATTCCAATCGAGCTAACGGACGCGCTGCAGTTGGCCACCATACGATATTTGCATATTCCATCAACGACCGGATAAGCGAGCAATAGAGCGCCTTGGTGCAAGGTATATCATTAAGCTCGCGAGTCATATTGATAACTAGTCCTAGCATTCTATTGCTGCTGGCTACTACGTGATCCAGCTGATCCTTAAATGAAAGTTTTGTATCGAGCAAAACACCTAGATCCTTAACACATTGTTTTCGCGCCAAGGACTTTATTGAATACCCCTGACATTATTTAGATGTTGCCATGTAACCGGGAAAAATTAACTACCAATCAAAATGACACACACAAAAAGTTATTTGTTATAACGGCCAAAACAGTCAAGCCAGTTATACCAGTTTTAAATCTTTGACAACGCGCACTTAATTACACGCCGCACACTGTACTTACACTGTTTGCAATGCACAAACGTCAAACATGTTTTCCAATCCGCCACCAAAACAGTAAACAACTCAGGTGCAGTTGGAAAATTTTAGTTTTACCACCGTAAAAATGAAATTTTCATGTGCAATTTGTGCGGAAGTGTACAATTTAACGCACTTTAAGAAGCTGCTAGATGTGGCGGAAATATTTTCCCAGCTCACATCGCTGGAGGTATGTTTGGAAGGCGGCGAGAGGGCATGTAGCAAAGCCGTGTGTGCATTCTTCCGTCGCTTCATGTCTCATACTCACACACTTCTGTTTCCTTCTCCGCAGGTGTCCTCGTTAAACGAGGTAGAGCAGTTGAGAGTTTGTGAAATTTGTCACCAGAAATTGATCGATTTTCATAGCTTCCGTTCGCTGTGCGTTGCTGCCCACACCAAACTCTCGCAGGTACGGATTGACCGGAGTGTTTATGCCATTTTTTTTTGTAGGACATTACGGTTTCACATTCATTGTCTCTTTTTACAAACCCACATGGCAGGACCATGAAGAGCTATCCAAACTATGCATCGTGAAGCTCGATGAGGCGGAATTTCCAACCGACTGCCCAGGGGAAGATGGTACTGACGTATTGGCGGATAATGACGCCTCCTTCGAGGAACCATCGCTCGTAATTGAACCCATTACCAGCGTCGTTGTGAAGGAGGAACCAGATGCACACGAATACGACGAGGAACGGCCCCAGGACACAGCGAGCGAGGAAGAATTCGTCCCACCGGAGCCGAAAAGAAGGGGAAGAAAAAAGTTGGTCACCAAAGAGAAGAGTGCTCCGGTAACACGCCGGGTCGAGCTGGCGTGCCATTTGTGCGACGATAAGTTCCGCACCCAGAACCGGCTCGACGGGCATCTACGGATGCACCAGGGACTCAAACCGGCACTGTGCAAAGAGTGCGGCAAAGAGTTTGCCGGCTGGCGGAGCTTGCGGCGCCACATGAAGGAGAAGCACCTGAAGCTGGACATTGGATACTTTCCGTGCGATTACGAGGGCTGCACCTACTCGTACACCACCCGGAAGGTGCTGCTGCAGCATAAGAAGAAGCACGAACCGGGCTGGGTGAAACCGGTGCCGAAGAAGTGTGTCTGCGAAACGTGCGGCAAAACGTTTTCCTCCAATGGTTCGCTGAAGGTAAGGAAGGGATTATTTTCACTGGCTTGATTTAAAATTTGTCTCATATTTCATGCTCATGCGCTACAGAAACATACACTCATCCACACGGGAGAGCTACAGTTCCGGTGCGAAATCTGCGACAAGCGGTACTGCACCGCGTACAAGCTGAAGGTGCACGTGATGCGCCACCAGGGCATCAAGAACTACGAGTGTACCTACTGCGGGCAGAAGAAAACCACCCCGGACGAGCTGAAGCGGCACATGAACTTCCACACCAAGGAGAAGGTGCTGAACTGTGACCTGTGCGGGCAGGTGTTTCTCTCGTCTGGTAAGATACAAGAATTCACAGTCCAGCAAAAAGGCAGTTTTTAAATAATAAAAATGCAATTTTTCCTCCCTTTCCGCAGGCAATTATTCGCGACACCTGAAGATTGTGCACTGCGGGATAAAGAACTTTAAGTGCCCACACTGTGAGCGTAGCTTCGGGAAGGCGGAAACGCTCAAAAACCACATCATGACGCACACGGGCGAAAAGCCGTACGAGTGTGCGATCTGCTCGAAGCGCTTCATCCAGCAGTGCGCACTGAAAACGCACCTCAAAACGCACGACAAGCGAAAGAAAGAGCCAAAGCAGAGTAGTAGTAGTAGTAGTAGTAGTAGCGCAGCGGAGGTGCAGTAGGCCGCGAGAAGCGCGCCAACAGTTAAGTTAATTTAAGTTACGTTAACATTTAAGGCAGGCAGAACTGGAAGTATTTCACGTAATGTTAGCACAGAACAGAACTAGGGGTAGGTGGTTTTACGCTTTTTCGTGTGACACTTTATTAACCACAGAAACAATTTAATACATTGATAAATGCATCTTTGTGTGTGTGTTTTGTCTTGTACGCATGCAGGAAGAAATCTTGGGACGGTGAAGACTTTCCAGTAATCTAGCGTCTACTCGTAACAGTTTCGGGAGGTTTTTTTTCTCCACCCCGATCTTACATAAACACGCACACATACGATTTACAGGATGACTACATGGAAAACGGCTCGATTCAACAAACATTTCACGCTACGAAACTAACACCGAAAACTGAGCGAACTTTTGTTGCGGTTTGATTCGCAAGCATGTTGCGTTAAACTTCTTGTACATGTATATGCAAAAAAACAAAAAAACAGAGAGCTCTTGAGATTGTCGTTCCTCTTCCTACTTGCTACCCCCATCGCTCTGGATGATGATTTTGTTCTTCTCGCGCGTCACCTTCGTCAGCGAGGGCCGGGAGGCGCCCTGCAGCTGCTTGAGATTCTGCTGCGGTATGTCGGACTGGAAGATTTTGCGCTTATCGCTGCCATGGTAACGCGACAGCACCTGCAGCTTCGAGAACAGCTTGCTCTTGGGCCGGTGTTCCTTCTCGCCGAGCGCTGCGAGCGGCGGTTGCTGTACCTGCTGCACGACACCACCACCCCGATGAGCGAGCGCTGCCGTGTTGGAGCTGTGTGCCGCTGCTGCCAGTGCCCCCGGTTTGTAGTGGGCCAACTGTTTCGAGCTGTGGCCGGCAGCGAGCAGCGATGGCTCGGCGCTGGTCGTTGTTTCACCATCGTCCGATTCGTACTGCACGCGATGATGGTAGCGGGCCGCCCCGGACCCCAGCACAAACTCCGCATGGTACGGCGGCGGGTGCTGCTGCAGCGCATTGTCCGGTATAGTGCTCGTGATCGAGGCGGACGTGTCCGCCGCAAAGTGGCGCAGCATAAGATTGAGCTTCGTCTCGTGCTGCTTCTGCAGCGCCACAATGGACCGCTCCTTCTCGAGCCGCGTCTGCCGGATCGTGTTGGTCAGTATCTTCTCCTGCCACTCCCACGCGTCCCGTTCGCGCTCCAGCGCAATGAACTGCAGCTCCAGCTTGCGGCTCGCCTCCTTCAGATCCACCACCTTCTGGAAGTACTTGTACAGCAGCGTGCGCATCTCGTCCAGCGACAGCTTGTTCAGCCGCGCCATCAGCATCTGCTCGCCCTTCTCCCGCTGCAGGCTCTCGTCCGTATCGATGCTCTTCCGCCCGCAGATCAGCTCGTTCTTCATCTCGATCGCCGCATCGATCGCCTCGATCGCTTCGTCGCACTCGACCAGCTTGCGCTCCTCGTCGAACGACGGCATCTTGTCCTCGCGCAGCTTCCGATCGAGCTGGCACCGCTGCTCCACCAGATGGTCCCGCGTCCGGCGCAGATTGCGTATCTCGCACCGCAGCGACTCCTTCTCGGCGCTCTTCTTGTTCACGTACTTTTTCAAACTGCTCGACTTTTCCTTCAGCACGTGCTCGATGTGCGAGATGCGCTCGTTCATGTTGCGTATTTTGCTCCTGCTTTCCGTCAGCTCCTGCAGTGGCCCCGCGCTGCCGCCCTGCCGCACCGCCTTCGCTTCCCGCTGCGCCACCTCCAGCTCCTTCTCGAGCGACTCCTTCCGGTCGAGCTCCTTCTTCAGCAGGCGCTGCAGCACGTCCAGCTGCTTCTGCGAGTCCTTGATCGATTGCTGCAGCTTCTTCTTCTTGTGGCCCGACTCGCCCGCAATGAACCCGATCGACTCGAGGTCCTTCAGCCGCTGCTCGAGCTGTGATGTTTGGCTTTTCAGCCGATTGATGTCCTCCTTGTTCGCCCCGTGCACGACCGCCTTGCGCAGCTGCTTCTTCGCCTTCTCGTACTCCGCCTCGAGCTTGTGCTTTTTCTTGCTGAACCGCGACTTGGCGACCGAGCGCGTCTCGCTGTTCTCGATCAGATCGGCGATGTACTTCTGCTTCAGCGCGATCGTGCGCCGGATCTCCTCGATCTGCGCGTGCAGCGACTCGATCCCCGTCTGGCAGATGCGCAGATTGCTGCCGAGCGTGTCGAGCCGCTTGTCCAGCGCGGTCGGCGCAGCCGGGAGGGTGCTTTCGCCTTTCAGCGGCAACATCAGCGTCAGCTCGGTGCTGCTGGTAACCGTTTCGCTGTCGAAGATCGATTTCCTTCGCGCCGGGTTGTGGAACTTGCTCTCCTCGGTGCGGGTGGGCACCGTTTGCAGCTTCTGCTCCTGCCCATCCTCCAGCGCACCACCACTACCACCGCCACCACCGCCCATCGCGGGTCCCGTGGGGTGTGTTTTGAAAAATTCCTCATACTTCTCCATGATCAGCGTGTTCGTTTTCTCCTGGAACGTTTTCATGTAGCTCTGGATGCGATCGCTCACGTCCGTCAGATGCGTGCAGATGTCGGAATCGCTCTCGTTGTCGGAAGGAAACGCTTCCTTCCCGCTCCCGTGCACCGTCGTCGTGCCGTCTTCCACCTCATCGATCTCCTCGATTGGGCCGAGACAGGCGCGCGCTGGGTGGGGCGTCCCCGTCGGAATGCTGACCTCGGTCGAGCTGAAACAATCGTCACACTCTGCCTTCAGGTACAGCCACTCCTCGATCTGGCTGCGCTCCGTTTGGTTTAGCTCGCCCGTACTGAACAACTTCGTGAACAGACATTCGGCGTTTTTCAGCAGCTTCGCCCACTGCTGGGACGCAAAGTACAGCCCGTCGAGGTTGGTGTTCGGACCGGCGAGCGGATCGTGCTCGGGCTGGTCCACAATCGGCACGTTGTTGTCGGAGAACGTGTTCATCACCACGTGGTTGACGATCTCTTCCGCCCGTTCACCGAACTCGAGATCGCGCGCCGTACCCTCCGTTTCGAGCGTCGAGGCAGCCACACACAGCAGCAGCAAGGTTTGTGCCCGGCCCCCGAACGAATCCTTCAGGAAGGCGGTCAGTACGGACTCGTTGTACTGGTTGCTTCGCCGCACGACGATATCCTCCAGCTTGTGCAGCCCGTTGTCGAGCGGGCGGAGGTCGGGCCCTTCCCGCTCAGAACCGCGCAAATCGCAAAAGCTTATCGTAGATTGGCGGTGCTGATTGAGCCCCCCGACCGATGTCCACTGCTGCTCCAGCACCAGACTAAGAATACTGTGATTTTCCCCATTCCGTCGGTGAAGGCCCAACCCGAGCAGGGCGTACGTGTCCTCCACCGAGAAGCACTGCACCATGGCCGCATTTTCCAGCACGTCGATCACGTCACCGCCGGCCGTAATTTCGCTCCACGCAATACTGATCGAAAACATGCGCTCCGGGTGCGCATTCAGGCGGCAGAACAGGTCCCTCACAAAACACAGCACAATGCCACACTCTTCCTCCGGCGGTGGTGATGACGGTGAGCCGCCGGTCGTGGCACCGTACAGGGTGAAAGTTTTGCCCGTGCCCTTCGCTCCGTACGTGACGATCGAAAAGTCGTACCCCTCCAGCACGGACTCCATCAGCCCGGCGACGGACTCGAAGTACAGCTCCTGATTCCGGACGGGCGGTGTGCGTGAGACGTGCGAAAAGCGAAACGTTCGTCCGCCGGCACTGGTGAGGTGTGTTTCTGGGTCACTTTCATCTCGCTGCGGGTTATTATCATCCTTGCTGGTGCATGGTTTGTTGCTGTCCTTCGACGGATCGGACCACAGGCGCACCACAACCTTTAGCGGTATGTTCATGGTTTATTGCTAAAAGCAAAGGGGGATGTTAGTGATGATGTGCAGAAATAGAGAAACGGCGCAGAATGTGTGTTTCATCCTACCTTTTATTATGGCATCGAGGAACCGATTTGTGCGCGTTGCGAGAATGGCTGCAAGGAGATGTTTATTTTTCTTCGCCTTTAGTTTTCAAACGCAAAGGAGCCCGTTTGACAAGGTACAGACAGAAAAAAACGTCCCCCAGCAAAAGGATTTGACAGCAGAGTGACCAGAAAAACCGCGTAGGGCATGAGATTAACCTTGTCACAGGCAACCAAAAAAAAACCGCATATTCCAGGCAACCGGGCTACTCGGGCAGATGCTATGGAGGCTTAAAACATTTGAGTGCGCAATCCAATATCGATGCAATACTGTTTTAAAAATTGAATAAACTAATTTAGTTTCTATAACTGTGCATAAATTGGCTCTACTCACTACCGTTTTTATGATAGAGCTTTTCAAAGTGGACAGGGTTTTTTTTTAATAGAGGACGCAAAAATATTTCTTAGTACTTTACAAAATTTTCACAGAAAAATGGCACTAATAGTTTTGAGGACTGTATATTACACGTCTAGCATACATTTTCCAGATTTTTCCTATGAGAAATTAAAAACATGAATACGTCGATTTAACTGTATTCCTACCGATTTTTGATATGACTACCGAATCACAGTCGTTTAGTGGGTTTGTGACACTTGTGTCACCTTGAAATATATTAAGAATGCATATGGAATGGTCATTTGAAACATTCGTTTTGCAATTCACTCCCCCCCCCCCCCCCCACCTGGCACAAAACTTTTATTGCGCTGAGTTTCAAATTTTAAAATCTACTGAAAACTTTAGATAAAATATTAGCACCGACAAACCGACGTGACACTTCGAACAAAATGAGCTTCAAAAGTTGTCTCCTTATTTCAAAACACTAGCGCCATCTCTATAATGATTCGCTTACTACACTGACACAGAGAAGAAACTGCAAAACCCCCTTTTTGTTTTTCTTCGCAAATTCCAATGCGTATTGTTTTATGTACTTCTCACATCTTTTGCATTGATTTAGAAAATTATAAAATGTTTTTCCTGGGTGTTTTTTCCAATAATTCTTACAAGATCTTGCCTCACGCTTCCTTCGTAATTTGTATTTAGAAAAATTGTTTACATCGAAGCAGCAGTGAACAGAGCTTACTTTGACAGAAGTGTTCGCCTCACTGGTAAATGACAGTACTTTCCTGTGGGACACTTTTGTAACACCAGTGTCACGTCGGTTTGTCGGTGATATTAGTGCTGCTACTAAATTCCGCCAAACTAATCTGGTCATACTGTCTGACAATAAAAACTTGGCCCGGCAAGGACGAAGATGGTTAGAACAATTTATGCCAAAAAGTGGTAAAAATTGCACTTAAATCATTCAGTCCCTGTATAAATAACTTTTCTAATTTCTCGTGTTAATGCACAACCAAAACAAACCCTCAAAAACTCATCTCCAACATGGCGCCCGATGCCTTCAATGGCGCAACCCGCCTCAGCCGTCACCTGTCAAAGCGCTTTTTGCGTTTGTGTTTTTTTCTTCTCCCGTTCATCGGACCCCGGCTGCACAGCAGAAGAGCAGACACAAAACATAGCATTTGGTGTTTGGTGGGTGAGGAAGTCGTGCCCTGAAAGTGGTCCGCTGAAAAAGATCCGTGTGTGAAGAAAAATCGAATTTTCACTGTGAATACTCGTGCAAATCAACATCCCTGCCGTACAGCACCTGGGTAAGGAGCGGAAGTTACACAATTTAGTCCGTGCGGAAAAGCGTCCCATCGTCTCCGTCGCCCCGGACGTGTATCCTTTTTTCCAGTAGCAGCAGCAGCAGCACACACATACACACGGGTGGTGCTGCTTCCTGTTTTCCCATTGCATTGGCGTGAATGGTTGTGAAAATTCTTTGCCTTTTACCATCCCTGCTGGAGAGTGTTGTGAAATTCTTGGCCCTTCCTTTGTAGGGAAAATTGCATCCGCTGCCCGCACTACTGTTCATGTCCTGCATGTCCTGGTGGGAGCGGTACCAAAAACCCCCCCACCTCCCCGCACAACCCAGCCCCGACTAATCGATTTTATTTTCCATGCGTCAACTTTCTTTCACGCTCCCTCCCGGTCGGTGTTTCTGGCGTCAGGCGCGTGTATCCTTTCGTGTTCGCGGGAGGAGTGAGCGAAAGCAGCCCCGTCGTCGTTTTCCCCTCGCTCTCAAGGTGCTGGAGCTCCCGGTGGTGCTCCAGACACAGGATTCAATCCACCGCCACCACCACCGAGTGTGTGCGACGGCATATTAAAAGCGAAAAATCTTAGTGTAAGCGTGTGTCTGTGTGCGAGCGCAAAAAAGGACTCTCCGTTGGGCGTAATCGCACGGCCAACTGCAGCCGGAAGCATACAAAAAAGGAGCAAAAAACAACAACTTCCCCCAAAGATGGTGATGCTGGTTCGCGAGACATCGCGTACCGTGGCAATCGCGACCGCGTTGCTCTGCCTATTAAGTGGCTTCAATTGTCTCAATGGTGAGTAGATGTGGCCGATGGTGTTGCTTGTTACAGTGGTTACCTTTTTTGATTGGATTGGTGACCCGGTCTCGACATCAAAAAAAAAAAGGAAAAGAATTGCCAATAGCCGCTTCTTGGCCTGCTAGATTGGGATTTCTTTATTAGCAAGAAGAGGCTTGTGTGTGCGTGTGTGGGAAAGTCGTTCTATTTTTTCTTAAATAGAAAATTACCCACGCTTGAGGGGAAAGAGCGGGGCCTTTTCTAATTGTTTTTCTCTCATTCAACAACAGGAGTGGCCGGCGCAGGCAAGGTGGACGACTCGAAGGGTCCGGTCTTCCTGAAGGAACCAACGAACCGTATTGATTTTTCCAACTCGACCGGTGCGGTCGTGGAGTGCAGCGCAACCGGTAACCCGCCCCCGGAAATGATCTGGATCCGCAGCGACGGTACGGCGGTCGGCGATGTGCCCGGACTGCGGCAGATCCTGCCGAACGGCAATCTGGTGTTTCCGCCGTTCCGCGCCGAGGACTACCGGCAGGAGGTGCACGCCCAGGTGTACGCCTGCATGGCCAAGAACCAGTTCGGGTCGGTGATTTCGCGCGACGTCAACGTACGGGCCGGTAAGTGTGCTGTGGCGGTGTGGTGTCTTCTCTTTCTCTTCTTTGCTTGTAGGTTGTGGAAATGTGGGCACAGCTCCGTACGAAAAGAAAAAAAAACATCTGCCCGGGGTTTGTGGTGCAGGCCGAACATGGAGCTCAAAGCGCAAAGAAGGATTATGTGAGCGTGTGTGTGTTTTAGTGAGAGAAAATACGAAAAAAAGGATAATCTAGATCCTTTTTTCGTCCTCTTTGTGTGAGTGCTCTTCGTTCAGTGTGGAAGCTGCCGAAATTGAGGATGCCCGTGAAATGAAGGAATGGTAAAAATGCCATGTGTTTCTCCAACAACAACAAAAAAAGTCGTGCATTCTTACAGTGTGAGGAAAATTACATGCTTCGAAGAGCATTTATGTGAATCGTCTCTGTATGTGTGGTGTGTGAAGCGTAACCGACCGACGAAAGGTCGAAGCAAAGAAGGCGGGTGCCATTAAGAATGGAAATGGAAGACGAAAAGAATTCCCTTTCGTTAGTGGTGGTGTTGGAAAGAAATGGGCGAAACGAGCTAAAAAGAATGTGAAAGAAGTGAAAAAAGGTGAAAAGTACCCTAATGGTGGTTGCTATGGTGAAAGAAGAGGGCCCTTGCCCAAACGTGCGATGAGAAGTGCATGGCAAGTGCGACCGATTGCCGATCGAAAAGTGTTTGTTGGCGAGTGTGTGAAGAAAAGATGAAAGGGAAAGAGGGCAATGTTAAGTGGGAGTGAGAAAAAAAAGTTCAATTGCATCTCGGTGTGTACCATAAAGTGCATTTTTGAATTAAAAAAGAAAATGAAAATGTATGTGCAAAAAAGAAAAGAGAAGTAAAGCGAATATGTGTGTGTGTGTGTGAAGTTGGTGGAGCAAATATGATTCCCTGAAAGAGGAATACCGTGTCAAGGATGATGCGTCATGATGTCCTCGTGCGTACGTGATGATAAGGATAACAAGCGGATTAATAAGCCAGCGCATCTCTGTTCCCGGCCGGCGGTCAACGTTCCGGGCAAGCTGCTAGAAAACCCCACCACACCACACCACACCACCCCACCCCGGGCAGAAAGGCAAATCATCAGATGATTTCGTACTGGAGGAGGAGCAGGGTGCCACGTTTTCCATGTTTATTGTCCCCCCCATTTTTAGGCTTTAAAACTTTTGCAGCTCAAGAAGGTTTCCACCAAGAAGTTGGGTGTTTGTTCAGGCGCCTTTGCTTTTCCCTTTCTCTCTACTTCACGTGATCTTAATCGTTCGGTTTGTTGTTGTTGTTTGCGGTTCGAAAAAAAAACAGTCGTTTCGCAGTACTACGAGGTGGATGTCAACAAGGAGCACGTCATACTGGGCAATTCGGCCATCTTCAAGTGTCTGATACCGTCGTTTGTGGCCGATTTTGTCGACGTCGTTTCGTGGACCAGCGGCGACGATGAGGAGGAAACGCATGTCTACTCGGCCGATGCTTACGGTTAGGATTGAGCAGTGTTCTGCTGAGCTAAGGATAAGGATGAGCCCTCCCGGAAACTCCTTCATCGTTTCATTTCCTTCTGTTCTTTTGGCCATTTTCGATGAATTTTTGAATGATTGGTGTCCTGAATAGTTGCCCCGTGACACTTTTTTGGCATTTCCTTCTCGACATATCGTTACAACATTCTTTAAAAATAGTTTAATTTCGTTATGGACGACGAATTCAGTCCATCAAGAACGCTAGACGGACTAGGAAACTGTGTAATCGTTTCGCCAATCGCTAATTCTACTGCAATGTCCATCTTTTATTGGCCGTCCTCCGCCTGTCGGGCGCTTATCAGTGATCGCACAGTACTACGATGTGGACGTCAACAAGGAGTACGCGATCCGGGGCAATGCCGTCCTGATGAAGTGCCAGATACCGTCGTATGTGGCCGATTTCGTCAAGATCGTCTCGTGGCACACGGACACCAACGATAGCTTCTATGCCAACTCCACCGACGAGGGTTTGTGCTCCAGCCCGAAAGCTCCAATTCTGAGACGACCTCCTTTTCCCGTTTTTTTCCCATTGAACACGTGCGATCCTAAAATTATCGAGTAATTCGTTTTTTACTTTAGAGCCTTTATGAGTTTCGTATGATGGTTTGAGGAGTGCCTAGGGTGTTTGGTAAATGTTTTTGGTCCTTCCCACCCTTCTCCAGTGGTCCAGCAGTACTACGACTCGGAGGTGAACAATGCGTACGTGATTCGCGGCAATTCGGCCATACTGAAATGCTCGATACCGTCGTTTGTGGCGGACTTTGTTGCGGTCGTGTCGTGGAACGATGATGCCGGCAATGTCTATCAACAGCTCGACAACCGCACTGTCCAGTCAGCCGAGCTGGAAGTTGGTTCGTGTCTGAGAGCTTTCCTTGGGGGGAAATTTCGTCCAAAATTCCCTATCCCTTGTAAAAGCATTCCCAGTGTCCTTCCTTTGCCGGTTGTTATTAATTTTGAGGCTCTTCTAGCATTGAAGTATTAGTTTACTTATATTTCTATAGTTCTCCATTTTGGCCATATGTTTCTTTATGTTTCATTATCATGGAATCATTTCTTTTCTACTACTGAAAAAAAAACACAGTCGTTAATCAGTACTACGAGGCGGAGGTGGTGTCTGAGTACGTCATCAAAGGTAACACGGCGGTGCTCAAGTGCAACATTCCCAGTTTCGTGACCGATTTCGTGAAGGTAGAATCGTGGATCGGCAGCGACGGTAGTCTTTACAATGCATCGAGCTTCGATACTGGTACATCCCAAGGGTCTTCCTCTTAGGGCTAGTTTTACAGGGGTCGTCTGCTGTTCCCATTGGTCCCAAACTCCCATCCCCCAATCAAAATAGTTTCGTTACAACTTATTGTTTCAATGTAGCAATCTCTTTAAACACGGAAGCTTCCTTTTGCGTTACGTTTAACATGACACACGCCACGCGCTACTGGTTCGCGTGCACCTCCAACGTCTTCACCTTTCACAGTCATTAATCAACACTACGGTGCGGACATACTGATGGAGTACGTGATTCGGGGCAACAGTGCAATCCTGAAGTGTTCCATCCCGTCGTTCGTGTCCGATTTCGTGCGCGTTGAGGCGTGGATAGACGAGGAGAATAATGAGCTTGTTCACTCGGAAAACTATGGTTAGCAGCGTTTGCAGCGTCTTGGGGCAAAACGAAACAATCTCCCGCAAAATCATTCTCCCATCCCGCAATTCCTTCACCACCTGTCGATTGATTTTCAACATTTAAATCTCAGTTACAAAAGTTTCTTATTTTATCTTTTTGCTTTAATTTCTAAACGTCCTAAATCTCCATTTTTCGGTTATAAATACCTCCGTTACGTTGTGTATGTCAGTCATCAATCAGCACTACCAGCCCGAAATACTGACCGAGTACGTCATCCGGGGCAACTCGGCCATTCTCAAATGCTCCATACCGTCGTTTGTGTCCGACTTTGTGCGCGTCGAGTCTTGGATCGACGAGGAAGGCAACGAGCTTGTCCAGTCGGAAAGCTACGGTACCTACTGCTAGGATCCGACGTTGTCATTCGCTGCCCAACATTTCCCAGTCCTCCCCATAACCTCCCAGAATCAAATCCCGCAGATGCACCAATCCTTATCGTTTGTCGCTTTATGAAGGTCAGCACCCTTTGGTGGAAGTGTGTGTGTGTGCGTTTTTTTTTTTAGAATTATGGTTTGCCATTTTGTTGTCGTTTTTGCTCATAACTATGTTGTCATCTTCATCCTCCAGTCGTTAATCAGTACTATCAAACCGGCTCGGAAGACGAGTACATCATCCGGGGCAATTCGGCCATCCTGAAGTGTAAAATTCCTTCCTTCATTGCGGACTTTGTGTTCGTCGAGACGTGGCTCGATAGTGACGGGAACGAGTACCACTATCAGGGTACCGACGATAGCAATGGTGATTGCCGGGGGAGAGGGATAGGATTAGCAAGTGTTTCGAGATTCCTTCCTTCCCATTAACATCTTCCCAAATCTCTGTACTTCTCCCACGTTCGTTGGCTTTTCTTTTGGTTTAAAATTTACATTTGTTTCACTTAATTAGATGCAATTTTGAGCTAACAGTTTCGTTCCTTACTTTGTCCTCTCCGGTCCTCTGTTGCAGTTGTGAATCAGTTCTATCAGACGGACGGTGAAACCGACTATGCCATCCGGGGCAATTCCGCCATCCTGAAGTGCAAAGTGCCATCGTTCATTGCCGATTTCGTGCACGTTGAGGCTTGGATCGATAACGATGGCATCGAGTATCATAGCGGAGAGCATGATTACGGTTGTTTGTTTACGCTTGTTAGGTTTTAAGAAGCGAGGGAGAAGTTTGATCTTGGAAAGAGTCCCTGTTCCCTGTATCCTTTAATCCTTCCTTTTTGTTTTCTATCCTTTCTTCGATTATTTTGAAATAAAGTAGTCAATTTTGCACAGTTAGTTTCTATTTTAGGTCTCTTATCATTGCGTGATGTCCTTTCTTAAAAAAAATCATATTAATAAATAAAATCCATACTCTATGAGTTTAAAATGGTTCCAAGTTGTCGCGTAGATTTCAAGGTCCTCTCACTGTTGCTCTTCGCATATTTCACATCTCATCTCCAGTTGTCAATCAGTACTACGTGACTGAGGCCGAGAACGAGTACATCATACGGGGCAATTCGGCAATTCTGAAGTGTAAAATTCCTTCCTTCATTGCGGACTTTGTGTCGATCGATGCCTGGATCGACGATTCGGGCGAGGAGTACAACCAAGCGACCAATAGCGAACAATTGGGTTAGCTAAAATCAAGGAGCCAATTCTTCAATGTTACTTTCAAGCCTGAAATTCCTAAATATCCCAAAGTTCCTCATCTTCCCGTGCTATGAATCTTCATGATACAAATGTCTTTTTTTGTTACAGAAAATCGTATTTTCTTTTTCCTTGATTTTGAAAATATGTTGTCCAATGCAAGGTTTTTCACTTGTTTTTGGTTGTTTCTCTTCTCCTATTGGGGCCCTTTATTCCACCACACTGTAGTGGTAATTCAAAGCTACGAAGCGGAAGCGGATAACGAGTACGTCATTCGGGGCAACTCGGCCATTATGAAGTGCGAGATACCGTCGTTCGTGTCCGACTTTGTCGCCGTCGATCTCTGGTCCGATTCCGATGGGAACGAATACTATCCGGGCGCAGAGCCAAGTGGAAATGGTAGGCGTGGAAATAGTACACCCCGTGGTCATGTTCGCTTGCGTCTTCGTCCCAGCTCCGTCTCCTGATTGTCTGATTTTCCCTGCATATCCTCGTTAGCTTTAAATCTCTAAAGAAAATACATTTGGTTTAAATTTTTGTTGGATTTATTTATGAATTTTGTTTGTCAGTAATAGTTCATCTCATACCCTCCTCTCATACGTTCGTTTGTTCAGTTGTACATCAGCACTATCAGATCCGGGTGAACGATGAGTTCGTGCTGAACGGCAATGCGGCCATCCTAAAGTGTCTGGTACCGTCCTTTCTGCAGGATTTCATTACCATCGAGTCCTGGGACATTGACGATCAGACTGTAATGATCGATGCGGATGAATCGACGAACGGTTGGTTTGCTTTGGCACCGTGGTTCATAGAGCGTTCGACTGATAATTCCTCTCCATCCTATTCCCCCCACATTCTCGACAAAGTCCCCCAGTAACATTTTTATGAAACCGATTGCTATAATTGCAAATTACAATCTGTTCCTTCGATTTAACCAACGTTCAGTTAATGTAGGTTTGGCAGAATAAGATTATCATTGATTTCGTTAGCCTCAATGTTGCGTTCCGTGCCTTTGACGGGGTTTAAATGTATGTTCTTGATCCTGCAGTGGTCCACCAGTACTACCAGACGCGACTGACGGATGAGTTTGTGCTGAACGGCAACGCTGCCATCCTGAAGTGTTTGATCCCGTCCTACATTTCCGACTTTGTGTTCGTGGACGCCTGGTTGACGGACGAGGGTGAAGAGTATCTTCCCGTCACGGATGGTGGTTTTGGTAATTTCGAGCCCCAGGATCGTTGCTATCTTCCTCCAGCGATTCCCCCTTATATGTCCCTGATGCTTTCCCTTCATCGTCTTTAGTATTTGCGTTTGGAGGACTTTGAACATTATGTGAGGTCATGAAAATTTGGATTTTTGGTTTTGCTTTCAAATTAGAAGCAGGTTAGAAGAAGCGTCTTTATTTATCTCATATTGCTTGTTTTTGTATTTCTGGTTATTTGTTTCTTGTGTTCAGTGATCCATCAGTTCTACAATACTCGCGTGATCGATGAGTACGTGCTGAATGGTAATGCAGGCATCCTGAAGTGTCTGATACCGTCGTTCGTGTCGGACTTTATTAGCGTTACCGGCTGGTTGGCCGACGATGGAACGGAGATTGAAATGGATGATTCGACCGGTACGAGGGATAGGAAAAGGAATATTTTTACAATATTTTAAGAGTAGAGTAACTTGCTTGTGATACAAAATCCTTCCTCTCAAAATGTCCCCCCTATTTTCTCGGTTCTGCATTGGTTTAGAGTTATTCTGATATTAGATAATCGTCTCAAATATTCTATTGTTTTTGTCTTCTTCTTTGTTCTTTGGATTAATGATCTTAGGAAGTTTTCTAGATCGTGCGTAGTATTATGTATATGATGATGATGTTTTTCATCGATTATATATATGCTGTTTTGGATTAAATTATTTCACACTACTCCTAGTCAAAGTTAGTTGATGGTGTGTTGTCAAGATTAGATTTGAACTCGTGATCTTTGGTGTGTCAGGCCGATGGCATTGCCACGGCACCATGAGAGCGTTGCTACAAATCAGCGCTTAATGTGATATAGGTTCTGTTTAACATCATGTTTCATTGTTGATTGATTTCATCAAATATTCTTATGACATTTGTTTGTTCATGATTCATGACTGATCTTCTTCGATTTCATTCGTCTTTCCCCTGCTCTACAGTTGTGAATCAATACTATGAGGCCCAGGTGTACGATGTGTTTGTAATCCGCGGCAATACGGCCCTGTTCAAGTGCCAAATACCGTCGTTTGTGGCCGATCATGTCGAGATCATTGAGTGGACCGCAACCGATGGCACTAGTTTCAAGAAAGATGAAACGTTTGGTAATTTTTTTTAAATGAATAATTGCCTTTTTCTTAGTTGCTGTTGCGTATTTTCCCTCCATCCAGTTCGCGTTTGTCTGGCGTTTTTGATGTTCTGTTTTAATTTTTGTTCGGTTTAATAATGGTGTCATGATTATCTTACGAGTAAAGTCAATTTGTTGTCATGTTGTTGTTGAGATGTTGTTCATCACACTTTCTTAAAATGGCGTGCTCAGGATGCTTTTAATTTAGTTTTAGCTTAATTTTTTTTGTTGATTTACTTTTGCTTTGTTTGAATTATTTTGATGATTGGCACTGTTTTTGTTTTATTTTCATCCCAGTTCCTCTTTCCTTCTCCAACTCTCCATGGGTCTCACGGCCTACCATTTCCCTGCGATCCTCCTTCCCGGTAGTTTGTAAGATAGTTCGTAAGCGTTGTCGATCGATTTGAAATTCATTCAATTTAGCACTCGTTCTCCGCGTTCCAAGCAAACACTTGCGAATGAGAAGAAAACGAAAATAACGTAAACAAACCTACAGCGCTTGCACAAAAAAGAAAAACACCAAACAGATGGTTTTGATCTTTTATTTTTATTTTTTTTTGTGATTCACTTTTTAGCTTCCATCGTTGATTGCGGTTACGGCAGGTGTTTGTAATGAAAATTAAAACTCCAAAAAAGCTTCATACATACACACCCGTATGTTTTTGTGTGTCTTAATTCGTAATGCTACAGTTTTGCTTCCCGCTTTACCACCATATTCGTCATCGTCGTCGTCGTTGTCGTGTGGCAGGATAATATTGTGAAGAAAGCTTCGTGCCTTGCCGCTCGTAAGATCGAAGGTGATCTTGAATGCGTATGGGGTCTGTCCGTTCGTGCTGGGTGATCAACAAGAGAGAGAAAAAAAACGCGATCTTCCCACTGCCGGCCTCGTTTATTCAATCTATCCAATCGTGGCAGCTGTGGTGGCGATGGTTGATGTAAACATATATCCTCTACCCACCAACGGCACCAAACAACGGTTCAAGAAAGCGGTCCAGTTGGTGGAGTTGCAGTGAGACAAATTGAAAATAGAAAGAAGAAGAAAGCGCGACTATTTTCTTCAAACCATTTGGGTGTTTGCTGTGCATGGTGCATGGAGTGGCAGAACTACTTTGCCAAAATGCCATCCAACTTCGCGAAACAACTTGATTTTCAGTCCCGCCCGAAATGCTCTCGTTAGAAAGCATTGGTTGGACAAACATTTGGTCCACACATGTGTGTGTGGGTCGTGGTGCTTGTTTGTGAATTGAAGCTGACTCACTGTATGTCACCGCGTTTAGCATGCGTGCCCGAGGGAAACAAGAGGGTGCAGCGAAAGATGAGAATGAAATGATTATTTTTTGTTGTTTTGCGTTCGTCTTTTTTTTTTTTTGCTGCCAATCATCACGACGCCAAACGAGCGTGTACGTTTCTGGCAAAAATGCGCGTACGGTTGCGTTTATAATTTATGGACATTTGTGTGTGTGTAGTAGCCCGGCGCTAGGGTGTGCGTTTGCTGTGTGTCGTAGCCGAAGCGTAGCTTAATTTTTTACGATCCTTGCCTTTGCAAAAGACCGTTAGAGTCGGTTGCAATTTGTAACCGTCGGGCGGTTTGAATATTCGCGTTTGTTCATGCGTCGGTTGGGTTTGATTTTGTTTCCTTTTTTCGTCATTTTGAATCATTGGTTTGAAGGATGTAAATGAGAAGAATAATGCGTTGTGTTGGATTTTTTTTAAATTTCGAGATATTGCACCGTTTGCTTGAAGGATTATAAAAAGAAGCTTTTTTAAATCATTTTAAATAATAGATATTAATGAAACTGAATTTAACTGAGAAATGAATAGAAATGCATTAATGTTTCCTTTAAAATATAAACAAGATGACTATGTACTGTTTTTCAGAAGGATTTTTGACAGTTTATGTTATTTTATTGAATATTTTAAAATTACAAATTACAAATTACAAGTTACAAATTAAATAAATAAGTTTAAATCTGACGAACATTCTTGCAAAACCCGTGTAAGATCAGATTGCTTTAAAAAAATAGCGATAGTAGTCTTTTAAATCCTTTAAACAACCGATAATTAAATTATTTAAATTATTATTTAAAAAAATAAATATTTAAATCTAGTCAAAATATAAAAAAACTTAAAAAAAATATTAATAATGTTAATGCATATAGTAAATATATATTTAATTTGCTTTTTCGTTAATTTTACTTCTGTAAAATCATACATGAATTTCTTTTTCCAATTAAATTAATTAAAATTGTTTTTTTTTTCATTTCATTTAATCTTTTTGCCTCCTGCAATAAATGTGGGAAGAGCCCTTTGCAACATATTTTCTACTCTACCACCGCTACACGCACAATACGCACCCTGTTTTTTGTTGTACCAATCGCAACTCCATTCATGACAACCCCATAGTGGTGTGTCCTAGTTTTTTTTTTCGCTGACTCGAAAAGGGCGAGCAAAAGCGGCAATCCACGTTTGCTAGTGAGGGAAGTCCTTGGGAAACGGTTTTCGCGCCCAAAAACCTTTGCCCGCGAACTGCGCATGTGCCCGGGGCCACGATGTGTTGTTGCTATAGCAGCACAGAAGGAATCGATTTCGGGAGAAGGCACACACTATTTCTGCTCTGTTTTGCTGTCGGCTGGGAGTGGAGGAAAAGGAACGCAAGGATGGGGTGTTGTCACTAGGGCACTCACCACGCTTTTTTTTTGCATCGCGTTGCCATGGTGCTGCTGTTGGAGCACTCACACGGACGGTGCAAAGCAAAACACACGTTGGCTTCGGTGCAGCGCGCAACAGGTTGTGAATGGGCTGTGTGTGCCCACTAGTATTTAGTGTGAACGCTCACTAACACCCGTGTTGAATGGGAGACCGTGGCACGTGGGAAGGTGGAAAGTCCTGGACAGCCGTATGGTTGGTGTTATGCGTTGGTTGGTGTGAATCGCACACTATCGGACAGTTCGGGTTCGGCACATGCTCAGCAATCGGTCTGAAGGTTGACGTTCGTTAGGGGCCAAAAAGAGACGAACAGGACGGGGTTTGCACTGGGGTCGGTTACGGTTACGCCACGCTTTCTCGTAAAAAGCACGTGCTTTTTGGTGGGCGCCTGGCCACGCGGATTTTCCTGCCATACCGGCGTCGTTACAACCGGCCACTGCTTGGTTCAATGAACCGTGGGGTTTGTAGCAGTGAACGCGTTTGGTATTTTGTCGGTGTGTGTGTGTAAGTGTGGGTGGGGGATGAGGGGTAAACTAAAAAGAAATAAATAAATTCGCATATTCTACTGTCAAACGGTGGCGACAACGAAACGAAACGATATGGTGGTGAGTTACGAAAATTTAACGCGCCATTTTTCAATGGCGTTTAGGCACTTAAAAGAGCATTAAATTAGATTTAACATCGCATTACAAAGATCAAAATTCTTGAATATTTTAATAACATATTTTTCTTAATTTTCTCTACAGTTTGATGTAAATAAACATTTTGTTTTACGATTACGCTAGGGAAAAATGAATTTCAATCGGTCCACACAACAAAGGTAGATAATTAGATGGATAAGAAATAGAGCCGATCTTGCAAATTGATCACGTGTGGGATGCCGTTTGTGGATGCATTTATGTTGCGTTATTTTTAACCGCACGGTGTTACAGGAAGCGCGCATACTGGTGCTGGTAACACAATACACTGACGGAGGGACCCATCGTGATCTATTTTGGGACGAAGAAAGCAATAGCAGCACTATTTGTTTCCATCGGAGTTAGTAGGGCAATAGTGTGTCGATGCGGAGCAGCAATCGGCAGAATTTACGAAACGATTTCATGGGCTTTGTGGCACCATGAAGCGGAAATCGTATCGAAAAAGATATGAGTCAATCATTGGGTTGTTCTGTTCCATTTACAATGCAGTTAGAGCTATGGTATCAATTAAGAATGTTTTGTTTGCGGAAAACAAGATATTCATTACATTGATGATAGACTCAGATAGGGTTGACATACCTTTATTCTCTCAATAAAAGATATTCTAAGAATAATGCATTGCGCATTCCTATTGTCATTCAAATAATACAAAAGTAAAAAAGCAAACGTAAAGATGAAAATAACTACAAAAATTTCTAACAAGAACGTTCGAACTGCATCGACAGTGAAGAAGAACAACTCATCGATGATGTTTCCTTCTCAGACGATCCGCGTTTCGATCGAACTCAGCCGGCGACTCATTTACATACGGCACGCAACAGAAACAAAACGCTCTTCTCTTTTAGTGCGGAAGAAGCACCAAACGATGCTTGATTGCTCTTTGCACTCTTTGCTGGTTCGTTTGCGGTGGTGGTGGTGACCGTGGCGGCAATGGTTACGACAAATTCCAGCCATAATGTGATGCTAATGTTTACTCACGCGATGTTAAAGTTTTATGTCGGTTAAGCGGCTTGAATCAACACGAATCGCCTGACCAACCCCCCCAACCACATAGTGTCCCATAGTGGGCGGCGGCGGACGTTTAGCGGCATGATGAATTACAGGGTTTTACTGCTTGTTTTGAAAATCGGTTCATTATTTAATTTTTTTTAAAACAACCAATAATTATGAGTACATTCTTCAACAATTAACGTTGATAATCATGTGTTGAAATTGGTAATTGAATTTAAAATAGAAAAAAAAATAAAATATTAAAACCAGGTTCGGTCAGTATGAATTGAGGATCAATGATCATAATGAGCTTAATTTAAAATATAAATTTTAGGACAAAGAATACATTTTAAGGGGACTCAGAATAAATCATATTATTCTCAAATTATTCTAAAATAGTAGTTTTAGCATTTTTTGAACTTTTTAAATGAAATATTAAAAGCAAAATAAAACTATAATCTTTACTGTTAATAGTTACGCTTTTGTTAGAGTTTATGCATCTGCCGTCGTACAGGGGTTTCCTGGTCAGTTTGTAATGTTAACATTGTTATTCACGGTGTGCAAAATGTTATTCCACATCGATCTGACTTTTCAATTTCATTATATTTTTTTCTTCAGCATGATTTTCAACACCTCGACTATCAACGGGTGATGCGATCCGGCTTCAAACCCCGGTGAAAAAAAACTATAGCAGTAGTCAACCGGCTAATGTGTTAAAAGTGTTGAAAATCATTCTGATGACGTTAAACATCATGATGATGAAAATGAAATGTCAGATCGACGTGGAATAACATTTTGCACGTGATGATTAACAATGTTTACATTCGAAACCGACTTGGAAAACCTTGTATATTAGGCTTCATTGGAAGTTCATTAGGAGATTTTCAGCTGTATTTGTTTTTCCTTTCTTAATGAATATTATTTTAAATAGCTATATGAGTTTTTTTTCTTTTTTATAAAAATCATTCAATTTAAGGTAGAAGTGAGCATTATAAAAACAGATATATTTAATCCGATTTCATTTCATTTCCAATCGAAAGTGAATTAGATACTAAAAAACGAACAGTTAACCCCTGCAACGTGCACCAAACTAATAGAGTTGTCGCGCATTCCTCGTTTCTGTTGCGTGTTTTGTAATGTGTGTGTGTGTTGTCTGTAATTCTTTTTTCTCTGAGTCTTTGTTTTCGGAAATGCGGAAACGCCTGAGACGGAAAAGACTCACTGGCACACGATTAGCCCTACGTGCTCGCGATCGTTGTGACGAAAAGAAGGGTTTGGGGTAGGCAAGTAGATTCCACAGCAACATGGCGGCGGCCGCGTACTGGTCGGTGTCATCATGCCGGCAGACTCAACATGGAGATGCAACAGTTCCACCCGCATAGCAGCACAACCCTTCAATCGTGTGTTGGTGGGTGTGAACAGTCATCACGCAATGCTGGTTCATGCCTTTAACACGGAGCAGGAGGTGTGCTGGAAGGCGGTAGCTCTCGTTTTGTAGCATAAATTATCTTCCCCGCGCCATCTTATCTTTATTAGAACACCGGGCTAACGAGCCCGGTGACAGGAACTTGCCTCTCGGTTTCGTGGCAAGTTTGTTGGCCCTACAGGTTAATTTTCTTGGAAACCGAAATCTGTAGCTGCCCTGGATGTTGTAGAAAGGGGCAGGCCTAGAGCAAGATAAATATCGCTACAAAACGGACTTAAATGTCTAAACGCGCGCTCTTCATCAGACCCCAGCTCGCGCAGTATGACACCGACCAGTAATGGCATCCCGTTTGCATGTTGGAGTGTGAACCTAAGATATGCATGTTTGTGGGTTACACCCTACTTCATTGCTTGCGCATATAGTTTCTAACAAATTTCTTCTCTTATCTTCCCCGTCATCATCATCTACCCAAATGTCTGCGATCGTGCTGTCGCCTTGTGTAGACGGTAAATACATGGTGCTACCCTCCGGTGAGCTGCACATCCGCGAAGTGGGACCCGAAGACGGCTACAAGAGCTACCAGTGCCGCACCAAGCACCGGCTGACCGGTGAAACGCGCCTATCCGCCACCAAGGGACGACTGGTCATCACAGGTAATTTGAAGGCAGGATCGCTCGGCCACGACACGCATTAATAATGCGCCTGGTTCGCGCAGCTCTCAGCATCACTTCGGTCATCGCCACACACATATAGACTCATTTGTAGCCACAAACGACGGTCAGTAGTCGGCAAAGAAGTTCGGTAGAGTTTGGAGCAGGAAGTTCCGATTTTGGTTCGCTTCTTGTAGTTTCGAATGCAGAGCACGAAATCGCTCAAATATTAAGACACGTTGTGTGACGTCTGTCTGAGATGCCTTTGCCGGCTGCTGTCCGCTGGGAGACGCTGGTCGATCACTTGAAATATAATGTAAAGCATTCTCGCCCCACTATTAACGCTTTTTCGTTTCGTTTGTTCCTGGTCCGCGTAAATGGATCTGCGCGCGCGCGCCTATATTAAACACAGTATGCTTCATCACAGTAGTACACCCCTCCCGAGCGCTCTCACCATCATTGATATGCATTTTTATCACTCACTCTGTATGGGGGGGGGGGGGGCTGTGTGATCACCGAAGATCGCCTCTTTTAGGGCTAAAATACCACCACCCCCAGAATCATTATTATTGTACACCACACTTGTGGCACCGCATCATCTGCTTCGCGTACGTGTAATATAATCCCACGATCGATATGCGATATCTCCGAGACAGAAGTCTGTCGGAGCACTGGGCACAGTTAACTATGCTGCACCACGTTTACACTTCATTTCGACACGATACGGTTTGATGCGCATGTGGAAGGGGTTTTCGAAGTTTACTCACGTAATCGGAATGAAAGTGAGCCGATTATGCGGTAAATGATCGTAGAGATGCGTAGGGTTTTAATTGTGCGATAGAATCACCCAGGGTACGCGGCAATGGAGATACTTAGAGTAGCCGAATGTATTCTAATGCGTGATTAAACATTAACACGTGATCTTGTGGCGATCTTTTCATTATAAACTGTAATAAATTGAAGTAATTTGGGTGATAGTTCGAAGCAGAAGCAGAATTGTTATCATATTGAATTCAATATTGTACTTAAATTTTCAAACGAGATGCTTTACATTATTTTCTGAATCTGCCTATACGTGTCTATGTGTGATTTTAATGCCGAAGTGATTGCCGAAGCATATCGTAAGTGTTTGGAATCCGTGATCCGCGTTCGTCTTCACCCATCACACTAATCCGGTCGCGGTTCGCATTCCAAATTTCCTGTGTGTGTGATGTTGGTCTTACTCCTGCCCATTTTGCCCTCACCTCGATCATGCGCGCGCGCCCACCGATTATTATACATCATGCTTCCAATCACTTGCGCTAATTCCGTCATCCGTCATAAAAATAATAAAACCTCAATTCCATCGAATCGGCAGCTTTATCGAGCTCTTGATTTTATTTCTGTTTTGTTCTAAAATCGTAAAGATTTAACTCTGTGCGTGTACTGCACCAACATTCATGCAGTGTTACTAAATCATGTCACAACTAATATTGTGTACCATGCTCCTCATGAGTGTGCTCGGTTACATTTGTGTTATATTATGGATCGCGTGTTTTTTGTGTGCTGTGTGAATAATCGTTTCGCTAGTACAAGTTACTTGAAAGCAAGCACATGAGTGATGGAGCAATTGCTTCCGTTATTCCGTTCTCTGGAATTGTCGCTCGTTCAACGATCACTGCATGTTCAGCTTTCCATTAAAATCATTGGTAGGGTGTAGTAGCTCAGGAAGGCCACCTGTTGGAATTTGCTCGAGTAGAGAAATGTAAAGTAAGATTTCCATTATTAAAGCGATGAAGTCACTGCGTGCTTGAGGAATAGTTTAGCTTTTTCATGTAGATAAACGTGAATCTGAGTGGTGTGAGCACCAGATGTAGTATTTGTTCGTTATTAGCGTTTCATCTGCGCTGAGAGTTATTAGTCTATTTGATAGGTGACTAGACTCCTACATGGTCGGACGTCGTTCTAGTCCCATTAGTTTCAAGCTTGTAATAATCAACACGAGGTGAATTTGAGGATTTCATTCGTAAAAGTTTTTAATTATTCTAGGAACAGTTGTATATTAGGTTGTTTTACTAAAATATGTAGGAAAAAGAAGTATTATATCAGTATTGTAAGCACTGTAGGAAGAATAAAGCGTAATTTATCTTTCAATTATGTTGCTTCATTAGATTAGATAATCAAATTGCATTAAATTAATGTTATCTTCAATTAATTTGGTAGGTTTTAAAGTATTTTCTTAAATTGCTTATGTTTCAGTCTTTCCAATTACCTTAATTATCATTACAAGCGACCCTAAAATGACACTAATCGAAAGCTGAATGTACGTTGTGTGTTGCGTTGAAAGTGATGCGAGTTTTATCTTATTTTTATGACGCTGATGACCACCGGCAGCAAAATAAACAGAAAGAAATGCAATCTCACACTTATTTTGCTGCCACCACTAATCATAATTCCAAATCAAAACAAATTGCCTGAATGTTGGGATAGGGTACCCTGTGTTGCGTGTAGAAAAATTTAATGTCCGGGCACCTACTGGCGCCTGTTTGACGCAGAAGAATTATAAACTCAGTTTAGCAAAAATGGTTCCAAGAAATAGGTGTCTCAAATCAGATCGCTCGTGTTTTAACCATGTTGGTGTATGTGTTGCCCATAAAAAAAACGAGAAAAAACGGAAACACGGTTCAACATTGCTGACAATTTGTGCTACTAACAATCGTACACAGTTATGAAGAACACACTGGACCACGGTGCATGGTGTGTCACACGCGTGCTTGTTGGAGTGCTTCTCATCACAGTATAGGAAGAAAAAAAGAGCGATACCCTGCCCCCTCTTATACTGCCACAAACAATCTCTCCCCCCCCCCACCTGGTACGGATTTGCACTAGCCTTGGTTCTTCCAGTTGTGCCTCACAATTAATCAAATCAACTAACAATCCACCACATCTCATCCGGCCAATGCTGCGCTGCGGGTGAGATAATCGCGTGCGTAAAACGAGGTGAATGTATGCACAAACAAACACACACACTCACTCATCGAATGCACCCGTTTACATCAATTAAAACAGACAGAAAGGGAGAGCAAAAAGCTTGACACAATAATTGAAATCCTTTTACTTCTACTCTAGAACCACTTGGCAGGGTGTCTCCCAAGCTAGACTCCACGTCCAAGATCGTGACGGCCGAAGTGAGGCGTAGTAATACGATCGCCCTGCTTTGCTCAGCGCAGGGCTACCCGATAGCAGTGTTTAGGTAACGTGTCTTTAGTTCCTTTAACCTTTAACGGTCGATCCATTGGCGTGTGCGTAAGTGAGTTAGCGGCCACGGTTGCGCATCCCAATTCTCAGCACGGCAATCAAAAGTCGGAACAGGCTAGAACAAATGTCAAACAGTTTTGCGTAGAGTAGCGCCAGGGAAGACATTGATATTAATTCCAACTTCTGTGTTTTTGCACACCTACTGCAGAGCCACTGGCAAGTGTTGCGCCACGTCTTACGTCCGGTGACAAGAGCCGCAACTTGGACATCCGAGAGGCGCACAATGTAACACTGCTCTGCCCGGCACAGTCCTTTCCGGTACCTGCCTTTAGGTGAGCTGCCACATCGAGTGTCGATTTTCACCCGTCCGTCGGTGGATTGTTTACCAAAGGGTTTCAAGGTTTTCATGTACTGTGGGATGTTGTGACGTAATTCGCATTGCTCTTGAAAGATCAGATGAGGTCAGAAACATGTACAGACGTTGATGTATAGAGAGACATTGTATTTTTTTTTGTTTTTTTTTGCGTAATTAATTGGCAAGAGCACTCTGTTTTGTTGTTGTCTTTATTCCCGGATGTTGGTGCATCACTTCTCACTGTCTTCCTCATCCTCCTACTCCAGAACCTATTGGCAGCGTTGCACCACGGCTTACGTCCGGCGATGCGATGCGAGTGCAGGTGGAACGGGTCACCGCCAACGCCACACTGCTCTGCCCGGCACAATCATTTCCGGTTCCTGCCTTTCGTCCGAATCTTTTAGCCTTGTATACCAATATCCCAACATTTAGAGAAAGAATGTCCTAAAATAGTTGATGTAATTACAAATGACACCATTGGGGATATTCTGCAGAACCTGTTGGAAGCGTTGCACCTCGGTTAACATCCGGAGATGAGAGTCGGAAGCTGCTCGTACAACGAGACGCTAACGTAACAATGCTCTGCCCTGCTCAATCGTTTCCGGTGCCGGTGTTTAGGTAATTCGGATAGATTTCAGTTTTTTGGAGAGATAGATTATTTTGGGACTTTGAGGATTATAGGGACTCATATACCAACATTCTTACAACTTGTGGAGAATAGGTGACTTTATGGCACAGATATGTCGTCTGTGTAGAATAAGAAACTTCATAGAAGAGATTTTGTTTTGTGGACACTTTCAGAACCGGTCTCCAGTACCGCACCTAAAACGCCCTCCCTGACACAGAAACCAATTTTTGCCGATCCCAATAGTGATCTTGCACTACTGTGTCTGGCGCAAGGCTTTCCAGCACCCAATTTTAGGTGAGATAGTAGGAAGAGCTTTTGAGGAATAGTGGGTTTACCTAATATCGATCAATAGTCGTTCAATTTGTTTTGATTTTGAGCATCAAAAAATTTATTTGAACTTCAAAAGAAAAATGCTTTAGACGAAGTTGTCGATATGGCTGTTCTCAATTTCTAGAACCGATCGGTGCAAAGCCTCCAGTACTTTCGTCCGATAGTAAAAAGATTTGGATGGAGCGCCGTATGAACAGCAGTGTAGTGTTTTTCTGTCCCGCTCAGGCGTACCCGGTTGCTTCATTCAGGTTAGCTTGTTAGTTAGCACTAAAAGTCTATCTAAACCCGTAATTCCCACTTCTTAGAACCGATCGGCAGTAAATCGCCCTCGTTCTCCAACGATGCCGTTACGGTTGCGGTGAAAGCAGCCAGAAATACGAGCATTGCACTGACCTGCCAAGCACAAGCCTTTCCAGTTCCGGTGTTCAGGTAGTTAGAGCGCGTGACTTGGGGCTTGTCCTATGCCAACATTTAGGAACTGTGTTTGTTTCGGGGGTTTACAAGAAGGTAGAGGAAGGTGTGTGATTGATGGGTGTTGTTATCTTCGTTCAATCAATCCCAATACAGAACCGATCGGCAGCAAGGCTCCCTCACTGTCTTCAGAAGCGATCGCAGTTGTAAGGGCAGCTTCTAACGCCACGATGGCACTGCTATGTCAGGCACAGGCATTCCCAGTTCCCGTGTTCAGGTATTTTGTTTGTTTTTTTTTTTTTTTTTTTTTGTTGGGTTGGGTCGGTTGTAGATGCCGTAGTTTTGAGAGCTGGGCCCACATTTGTCTATTCGTTGTAGAACCTATTGGGAGTAAGGCTCCTTCGTTTTCGAGCTCCGTGATCACGATCATGATGACGCAGATGAACAGCAGTGTTGCGCTGCTCTGTCAGGCCCAGGGTTACCCTACACCAGTGTTCAGGTAGGCAGCATAGTGCATTGTGTTGATTATTCAATTTTGACGAATATTTCATAGAACCGATTGGAAGCAAGTCACCTTCCTTCTCGACTGATGCTATGGCATTTGTTAGAAATTCAGTGAATGGAACGGTAGCACTGCTCTGTCAGGCACAAGCTTTTCCGGTCCCTATTTTCAAGTAAGTTTACTTTTCCACTTTTTTTGAAAAATCAATTTAGCTCTTCAATGACTTATGAAGGCTATGCTGTTAGTTTAACTGGACCATAAAGCCTCATTTTGAGAATAACTTAAAGGCGAGGTTAGGTCCCTTATCCCAATACATCAAGGCAAGATACGGTGCATCAGTACATCAACACTCCCAATGATCGTATGTACGTTGCTGATATTCCAATCTAGAACCAATTGGTAGTAAGGCTCCTTCATTTGGATCGAACATTATGACCTACTTGGATGTCCGAGTAAATTACAGCGTTGGCTTACTATGTCAAGCGCAAGCATATCCGGTACCGATCTTCAAGTAAGTGCAGAAGGCAGCAGTGAAACCCTATCCCACAGACACCAATTGGCACAGTTTGTTTCTGTTTTGTTTATCGTTACCATATCATTTCCCAATACTCGCCCACTAGAACCGATTGGCAGTAAAGGACCTTCGTTTGCTACGCATTCGATGAACTACGTGGATAGCTTGCTAAATCAAACTGTTGCGCTGCTGTGCCAAGCACAGGCATATCCTGTACCAGTGTTTAGGTAGGCAGAGGGTACCTTTCACAGTTGACGGTATTTTGTAGTTATTGGTTGGGTTAAAAACTTGGTTTTGTTTGTAACTATCCATCAGAACCGGTGGGGTTTAAGCCTCCGAGTTTCAACAACGATGCGTCACAGTTTGCACTATCGTGGGAGATCGGGACGCGCATTACGCTGCTCTGCAATGCCCAAGCATTTCCGGTGCCTGTTTATAGGTAATTCCTCAGTGATAGTAGTGTGTAAAAGGGTACCCTGATCTTTATCTGGATGGCAAGATAATTTGCATTATCTGTTGATCTGATTAACTTGATCGTTTTTGTTGTCAACCACGAAAAAAACAGAGCCCATTGGATTTAAGGCACCTTCGTTTAGTAACGATGCGGCACTGTTCGTGTCGCGCGTTGAAGCTGGAGAGCGTCTAACCTTACTCTGCAACGCTCAGGCATTTCCCGTCCCAGTGTATCGGTAAATCTTAAACACTTTTTCTCTCTTAAATGTACACACCACACATTCTAGAACCGATTGGATCGAAAGCACCTACGTTTGCTTCGGACGAGAACAGTCGATCGTACACAAAGATGAGCGAACATAGTTTGGCTCTGTTCTGTCAGGCGCAGGCTTTTCCAGTTCCCATCACTAGGTAGGTTTGTGAATGCAGGAACGCAATTGTACAACTCAGGGTAGCCAACATTCTCTAATGTTCAAGAATTCAGGTCCGTAAGAGGTCGAGTGGGATACGAATATGTCTTTATGAATTTTTGCAGAGCCAATCGGTTCAAAAGCGCCAACATTTCCATCCGATGCACGTAGCATTACGTACAACAAACCGAGCAACACGAGCTTGGCGTTATTCTGTCAGGCCCAGGCATTCCCCGTGCCGATTAGTAGGTATGTCAAAGATAGAATGCAAATCATTGTTAAAAGGTCTACCTTATCCCAAACATGAAGGTCATCAATGTAGTTTCACGCGGTGGTAGAAGAGATCATTTTTAAGCTTGCCTAGATTATTGTGATCGCAGAAAGCGATCATTGTGGTAGAAGTGATCATTACAGTTGGGTTGTAACTGTTTTGCAGAACCGATCGGCTCAAAGCCTCCCACGTTCAGCTTTGACTACAAGAAGCTGTACTTCGTTAAGCCGAGCAACTCGAACATTGCACTGTTCTGTCAGGCCCAAGCATACCCAGTACCGGTAACCAGGTAATCCATAATCCACCGTTCCCTTCTCGCATTCGGGCAGTATTGTTTTGTGGAAAGAAGAACTATCAAAAATTTAAATTATCTTGTACTTTATTATCTTATTCTCTCATAGAACCGATCGGTTCGAAGGCACCGACGTTTTCATTCGATTCTAAAACGTTCACCTTTATGAAGCCCAGCAATACAAGTGTTGCACTGTTTTGTCAGGCTCAGGCTTATCCTGTCCCGATCACAAGGTAAACCTATTCCCATTCCTACACGCATCTCAGGCAGTTTGTTACGATTCTTGGGCCAGAGTGCCGTGGTTTATTCTCGGCCAAAACCCATTTTCCTTCCCATTTTTGTTCCTTTCTTAAAGAACCGATCGGTTCCAAGGCACCCACTTTTCCGTCCGATTCTGGCACGAGCTCGTTCAAAAAGCCGGCCAATTCTACGATCACACTGTTGTGCCAAGCGCAAGGTTTTCCTGTTCCGATTACCAGGTAAACTGTCATCCAACATCTCTGTCAGGCAATTTGTTTTGGTGGGTTGTCTTCTCCGTTAGAATGTAAATTGAAATATTGTCTTTTATGTAGAACCGATCGGTTCGAAGGCTCCCAGCTTTTCATCCGCTTCAAGGACGAGCTCCTTCGTTGAACCGAGCAGTGCTAGTTTGGCCCTTCTTTGTCAGGCGCAAGCATTTCCAGTCCCAGTAACAAGGTAACACGTTGTTAGGCAAATTCCCAAGCAAATTCAGGCAGTTTGGAGAGGTTTCTAGAATGATGTTTCGTTTGAGTCATCACTGATATTGTCAAACCAATTTGTTCCACAGAACCAATTGGACTGAAAGCTCCAACGTTTTCTTCCGCCTCGCTAAGTAGTACGTTCAAGTTGCCAAGCAGTTCCACTATTGCTCTATTCTGTCAAGCACAAGCGTTTCCCGTACCAATCACAAGGTATTTCGCACATTGGGGAACATCTCAACCAACATTCAGGGTTTTAAGATTTGATCATGACAACTCAGGTCAAGATCCAAAGAATGATTTCCAACATTTTTACGTTACTTTAGAACCTATCGGGTTGAAGGCACCTTCGTTTGCATCAGCACTGCTGAGCGGTTCGTTCAAGTATCCGAGCAATACTACGTTCGCATTGTTCTGTCAGGCTCAGGCTTTTCCGGTGCCAATTACAAGGTAGGACTAGAGGTAGAGGGTCACCTAACCACAACACAACGGGCAATTTGTAGTTTGGGGTTTAGAGATAAGAGACACTACAGTTTTGATGTATTTTCATACGTTCGCTCAGAACCTATTGGACTGAAAGCGCCCTCCTTCTCTACGACGGCTCGTAGCAGTTCGTTTGTGGAGGCAAGCAACAGGACACTAGCTCTGTTTTGTCAAGCTCAAGCATATCCAGTTCCTATTACAAGGTATGTGACAGAAAGGTCGATATCTTTTTGGGGGCTAAAGTTACACCGTTTCACGTTCAGGCAGTTTTGTGTTTGCATCGGAATTGACTCATTTTTAGACAATACGTCTTATATGTTTTTTACTTCTGTTAATTGTTTCTGATAGAACCGATCGGGTCTAAGCCACCGACATTTTCCACCGACTCCAAGATTAGCATGTTTGTCAAACCGAGCGACTCCGTAGTAGCATTGTTTTGTCAGGCTCAGGCATATCCGGTGCCAGTTACAAGGTGATAAGAATATAGAGACTCACATAATATTTTACATGGTATAGTAAATCGTCTTGGAAAATCCAAATTCCAACATTTAGGCAATATTTAGGTTAGGAATGATTTAATTTACGTTTATTTATGAAATTGCTCTATAGAACCGATCGGATCCAAGGCTCCCACGTTTTCATCTGATTCGATGGGAAGCATCTTTCGGCGCAACAGGCATACAAACTTTGCACTGTTGTGCCAGGCGCAGGCTTATCCGGTGCCCATTACTAGGTTAGTGTTAGTGTACTGTATAACCATTCCATTGAAAGTCCCTAAAAGGTATCTGAGATAGAGTTTAGATTCAAATGACATAAAAATTAAACACACCAAATGCGCAACACAGATCGCCAACATCAAACCTATTGCAAGTCTTATAATGGCTGTGGAATTGATTATTACCTTAACCTTCCCTGCTTTTCCGGTGCGACAGAACCCGTCGGTTCCAAACCGCCAACGTTCTCGTCGGAATCGAAGGGGAGCATTTTCGACAAAGCGGCCAACAGCAGCTTTGCGCTGCTCTGTCAAGCCCAGGCGTTCCCGGTTCCAATAATGAGGTAAGCAGTGCGGTAAAACAAGACACAGCAACAGCAATGCTTATCACGATCAGTTTGGGCTGAAGAACCGAAGGAAAACGAGGTGACATTGGAAATGAAATAGAGTGATTCTAAGGTACCAAACCTACAAAAAGAACTGAATCAAACGAAATATTGGGATGTCAGACATATGAGATACCCTTTGAGATAAGCATAGCTGTAAGACTATGAGTTATTTTTTCCCCTTTTTTTTCTCTCAGTTAGTATACTTTCTATTCGTACCTGTTGTTGTTTGGTTAATGTTACTTTACTCCCAAACCACTTCTTACGCTCTCACTCTTCTTTTCTTTCCCCGCAGAACCTGTCGGCAGTGTTGCACCGAAAATTTCCGGCGATCGCCTGCAGGAAATGCGTGTAACAAGTGCGCAGGATTTTGCAATACTCTGTCTCGGGCAAGCCTACCCAACGCCGGCCTTCAGGTGATTGCTGAAATAGTGGCTTTGATTTGCGTTGCGTTGCAGTGTCTTGTTTCCGTTTCTGTTTTTTTCCTCAATCTTAACCGCACAAAAAGTAAACAAACAAAGATACGTTGCTGCTGGTTAGTTTTATGCGAGAAGAAGAATCAGCGTATATTTGCGTTTACCTCGATCATGCTTTTTTCTTTTTCTTCCTTGCGGGTTTCGATGTTGGTGCGTCGTTTGGTTGGAGTGATCTTATTTATCGGTGATTCTGATTTTGTAAATTGTTTAATTTTGCACTGGAAGGAACCCTTGTTTGCTTTTACTTGTTTTCCCATATCGCTATACCCATTACTCTACCACATTCAGAAGCGTTTTGATTGGATAACAGGGAAGAAATAAGGATTCCAAATTGGAATGAGTTTGTGTTGCTATTTCTAGAACCAGTAGGCAGTGTGGGACCTAAAGTGTCCGGTGGACGGCTGCAGGAGATGATCGTGGAAATGAATACAACTTTTGCACTGCTTTGCCTTGCACAGTCCTTTCCAGTGCCGGTGTTTAGGTAATGAAGATCTGTATAGTTGTGTACCCTAGCTATGTTTTGCGTTTGAGGCAATTTGTTTTGGATGTGTTCACCACTGAGCGATCACAGGACATTAACCACAGTCCGTATGTATGATCTCACTTGTTAGAGCCTATTGGAAGCGTTCCACCGAAAATTGCTGGACATCATCTGCAGGATTTGCTTGTTAAGGCCGGGAATGATTTTGCTATTCTCTGTCTCGGGCAGTCATATCCCACGCCAAATTTTAGGTAATTTTGGTAGGCTTTTAGAAGGAAAAAAGGGCATGTACCAGTGTCACAATACCATATATCCCAACAGAAAGGTTTTTTTTTGTATTTTGGGACTTTAACGTTAATACTAATGCTCAACGGTATTAAACGTATCTGCAGAACCAATTGGTAGCGTTCCACCCAAGATATCCGGGGGACTGTTGCAAGAAATGAAGGTGAAGTCGGGTGCAGATTTTGCCATCCTCTGCTTGGGCCAATCATTCCCAATGCCTAGCTTTAGGTAAGCAGAAGAGTACAGGGGCCATGTTTGACATGAGCAGGACATTATTACAACCAATGGAAAAGAAAATGTTCATTGTTTTTGTACTATTTTGTGTACAAAATAATTGGGATTTCAAGAACGTATTTGGTCATAAAAGTCTTCCTCGAAAGGGTAACTAATTAATTAAATGTACAGAAATGCAGATTCATTGGTAAGTATGGAGTAATGAAAGTAAGATCAGAGAAATAACCATTCAACGAAACGTTGAAGTAGATTCCATTTCTTGATAATTGAGTATCTTAGTATCTTATGTAACTTTTCCATTGTTGTTATCAATTGACGTTTGATCTTTCGATGCTGTGTTTCTTTGAACCAAAGTCAAATTAATGTATAATAAAAATATCTCTTCTAATTGATCAACATTATAATTAGATTAATTCCTGGCGTCATTAAGGCACTAACTTATTTCTGATCTTACTTTCATTCTCTGAAAGGTAATTGTATAAATTAAGGAGGGTTTTTGCCACGATCGTCCTCGTTAGAATTCAAGATATTGTTCATAAAAAACACCAAAAACATCACAAGCTATATTCCATAGTCATTCTAGCTTATATTTCCTATTTTAGTTTTCTTGTGTGCTATTCATCGAATGTGAACACTTTTGTTCGTTTTCATTTTGTTTTACTTGTTTCTAGTTTCGCTTTTAAGTTTTCATAATTTTGTTTTCTATTTGTATAAATTAAAATCTAGATTTTCTGTGTTTTCTTGTCGTTTTTTTTTTAAATTGGACTATGGAAAAGGCTGACGTACACTTTTGCATCTTGCTAATTTGGTTTCAATTTTCTGCTCATTTTCCCCCGCTCCACAGATGGTACAAGTACATCGAAGGAACTCAGCAAAAGAAGGCCGTCGTGCTGGACGATCGTGTCAAGCAGGTGTCGGGAACGCTCATCATTAAGGACGCTGTCGTGGACGACTCGGGCAAGTACCTGTGCGTGGTGAACAATTCCGTCGGTGGCGAAAGTGTGGAAACCGTCCTGACCGTGACGGCACCGCTGGCAGCAAAGATTGAACCACGCACGCAAACGGTAGACTTTGGCCGACCGGCCGTGTTTACGTGCAAGTTCTCGGGCAACCCGATCAAAACCGTGTCGTGGATGAAGGATGGCAAGTCGCTCGGCCACAGCGATGCGGTCCTGCGCATCGAGTCCGTCAAGAAGGAGGATAAGGGCATGTACCAGTGTTTCATTCGCAACGATCAGGAAAGTGCACAGGCTAGCGCCGAACTCAAGCTGGGAGGACGCTGTAAGTAGCATGGACAAGGAGTTCGTACGATGATATGTTCTTAATATTCATTTTTCCTTTTTTCCTAGTTGACCCACCGATCATTCGTGAAGCATTCCCTGAGGAAACGCGCCACCCAGGACCGTCTGTGTTTCTGAAGTGTGTTGCCGGCGGTAACCCAACGCCCGAAATCAGCTGGGAGCTGGATGGAAAGAAGATCACCAACAGCGAACGCTATCAGGTCGGACAGTACGTGACGGTGAACGGTGACGTTGTGTCGCATCTGAACATTACCTCGATCCACTCGAACGACGGTGGCCTGTACAAGTGTATGGCAAGCAGCAAGGTCGGTGTGGCTGAACATTCCGCCAAGCTGAACGTGTACGGTCTGCCGTACGTGCGAACGATGGAAAAGAAGGCGATCGTTGCGGGCGAAACGCTGATTGTCACCTGCCCGGTAGCCGGTTATCCAATTGAATCCATCGTATGGGAACGAGGTAAGTTTATCAATGAAATTTTAGATGTGTAGCCGTGTTTTAATGAGTTTTCGATTGATTTATAGACAACCGACAGCTACCGATCAACCGTAAGCAGAAGGTATTCCCGAACGGAACACTCATCATCGAAAATGTCGAACGAAACTCGGACCAAGCCACATACACCTGTGTCGCGAAGAACTCGGAAGGCTACACGGCACGCGGTACACTAGAAGTGCAAGTAATGGGTAAGTTGAATGTTTCAATATGACATGAGATTGTTACGTGTTGTGCGGAGATATGGTAGTGACAGTGAAATGTCGCTTGTAATTTTATTACAATCGACAGTATTGGTTGTTGTTGCTACCGTTGTCCGCAATATTTATATACGTGTAAATAACAGGGTACTAAATGTTGAGTGTACACTGAAGATGGTTATTAGCGTGTTTCACAGATTTGTTGAATGTGTTTCGTTACGAGTAACTAATATTGTTCGTATTTATTGGAAATTAAAGGAAAAATGCGTGAAATAACTTCCTCTTGTTCATGTGATCGCACACAGTTCTACCGCAAATAGTCCCATTCGGGTTCGGCGAGGAACAGGTGAACCAGTTCGATATGGTTTCTACCATGTGCACCGTAAACAAGGGCGATATGCCGATCGACATTGCTTGGGAGTTCACGCCAACGTTTCCGAGTCCAGGAAAGGCGAGAAAATTGTACACTAACGATGGTGTCCTGATCAGTCGGACGAGCACGCGTATTAGCATGCTTAGCATAGACTCGGTGCGCGATCGACACAGTGGAAATTACACTTGCCATGCGAAGAATCAAGCAGGGCTGGTAGAGTACACGGCAGTCCTCTTTGTGAACGGTGAATGTCGCTTGTTTGTTTACATTATCCTGCTGTTTTACTGCCTCCAATATTCACCTAGTCACGATTGATGTTTCCTTTGCGTTTGTGGAGATACAATTAATTCCACCATTGCATTAGACAGATAGGTTTAAAAACAACTTCGAGGACATTTGGCGCAGTTTCTCCGCAGATCGTTCCGTTCGACTTCGGCGAAGATGCAGTGTTCGCGATGGACATGGTATCGGCGACCTGCACCGTGAACAAGGGCGATCTACCGATCGATATCGTCTGGCTGCTGAACGGGCACAAAATTTACTCGAACGATGGCATCCTGATCAGTCGGCCGAGCCCGCGGCTCAGCACGCTCAGCATCGAATCGGTGCGGGATCGGCACAGTGGAAACTACAGCTGCATCGCGATGAACCACGCTGGCAGCATGGAGCATGTAACGCCACTGTTGGTGAACGGTGTGTGTTTGCATCTGCGTAGATTTTTGCAAGCTTTTTTCGCTCGCTTTCGACTTCAACCCAAAACTTCTCCCGCGTCACCCGTCCACTGAGCGAACGTGTTTTTCGTTGGCAGTTCTTCCCCAGATTGTTCCGTTCGATTTTGGTAGTGAGGAAATTTTCTCCCTCGACACGGTGTCCGTTTCGTGCACGGTTAGCAAGGGTGACTCGCCGGTTGATATTCGTTGGCAGTTCAACGGTAACCATCTGACCACCAACAATGGGGTGTTGATCTCACGCCAAACGCAGCGCACCAGCTTCCTAACGATTGAATCGGTTCGCGATCGTCACACCGGCAACTACAGCTGTATTGCAGAAAACCCTGCCGGCCTGGCTGTTCACACTGCGTCACTGTTTGTGAATGGTTTGAGCTGTGTTCTTTTCTTGTTGCTTCTGCTTCTTTGTTTATTGGTTCCTTGAAATCAGCAACTAACAAAACATCCCCAATATCCTCCTCCATCGAAGTTCTTCCCCACATGCTACCGGTCGAGTTCGGCAGCGACATCATCTTCCTGAACGATATGGTCACGTCATCGTGCACGGTGAATAAGGGCGACTTCCCGATCGATATCTTCTGGCGGTTTAACGGCCGGCGCATCGCGTCCGAGGACGGCATTACCGTGAGTCGAACGAACCAGCGGATGAGCGTGCTGACGATCGAGGCGGTGCGCGATCAGCACAATGGCAACTACACCTGTGTGGCTCAGAATCGGGCTGGGCAGGTGCAACAGACGGCACTGCTGCAAGTGAATGGTTAATACGCATTCAGCAACACATCTGATTAAGCATTCCAGCATTAGTTTTTGATATCCCTGTAGAGATCCTAAACCAACATCCTGGAACTAAAACGAGTACTCTGCTCTACCTTTTCAAGTTGGACCGTCGGTGTTTCCGTTCGATTTTGGTGATGAACCGGTCGACATGATGAACACGGTTTCCATCAACTGTGTCGTGTCTAAAGGTGATACACCGATCATGATCGAGTGGCTGTTTAATGGTAATCGAGTAACGACGAATGATGGGATCAATATAATGAAGAGTGGTCAAAAGATTAGTATTCTTTCAATTGAATCGGTTCAATCACGTCATGCCGGAAATTACACATGCGTGGCAAGGAATAATGCAGGCGAATCGCAACATACATCGGAGCTGAAAGTGATTGGTAATGTTGTAATGAGCTAGGATAAATGCGGCAGTTTTAAATCCCTTCCTTCTTCAAGAACTTCCTCGGTTTTCAATCGTTAGGTCCTCCAGAGATTTGTTCAGATATTCGGTTATGTCATCCAGAGATTTTATTTCGGTACTTCATTTATGAAACGTCATTTAAATTTCTACAGCCGTACCTCAAATTATGCCCTTCGAATTTGGAGATGAGCCATTCGATTCGTCCAGCACGGTTTCGATCAACTGCGTTGTGTCGAAGGGTGACACTCCGATCATGATCGAGTGGCTTTTGAATGGCAATCGAGTTACGACGAACGATGGTATTAATATCATGAAAAGTGGTCAGAAGATTAGCATTTTTTCCATCGAATCGGTTCAATCACGGCACGCTGGTAACTACACGTGTGTGGCAAGGAATAATGCAGGCGAATCGCAACATACATCGGAGCTGAAAGTGATTGGTAATCATTATGAGTTGGGATACACGCTGCCCCTTTAATTCCTTTCCCTTTTCAAGATCTTCCTGATGGTTTCGGTCGTTAGGTCCTTAAGAGATTTGTTATTTCAGTATTCTACCAAGTTGTATCATCTACTGTTGCATTACTACAGCCGTACCACAAATTATGCCGTTCGAGTTTGGAGAGGAACCGTTCGATTCGTCCAGCACGGTTTCGGTGCAGTGTGTCGTAACGAAAGGCGATGTCCCGATTGATATTGGCTGGATGTTTAACGGTAGACGTATATCCAGCAACGATGGCATTACTGTCTCAAAGCTGGGTCAGAAAATGAGCACGCTCTACATAGAATCGATTCGTTCGCGACACGCTGGCAACTATACCTGCCGGGCCAGCAATGCGGCTGGAAGTGAAGAGCACAGTTCGGAGTTGAAAGTGATCGGTAGGAGAAGTGGATTGTGTCGAATAACATTTTTGATTGTTTTTTCCCGTTCCATTTCCTGTATTTCGTTCCTTGATATGCCTGAAAATTAAATAGTCGTCCCAATCATTCTGCCGTTCGAGTTCGGTGAGGAAGCGTTCGATAGTGGTAGTACGGCGTCGGTTAGTTGCATCGTCACGAAGGGTGACACTCCAATCGATATTAGCTGGATGTTCAATGGAAGACGGATAACACTCGATGAGGGAATTCTGATTACGAAGGGTAGTGGCAAGATTAGCATGCTTTCAATAGACTCTGTCCACTCACGACATGCAGGAAATTACTTTTGTTCAGCCAGGTTATGGGTAAGAGTTGTGCCAAATGTTCCTCAAGATTAATCCTTTCCCTATTTTCCCATTGCCCTTCTGAAATGTTTTGCTGATCACTCGCGAATGGTAGTAACTCCACTGATCCTGCCGTTTGAATTTGGGGAAGAAGCGTTCGACACGGGCAGCACGGCGTCGGTCAGCTGTATCATTACGAAGGGAGACGTGCCGATCGACATCGGTTGGTCGTTTAATGGGCGCCGACTAGCGGCAAACGATGCAATCATGATCACCAATGGTGGACCACGCGTTTCCATATTGTCGATCGATGCGGTAGACTCACGACACGCCGGCAACTACACCTGCCACGCGAGCAACCGTGCTGGTAGCACCAAGCACACGGCAGAGTTGCAGGTTATGGGTAAGATCTGCTGAGTTTCCCTCTTCAATAATTCCTGCCCCCGTTTTGGTTTCCTCCTTCCTATTCTGCGTGATCTCGGAAGTCGTTCCGATCGTATTTCCGTTCGAATTTGGTGACGAAGCGTACGATACGGGCAGCACGGTTTCGGTAAGCTGTATCGTAACCAAGGGTGACGCCCCGATCGACATCAGCTGGAAGTTCAACGGACGCCGACTGTCTTCCAACGACGGTGTGTTGATCAGTCCAAGTGGCAACAAAATCTCAATCCTTTCCATCGAATCAGTACTTTCCAAGCAGGCCGGTAACTACACGTGTAGTGCACGCAATCAGGCAGGAACTGCCGAGCATACGTCGCAGCTGCGAGTGATAAGTAAGAAGGGGGTGGTTTGTGTCAGATAGCTAAGATGTGCACTTTTCTTTCCTTCCTTCTGTTCTCATTTTGTCCACTCGAACCGAATAGCCATTCCTATCATTCTGCCGTTTGAATTTGGCGACGAACCGTTCGACACTGGCAGCACGGCGTCGGTCAGCTGTATCGTTACGAAGGGTGACACACCGATCGACATTAGCTGGCTGTACAACGGACGTAGAATTGCGACGAACGATGGTATTTTGATCATGAGAAGTGGTCACAAGGCTAGCATGCTGACGATCGAGTCGGTACAGTCTCGGCATGCCGGGAACTATACCTGCCACGCGGCAAACAGGGCTGGCGAAGTGACGCACACGTCACTATTGCAAGTTATGGGTTTGTGGTGAATTTCTGCTATAAGTTGCTGTTCTCCAAGAATTAAATCCTTCTCCAAATTGTCCTATTTCACCATTCCACTTCGTTGTTCCCTTCTGTACAAGTTCTGCCTGTGATTCTGCCGTTTGAGTTTGGTGAGGAAGCGCTGGATGAGGCGAGTATGGCAACGGTGAACTGTGCTGTCACAAAAGGGGACACTCCGCTCAGCTTCAGTTGGTTGTTCAATGGACAGGATGTAGTGTTAGGTGACTCCGGTATACTCGTGTCGAAGAGTGGTCAGCGCATCAGTATGCTAACGATCGAGTCCGTCCAATCGTACCATGCTGGAAATTATACGTGCATGGCGAAAAACGTTGCCGGACAGGCGAACCATACGTCCGAGCTGAAGGTGATAGGTAAAGTGTTATTTGGGAAATAGCTTCAATGTGTGTGTGTCCAAACATCTTCTGTTGAAATTAGAAATTTCCATCCTATTCCTACGTCTCCTCGTTCTGTACTCCCTTTGTAAAAGTGAAACCTCTGATAATGCCGTTCGAGTTTGGTGAGGAACCGTTCGATATGCTTACCACGTCTACGGTAAGCTGTGCGGTGATCAAGGGTGATACACCGATCGAAATCAACTGGATGTTCGGTGGGGAAACGTTAGGCACGGAGGATGGCATTTCGATTAGCAAGTCGGGGCCAAAAATGAGCATTCTGTACATCGAGTCGGTACAGCCGCGACACGCTGGAAGGTACACGTGCGTTGCGCGGAATAAGGCGGGCTTCGCTGAGCATAGTTCCGAGCTGAAAGTTATAGGTTAGAACGTACTTTCTCATTACTTTAAACTTCCTGTCCGTTTTCCCTTTCACACACTCCTGCTCCCTGTCTAAGTTGTGCCGGTGTTGCTTCCGTTCGAGTTCGGTGATGAGCCGGCCGATGTGCTCAGTACGACGATGGTCAGTTGTGCGGTGGCGAAAGGAGACACGCCGCTCGCGATAGAGTGGTTGTTCCAGGGACGTAAGATTGAGGCGAGCAGCGAAATATCGATTACGAAAAGTGGGCAAAAGATCAGTATGCTATCGATCGAAACGGTACAGCCGAGGCACGCCGGTAACTACACGTGTCTGGCCACCAATCGAGCCGGCTCGGTGGAACACACTTCGGAGTTGAAAGTGATTGGTAATTGTCTTGGAGAGAGCTGGTTTTGAAATAATTATTATGTATCCTATTTCCTACTGAAGAAAATGCTCTGTCAGCTTACCTAATCTCCTTTGTCTACACTTAACTCCTAAGTTCCGCCTATACTACTACCGTTTGATTTCGGGGAAGAACCGGCAGACGTGCAGAGTACAACGTCGGTAAACTGTGCCGTCGCAAAAGGTGATCCACCTATCGAAATCAATTGGATGTTTAATGGTAGCAAATTGTTCACTTCGGATGGAATCCTAATCACAAAGAGTGGTCAAAAGATTAGCTTTCTATCGATAGAATCAGTCCAAGCTCGGCATGCCGGTAACTACACATGTGTCGCTAAGAATCGTGCTGGATTCGCTGAACACACCTCAGAGTTAAAAGTGATGGGTAATGCTTTTTTGATCCTTCAAGATATAATATCTTCCCGTTTGTTTATATCCTCTCCAAAGTTCCTCCCATTCTGCTTCCGTTCGATTTTGGAGAAGAACCGGTAGATGTTCACAGCACCACATCTGTTACCTGCGCGGTAGCAAAGGGTGATCCGCCGATCGAAATCAACTGGCTGTTTAACGGTAGCAAACTGTTTACCTCAGATGGCATCTTGATCACCAAGAGTGGTCAAAAGATTAGCTTTCTGTCGATAGAATCGGTACAGGCACGTCACGCTGGCAACTACACCTGCGTTGCAAGGAATCGTGCTGGTTTTGCTGAGCATACGTCAGAATTAAAAGTTATGGGTAACTGGCATTTGTATTTCTTGAGTGTAATATCTTCCCGTCGATTTATTTATCCCATCCAAAGTACCTCCCATTCTACTTCCGTTCGATTTTGGAGAAGATCCTGTAGATGTTCAGAGTACTACAACGGTTAGCTGTGCTGTCGCAAAGGGTGATCCACCGATCGAAATCAACTGGATGTTTAATGGTAGCAAATTGTTCACATCTGATGGAATTCTAATCACGAAAAGTGGCCAAAAGATTAGCTTTCTGTCGATCGAGTCGGTACAAGCACGGCATGCCGGTAATTACACTTGTGTCGCAAGAAACCGCGCAGGATTCGCGGAACATACGTCAGAGCTAAAAGTGATCGGTAAATAATCAGCCTTGGTGCATGTCGAGTAATGTTTTTCTGCATTCCTGTTCAAATCCTTCCCGAAAGTCCCTCCCATTCTACTTCCGTTCGAATTTGGCGATGAACCAGCGGATATGGCTAGCACCACTACCATCAGCTGTGCCGTCGCGAAGGGTGACACACCGATCGAGATCAGTTGGATGTTTGATGATAGCATGATATTCTCGAATGATGGTATATTGATCACGAAAAGTGGTCAGAAGATTAGTATCCTCTCGATCGAATCTGTGCAACCGCGCCATGCCGGGAACTATACGTGTATCGCTAGAAACAGGGCCGGCACAGCGGAGCACACCTCGGAGTTGAAGGTGATCGGTAATGTGCTCTCTCTCGCTTATAAAGTACGAATTTTGCTGCTTATTTTGGGTTTCAATTCCAACCATATTTTCCTTATATCCTGTGTCAAAAATTATCTGCTTCTTCGTTTTAAACTTCCCAAAGTTCCTCCGATACTTCTGCCGTTTGAGTTCGGCGAAGAACCCTCGGACATACACAGCACAACGACGGTGAGTTGTGCCGTCGCGAAGGGTGACACACCGATCGAGATCAACTGGATGTTTAATGGTAGCAAAATCTTCTCCAACGATGGTATTACGATCACGAAAAGTGGCCAGAAAATGAGCTTGCTTTATATTGAGTCAGTACAGGCACGCCATGCTGGCAACTACACCTGTGTCGCTCGCAATAAGGCAGGCTTTGTGGAGCACACGTCTGAGCTGAAAGTGATTGGTAGGAGTGAAGATCGTTTGAATATGATAGTTTGTAAACCCCTTCTTTGTTACCTTTGCCTGTATTTCCAACGAAAAAACCTTCCTTTCTACTGAATGTGGTCCTTCTTCTTCTCTGGTTTCGCAAGTCACGCCAATCATAATGCCGTTCGAGTTTGGGGATGAACCGTTTGATATCTACAGCACCACTACGGTGTCGTGCGCTGTTACGAAAGGTGATTCACCGATCGAATTAATCTGGTTGTTTAACGACTACCGGCTGCGTACTAGTGACGGTGTGCTGATCACAAGCAATGGGCAAAAGATAAGCTTCCTCTCGATCGAATCCGTACAGCCGCGCCATGCCGGGAACTATACGTGCATTGCAAAGAATCGTGCTGGCGAGGCGCAGCATTCTTCCGAGCTGAAGGTTATGGGTTAGTTTGTGGGAGTTTGTTTTAGTTTTTACGTTACATTTCGTATGCTTTTTTGCTGTTTTAATGCCTTTCCTCATGTCTCCAGTCATTCCAATTATTATGCCGTTCGATTTTGGTGAGGATCCGTTCGATATCTACTCCACGGCGACAGCGACTTGTGCCGTTACGAAGGGTGATTCTCCGATCGAGATCAGTTGGTACTTCAACTCTTATCGGTTGCGCACGAATGATGGTGTTCTGATCACACCTGGCGGGCAGCGAGTTAGTATGCTCTCGATAGAATCGGTACAGCCGCGACATGCGGGAAATTATACATGCATTGCGAAGAATCCTGCTGGATCGGCGGAGCATTCTGCCGAGTTAATGGTGATGGGTGAGCGTGGGATTTGATCTATGCCTATATTTGAAGTCCTATGATTCCTTTTCCAACTGTGAACCTATTCTACTGACAGGAACAAAAATTTGAAGGTTACAATGTGGTCATGTCTTCTTCAGTACTTCCCATTATATTGCCATTTGAGTTTGGTGAGGAACCGTTCGATATCTACAGCGCTACGACCGTCAGTTGTGCGGTTACAAAGGGTGATTCTCCGATCGAGATCAGTTGGTATTTCAATTCTTATCGACTTTATACTAATGATGGCATACTGATCACACCTGGCGGTCAGAGAGTAAGTGTCCTTACGATAGAATCGGTACAACCAAGACATGCGGGAAACTATACATGCATTGCGAAAAATCCTGCTGGATCGGCGGAACATTCTGCCGAGTTGATGGTGATGGGTGAGCGTGGGATTTGATCTAAGCCTATATTTGAATTTCCTATGATTCCTTTTCCAACTGTGAACCTATTCTACTGACAGCAACAATAGTTTGAAGGTTACAATGTGTCATGTCTTCTTCAGTACTTCCCATTATATTGCCATTTGAGTTTGGTGAGGAACCGTTCGATATCTACAGCGCTACGACCGTCAGTTGTGCGGTTACAAAGGGTGATTCTCCAATAGAAATCAGTTGGTACTTCAACTCTTATCGTCTTCACACCAACGACGGCATACTGATCACACCTGGTGGCCAAAGAGTCAGTATGCTTACTATCGAATCAGTACAGCCGCGACACGCAGGAAACTATACCTGTATTGCGAAGAATCCTGCTGGTTCGGCGGAGCATTCTGCTGAGTTGATGGTTATGGGTGAGCGGGGGATACATAATTTAACCTTATTTTTAATATTTCCTTCAAAAATCCTTTACCAAACTCCTCTCCTGATGGGAACAAGACTTAAAAATGTGATATTACGTACATTATGTAATGTTTTCTATAGTACTGCCCATCATTTTACCATTTGAGTTCGGTGAGGAACCGTTCGACATCTACAGTGCTACTACCGTTAGTTGCGCCGTCACGAAGGGGGATCTTCCCATCACTATTGCTTGGTTATTCAACGATCGTCAAATTCATAGTGGAGATGGAGTGTTGATTACAAACAGTGGACATAGAATTAGTATTCTGTCGATAGAATCAGTTCAGCCTCGACACGCAGGAAACTATAGCTGTGTAGCTAACAATAAGGCTGGTAGTGCGGAGTACTCCTCCATTCTAAATGTGATGGGTTAGTCGTGCGGTGGCATAAATATTTATTCTGAATGCTTATTAAAATCCTCGCCTCTCTCTCTACTAAAAGTACAACCAATTTCCACTACCATTCGTTCCTCCGTCGTAAGTTCTACCGATAATACATCCGTTTGAGTTTGGTGAGGAACCGTTCGATATCTACAGCGCGGTAACAATTAGCTGCACCGTCACGAAGGGTGATTTACCGATCAACATTACTTGGACGTTCAACGGACAGGCTATTCTGACGGGTGAAAGTATGTCGATAACGAGAAGTGGTCAGCGAAGTAGTCTACTGTCGATCGAATCTGTGCAACCGTGGCACGCTGGGAACTATACCTGTGCTGCACGCAACGCAGCCGGAACGGTCGAACACAGCTCGGAGCTTGTAGTGATAGGTTTATCAAGATGTTCTATAGTACATCTCTTCTATCTTAAAGCTTACCTTCCAATGTCTCTAACCTTTCTACTCCTGTATATCCACAAATTCGCTTTATGTTTTTAACTAGTTGTCCCCTACATTATGCCGTTCGAGTTTGGAGATGAACCGTTCGATACGTCCAGCATGACGACGGTTAGCTGTGCGGTTACGAAGGGTGATATGCCGATCGAAATTGTTTGGTCGTTCAATGGACAGCCACTATACACGGATGGTGACAGTGGGGTCATCATAACGAAGAGTGGCCATCGCGTCAGTATGCTGACGATCGAATCAGTCAGTTCGCAGCACGCCGGCAACTACACCTGTCTGGCCCGTAACAAGGCCGGCGAGGTGCGCCATGTCTCGCAGCTGAAGGTGTTAGGTTGGGTTCGATGTGTTCTAGTAGAATTAATTGCCTTTCTATCCCAACCCCCCGTTTGTTCCCTTTTCGCTTAGTACCTCCCTCGATTACACCGTTTTTCTTTGGAGAGGAACCACTCAACTCGGGCGAAAGCACTGCAGTAAATTGTATGGTATTTAAGGGTGATGCACCTTTAGAGATTCGTTGGTACATGAACGGTAATCAACTGCCGACGAACGAGAATGGTGTCATTATTGGGCGCGTTTCTGAGCGACTAAGCTCGCTCAGCATCGATCCGATCGGTTACTTCAATAGGGGGACCTACGAATGTCGGGTTAAAAATCGCGCCGGCGAAGCGTTCTACTCTGCGGAGCTTGTCATTAATGGTATGATTGGTCGTTTTTCCTGCTATATCTAATCCTCTTTCCCTATGTTTCCATAATTCCCGGTTCTGGTAGTGGTACCCACAATCATGCAGTTTAGCTTTGGCGAGGAGATCCTCAACACGGGCGACAGTGTTGCGGTCAACTGTATGGTAGTGAAGGGTGACTCTCCGTTAGAAATTCGTTGGTATTTGAACAACGTCCCAATTTCGTCGGAAAATGAAGGCATCGTGGTAGTGAAGCTGTCAGAAAAGCTTAGTTCCCTCAGCATAAACGCAATCGAACCGCAGCATCGTGGGCTGTACGAGTGTCGGGTGAAGAACAAAGCTGGAGAAGCGTCCTCTAACGCTGAGTTGATTATTAATGGTTTGTTTCGTTGAAGTCCTTTATTTTAGTAATTTCCTTTGTTTTTTTTATCCCAACTGCTCCATTTCATTGAAAAGCTCTGCCAGTCATTAATCCCTTCCACTTTGAGGAGCATGTCGATTCGGAGGAAAGCGTTCAAGTTACTTGCCACGCCTCCAAAGGTGATCTGCCGATCGAGATTAGCTGGCAGTTTAATGGGCGCCCGATACGCATCAGTTCCAACATTGAAATTACCTCGATCGGTAAACGGTCCAGCTCGCTCAACATCCCGTCCGTTGGTGCGGACCATTCGGGGGTGTACACTTGTATTGCGAAAAATGTTGCTGGCAGTCGGAATCAGTCTGCCGAACTGTTTGTTAACGGTACGGTGTTGGGAGGCTAAACTTTAACTGCGCTAAGTCTGCATGTTGCATCTTTTACATGTCCATGTTCTATTAAATGCATGACCTTGTTTCCATTCCATTTGATTTGAAGTATTATTTTTAATTCAATCCCTTTGATGTCGGTGAGTAGTGCTGCCGAAAATATTTCCCTTCTCGTTCGGCGAGGACCCATCGCACATAGACAGCTTCGTGACGGTACAGTGCGCTGCGACGGTAGGTGATCTGCCGATCGATATCGAATGGCTGCACGATGGGCAGCTCGTGTCGAGATCGAACGATTACGGCATTTCGATCGTGCACTCCGGTCGGCGCGTCAGTACACTGACGATCGAGTCGATCCGGGACCATCATGCTGGCAACTACACCTGTCGGGCCAAGAATCAGGCAGGCACGGTCGAGCAGAGTACCCAGCTGATCATCAATGGTTTGTGGCGTGATTTTGCTCCAGTATCTTATGCATTTCCTCCCTCTTTTCTTTACTTCTATCTCTCTCTACATCTCCTAATGGGGCCTGGTGTTGGACAGTTCCTCCCAAAATATTCCCCTTCAGTTTTGGCGATGATCCGATGAACGAGGGCGACTCGGGTTCGGTTCAGTGTAATGTACCATCGGGTGATTTGCCGATCGGTATTCGCTGGTATTTTAATGGTGCTGTGATCGAGGATCTGGCCACCACGATCACCAACATTGGCAAGCGGGCGAAGGTGCTGACGATCGACTCGGTCGCGGCACGGCACGCGGGCAACTACACCTGCGAGGCGTCGAATCTGGCCAATGTCGTACATTACAGTGCCTCGCTGGTAGTAAATGGTAATATACCATCAGACACTCTTATATCTTCCTTTCTTTTTACTCCTTTTCATTCCAATTTACCTGTGCAAGTTCCACCCAAAATTGTTCCGTTCAGTTTCGGCGAGGAGACGATGAACTCGGGCGATTCGGGCTCGGTTCAGTGCAATGTGCTCTCCGGAGACTTTCCACTTTCGATCCGGTGGTACTTCAATGGGTATCTGATAGATGATCATACGGTTACGATCACCAGCATTGGCAAGCGGCTGAGTGTGCTGAACATTGACTCTGTACACGGGCGACATGCCGGGAATTATACGTGCGAGGCCCAAAACAAGGCGGACACGGTGTCCTACACCACGGAGCTGCTCGTGAATGGTTTGCTTTTTAGTTGTTTTCGTGGCTAAAATATTAGTTTTATGGTTTGCTATATCCTGATCTATTTCCTCGAGATTTCTCTTTTGCATTCTGTAAAGTTCTTTTGGTTATGGAACGCCTCCAATGGCTGAAGATCCTAGATTGATGCTCCAGAATATCTTTAATAATTACATATGCCATTGTAATTGCTGTCTGAGCGCTTAATCCTTTCGTTGTTGAATCTTCCAGTTCCGCCCAAAATAGCACCTTTTACCTTCGGTGATGAACCCCTAAACTATGGCGATTCAGCTCTTATCTACTGTAGTATTACGTCTGGAGATTTCCCGATTAAAATCCAGTGGTATCTCAATGAGGTGGCCGTTGATCAGTTGGACCCGTTCTACAACATTAACCAGGCTGACTTTGGCAAGAAAGCCAAGGCTCTATCGATTGACGGTGTGAACGAGCGGCACGTTGGAAACTACACGTGTCGTGCGACAAACCAAGCGGAAGTGACCACCTTTTCAGCGGTGTTAAATGTTAACGGTCAGGATCCGTGTGAAGACGTCTTTCATGTTGATTACTGTCCCTCTATCCCTATTCCTTTATTGTCTTTAGAGTTTGAATTTGATTTTCGTGTTTTGTGTTCATTTGAAAGCTCCTCCAAAGATTGCTCCTTTTGTGTTTGGCGAAGACGCGCTTAATTACGGCGATTCTGCATCTGTCCAGTGTAGTGTAATATCTGGCGATATGCCCATCATGATTGAGTGGTTGTTTAACAATGCTTCCATATCGAAGGCGTCCTTTAGCGACAGCGTGAACATTGCGGACTTTGGCAAGCGTACTAAAGCACTCGCCATAGACGGTGTCGATGAGCGGTATGCAGGCAACTACACTTGCCGTGCCACTAACAGGGCCAGCTCGACCTACCATACGGCGGAGCTTATTGTGAACGGTTTGTAGCAATCCCAAGCAACTCTACTAACAGTGCTTTTCCTTTCTGCGTTTTTGATTTGTTTGTCTTCCCTTCAATCCCCGTTGAAACCTTCTGTCGGGATATAGTGCCACCGAAAATTCTACCCTTTAGCTTCGGTGCCGATCCGATGAACTATGGCGAATCGGCCTCGATACAGTGCAGCGTCATCTCGGGCGACTTTCCGATGACGATCGATTGGCTGTATGAGGGGCGCCCGATCAGTACGATCGACAGTCTGCATGGGATAACGGCGCTGGCGTTTGGGAAGCGTGCCAAAGCGCTCAGCATTGATGGGATTGCGGGCAGTCATGCGGGCAACTACACCTGTCGTGCCACCAATGATGCCGGTGTTGCCGAACATACCGAGCAGTTGATTGTGAACGGTAGTAGACACTAACTCCTCTTCTGTATTTTTTTGTTGCTTCCATTCCTTTTTTTGTAGTTCCTCCTAAAATATCGCTTATAAATACGGGAGAAAATCCAACGTTTGTTGATGAGTTCTTCCAGATCATCTGCACGGTGGTGCATGGTGATCTGCCCGTCGACTTTGTGTGGCTGTTCAATGGTGAGGTGAACCTTCACTCCAAGCACGTGCCGGGCGTCCGGATCGAAACGAGAAAGCGGGGCAGCACGCTAAGCATTGAGGCGGTTCGTGGTGCTCATGCTGGGAACTATAGCTGCCAGGCTACGAATGAGGCAGCGTCGACCATCGCTACCGTCGAGCTGATCGTAAAGGGTTAGTTGGGTTATCTGTGGGTGATCGTCGTTCAGTGCCATCGCGGCGACTTGTATTAGGATTTTCCCTGTATCGCCCGTCTCCTGGTATTCCTGTTTTCAGCGCTCCATTTAAAGATTAAAATGGAATTACAATGCCTATCAAAAAGAAGATCCTCTTGGTACAACGAACTTATTGAAGTCTAGATTTCAGGGACATTGCCCCATTATAACGTCGTTGGCTTTTCTTCTCTCTCTGCCGCATCAAGTGCTTTCGAACTCCTTTCAAAACATTCCCACTGATCCCTGTTCCCATCCTGCTCAGAAAGCACTTCTCTTCGCTGCCTAAATGTCTGACGGTAGGGCGAACTTGGGGCCTTCCCATTACCCTTGAACTGTCCCATATCCTTATCCTATCCCATCTTTTATGGTTTGTAGTAATGAGCACATTTCGAATGTGTTTCTCGGCGTATTCTGCGCCCTTACGCTCGAGAACACACATTCGCAACAGTGCCGAGTAGTGCATGCAACTCCTAAACATCCTCACCTCCCTTTTTAAGTTGTCCCATTTATTGCTTTCTTGCACTAAACGTGTGACCCACAAGGCTCTTAGTTTGGGAAATCATGCTGGTTGTCGATGGATGTCAAGTAACTTGTGGGGACAAGATCCTTAAACACAAAGTAATTTGCATTTTCCTTGTAAAGGCGCTTGTGCAAAGAAATGCAATACAACATTGACAACCTTAATGTATCTTCTGAAAATGAAAATCCCAAACTAATGAGCGTGGGAAGAAAAGTAGTACAAATTCTAATGATCTTATATCTTTCTCCGGGCGATATCCGCGTTGTCCTGATCTGTCTTATGACTTGATGCAACAGTACCTCCGAGATGGATTCTTGAACCAACTGACAAGGCTTTCGCTCAGGGATCAAACGCCAAGGTCGAATGTAAAGCCGATGGTTTCCCGAAGCCGCAGGTCACCTGGAAGAAAGCAGTGGGTAAGTAGCAGCGCAAACAGTGCCTAAAGATTTGACCTTAATGAACTCCAAACTCTATTACAGGAGACACTCCCGGAGAGTACAAGGACCTACGATCGAACGACTCAAGCATCCGTGTTGAGGAAGGCTCGCTTTTCATTCAGAACATCCAAAAGTCGAACGAAGGCTACTACCTGTGCGAAGCAATCAACGGCATCGGCTCGGGACTGAGCGCAGTCACACTGATCACGGTTCAAGCGCCGCCAGAGTTTGTCGAGAAGCTACGCAACCAAACCGCTCGCCGTGGTGAACCGTCCGTACTGCAGTGTGAAGCGAAGGGTGAGAAACCAATTGGCATCCTGTGGAACATGAACAACATTCGCCTGGACCCAAAGTCCGACAACCGGTACACGATTCGCGAGGAAATTCTACCCAACGGTGTCACCTCCAGCCTGTCGATCAAGCGCACGGAGCGTAGCGATTCGGCACTGTTTACCTGCATGGCCACGAACGCGTTCGGTAGCGACGACACGAGCATCAACATGATCATCCAGGAAGTGCCAGAGATGCCGTACGCACTGAAGGTGCTGGACAAATCGGGTCGCACCGTGCAGCTGAGCTGGGCCAAACCGTATGATGGAAACTCACCGCTGAAGCGCTACATCATCGAGTTCAAGCGTTCGCGCGGCTCGTGGGAAAACGATATTGATCGGGTGATTGTGCCGGGTGACACGAACGAGGCGCAGGTACAGAAGCTAAGCCCGGCCACCACGTACAACATTCGTATTGTGGCAGAGAACGAAATCGGTGTGTCGGATCCATCGGATGTGGTAACGATCATTACGGCGGAAGAGGCACCGTCCGGTAAGCCGCAAGCAATCAAGGTGGAAGCGATCAATCAGGCGACACTGCGCGTCAGCTGGAAGGCACCGCCGCGCGCCGAATGGAACGGTGACATTCTGGGATACTATGTGGGATATAAGCAGACATCGCTGAACACGTTGTACGTGTACGAAACGGTCAACTACTCGCCGGAAGGTGGAGAAGGCAAGGAGCACAGTCTGGAGATTAACAATCTGAAAACGTACACACAGTATTCGATCGTGATTCAGGCGTTTAACAAGGTTGGCGCTGGCCCGATGAGTGACGAAGAGAAGCAGTACACGGCAGAAGGAACGCCCGACCAGCCACCAAGCGATACGATGTGCACCACGCTAACCTCGCAGACGATTCGCGTGTCCTGGGTAAGCCCACCGCTAGAGTCGGCGAACGGTGTCATCAAGGGATACAAGGTGGTGTACGCACCGAGCGATCTGTGGAACAACGACAAGAACAAGGACTACAAGAAGACGGCATCGAGCGATACGGTGCTACACGGGCTGAAGAAGTACACCAACTACACGATGCAGGTGCTGGCGACCACTTCGGGCGGCGACGGTGTGCGCAGTGCGCCGATCCACTGTCAAACGGAACAGGACGTGCCGGAAGCACCGACCGCAGTGAAGGCGCTGGTAATGTCGGAAGGATCGATTTTCGTTTCGTGGCAACCACCGGCACAGCCCAACGGACTGATCCTTCAGTACACCGTGTACATCAAGAGCGGCGATCAAGAACCGAAGAGCTTCAAGGTACCATCGTACCAGATCAACTACGAAGCGTCCGGGCTGGAGAAGAATCAAAAGTACGAATTCTGGGTAACGGCGTCCACCACGATCGGGGAGGGTCAGTCCTCGAAAACGCTTTCCGCCATGCCGAGCGATAAGGTCCCGGCCAAGATTGCATCGTTCGATGACAAGTTTACCGCTACTTTCAAGGAGGACGCTAAGCTGCCATGCCTGGCCGTGGGATCTCCGGCGCCGGAAATTACCTGGAAGATCAAGGGCGTAGAGTTTGTGCCGAACGAACGCATCCGTCAGCTGCCGGAAGGTTCGCTGTTCATCAAGGACGTCATTCGCCAGGATGCGGGTGATTACACATGTACGGCGGAGAATTCCATCGCCAAGGATTCGATTACGCACCGACTGATTGTGCTTGCGCCACCACAGTCGCCCCAGCTTACGCTTACCGCAACGACGACCGATTCGCTCTCGGTGAAGCTGAAGCCGCACGAATCGGACACTGCCCCGCTGCAGGGCTACACGCTGCACTACAAGCCCGAGTTTGGCGAATGGGAAACGATCGATGTGGCGCTGGAAGCACCGAAGTACACGATCGAAAAGCTGTACTGTGGCTCACGCTATCAGGTGTACGCGACCGCGTACAACTCGATCGGTGCCGGTGAACCGTCCGACATACTGAACACGCGCACGAAGGGCTCGAAACCGTTGCTGCCGGAAAAGTCTCGCTTTATTGAAGTTTCGTCCAACTCCATTACGCTGCATCTGCCCGCGTGGAAGGATGGTGGCTGCCGCATGTCGCACTTTGTCGTTGAACACAAGAAGAAGTACGTGTGCGGGCTGATTTATTTGTTGAACAACGGTTTAATATGCTCTTACATTTTAGGGATCAAATTGACTGGAACCAGATCTCGAACAACGTCAAGCCGGGTGGTAACTTTGTGGTACTGGATTTGGAACCGGCCACCTGGTACAATCTTCGCGTGACCGCTCACAATAACGCTGGATTTACTGTAGCGGAGTATGAGTTCGCTACTCTCACCATTACCGGAGGTAAGGTTTTAAGTTTATTTTAATTAATGCTTTGTTATGTGACGAACAAAAAAAATAAGGGTAGGATTATTATTGCTTATTTTTATGTTTAGTAAAATATGCTTCATCGATCAATTAATAATCATAATGATGATAAGCTACATCACATTTAAATATTTACATATTGTAAGATAGCATATTCTTCAGCATCTATTTGGTCGTCATATTTTATTATTTGCCAAATTGTTTTGAAATATGATTTCCTTTTCCTTTCTTCATCATTCATACTATATTTTGCTGAAAGTTACAAATCAAAAAACGACTTGCGCGGTTGCTTAAACATTTATTAAATATCAAAATTCAATGCGACTCGTTTGAACATATTGGCTATTGGTTGGTTAAGATGAAAGGTAAAACAAATAAGTTGTCTTTATTTGATTTCTGTTTGTTTTGTCATACTTTTTACGTTTCAGCTTATTCATTGTTCATTTTATCATGTAATTTAAATTATATTACTTTCATTCAACATTTACATCAAATATCTCTGAAACAACCATCAGAAAGTTACTGGAGCGAACGAAACCACCCGAATTGCGTTTAATTTTATCGTTAAGAGAGAGATTCGATAGTAATTGAAATACAGTACACATTGTCTTTGCATCAGTGAAAAGTTCCACTTACACACATCATTCAATAATAATTGTTATTGTTTGTTGTGTATAATGTAAGCTTTAAGATAACCGAGGCTTAATAGAAAAATATTTAGTATAACAATATCCAGAACTATCTGTTATCATGAATTTTGTTGCTAATAAGCCGACAAATCCATATCATGGAAAATAAGACACTTCACTAACACTGTTGTGCAAAATTTGGTTAGATTATAAACGATTATTAATCCGCAATGATTGATATGTTTTCCCTTGTGTAAAATAACGCACATAAACACACACATTCACACATGTTTTTTGAACATTTTAAAGTAGTTTATAGTTGATGTTAGTTTTCAATTATTGTTTCTTATCCCCTCAATGTCAGTCAAGTCATAGAGATTAACGCAAAAAGGTTATACAGAACCGAAAAGTTAATTTATTTTAATTTTGTTTTGTTGTGCCGTACGCAAACGTTGAAAGTTAAAATCTACTTTACCGGATGAAGATATTTTTATTCATTTAGTTTATTCGCAATCATCTTCATCTTTATTCACACTTACAGCCTATAAACTGGAGTGCGTGCGCATAAGCACATCTCCCTTTTGCATTTTTGTAGTAGTTTAAATGTTTTTTACTCCATAATACGTATGCAATATCAAGGCACGACTTACTTGTTACCAGTTCTCAGCACACTTTCCTCATAAGCTTGACTTGTTGTTTTTTTATAAACTGTTAAACCACTTTTTTGTGTTAGCCCCGTTGTAGTTGTTAATAGAATTTTTTATAGCTGTTTTTTTATGGTTACTTTTATTCGTTGCTGTCGTTAACTGTATGCCTTGCCAAAACAATAGTTTCCTTTTCGAAACGAAACAAAAGGAACATTATGTTCTAATCGCGCAACAAACCAATAGAGCGTTGCTCAAGATCAGGAACGCAATTGAGTGTACGTCCCTTTCTATGCGTATCGGAATGTAAGAGGAATGTTTACGTCTAACGAAAAGAGAACAGGTGATCTATATTTTCCATTTTCAATCGTTCAAATAATTGTTCGAATGGGTTTGTAGTGTGATCTTGTTAAAAATCTAAACCAAAACGTTTAAGTGTTAAACTGTTACGCGCGCAAGCCTCCAAGAAGAGAACCAAACTATTAATGCAATCTCCCCCATTCAATCTCTCTTTCTTCTTCTCTTTCTGATTGGTTGTTTCAGGGACAATCGCACCCACACGCGATATACCCGAGCTAACGGCTGAGGACACGATCCGTATCATCCTTTCCAATTTGAACTTAGTAGTGCCAGTCGTAGCCGCTTTACTTGTTATTATCATTGCGATTATTGTTATCTGTATACTGCGTAGCAAAGGCAACACTAACAAAGGTATACTGATGTTGGAACATCTTCTTTTTTCTCTCTTTTTTCTCTTTCTCCGTTCTTGTTTTTCCTTTTCATAAATATGCGTATAATTTACTTTATATTTGTGGCTAACTATCTATTCGGGCGATTCTATCAATATAAAAAAAAACGCCATTTTAAATCTGTGAAATGGTTATCTTGTGGGTTATTTTCGAACATTGAAACGATACAAACAATAATCATGAAACGCAGGAACGGTTGCGCCCATTTTTGGATCTGTACAGCCCGGTACCATCTACCCGCCGTGGATTCCGCACTGGATCGATCTGAACGTGATGGTACCACTGATCGCAACCGTGATCGTGGTGGCGGTAGGCGTACTAGTGATCTGTGTAGCCATTTCCCGGCGCCGAGACGACGATCCCCGATGCGGACCGAAGGATGTATACTGTAGGTTACTTTATTGGCATTATTGTTTGTATCGTTCTAACCCAGTGGTTTCGGTGTTCTGTGGGGAGTGAGTTTTCGCGTAAACTTTAGTTTTACAAACGAAACCGCTCCTTATTGACACACCCATTAAACCACCAGTGTGACAGAATCGATCCCCGATCTAGATACTTAGCGATAGGGTTAATTGTATTGTCGAATAATATGTACTACTTTTACCTCACATCTGCTCAATGACACTCCATCGCGAAGACGATGTCGTGTACAATCAGTCGATGGGACCGGCGGGAGCCGCCACACTGGACAAGCGACGACCGGACATCCGCGATGAGCTGGGTTACATTGCACCGCCGAACCGCAAGCTGCCACCGGTACCGGGCTCGAACTACAACACCTGCGACCGAGTTAAGCGCGGAACTGTCATAAGTGAGTATGGGGAAAGGGTAAATGGGGGGTTGAGGGGCAGTTTTATCTAGGGTTGAGGCTCGGTTGTGGAAACGCGGCTTTGCTGCTTAGCTTTTAATACCGTAATACATTACGCAAATCAGCAGTAATCGTAAGTATGGTTTAGTGAACGACACCGAAGGAAATGAAACAATGGAGTAACTGTGTTAGTATTTTGTAATCTTTTAAGTGTGTAGATGTCATCTATCTTTGTATTCGTCTCGACGTTTTAGTTACTCTTCAATTATTTGTTTCTACTTCCGCTTCCAGTAATTCTCCATGTGTCGTTTGGGTGTCATCTGATTTAGTCTTTAGTACTTAGTTAGTAAACAGTTTGACAAGTAGATGGCGCTACAGTCATATGATATAACAAGTGTCTTCAAGGCTTTAATTTAATAAAGGCAAGATTTAATCTGAGTAGCTTAGTCTCAAGACTATTTAAAAAGTTTTTTATTCAGGAGGGACCGTATTGCTTTGCCGTATTGCTTAAAAAAGTGCCCTATTGTTAGTATCTAAATACTAATATCTAAAGACTTGTATCTCTCAGATTTCAAGATCTCAAACGTCAGCTAGTAAATAATTGGTGAGAGATGTAGTAATGAAAAAGAGTACCATCTACTCTTTCAAACTGGATACTACTATTGGATGACGCTCTTAGCGGACTGTAAACTGTGTGGCTTTCTTTTTTCTTTGCATCTGAGCCGCTTATTATGCCGTTTTGTTTTTGCTTTACATTCGCTGCGCTAAAATTAAATTTCTTTCGTGATCTGCTGTGAATCATTTCTTACAAAATCATCCACTAGCATCGCGCTGTTATGATTTTCCATCGTCCATAAATTTGAATATAATTTGTATTGTGTCAAATTAGGCCATAATCCTTCCATAAAATCCAACCATACCACTTGGGACCCGCGCCGTCCGTTGTACGAAGAACTGAAGAAAGCGCCGCCACCACTGCCCAGACGTTTCAACCATCCGCCGGCGTGCTATGGTAAAGTTGTTTTACACTGTTCCGATTGTTTTAGTTTTATGTTTTGGTTCTAAGTCACTTTAAAGTACTTCTTCTCTCGAGATCACGAAGTTGTATTATTAGATATGAATTGGCACATTTTGGTTTGAAGTTTTTTTTTCCATCCTTCTTAATTTAACCCTTATCATGCTTGCTATGTAACATTATGATCTATTTGTCAATCTTACCTAGATTACACGTGTTTAAACCTATCTTTCTATCTCTCTTCTTAAATGTATAACACAACTTAACCAATTGGACTTTTTATTACAAAATTCAAATTTCACCGTTTGATTACAATAAAAAATAAAACTATCTACTAACTCACTCGGCGTACTAAAGATAAGGGTAAGGTGTACATCAATTGGATTTCTCTTGTGTGAGTGTGCGTGTGATTACTAACGATTTGCAAAACTGTAATGTTTGGGGTTTGCTCTACTAACAAACCGTACCTTGTGAGTGGTTTCATTTTATTTATATTATTTAATTTAAATTTTCATATTTTTGCGCGGCGCTTCCAAAGGCATGGAAGATGAGATCTGCCCGTACGCCACGTTCCATCTGCTTGGATTCCGGGAGGAGATGGACCCGACCAAGGCGATGAACTTCCAAACCTTCCCGCACCAGAACGGTATGGGCGGCCCGGGACACATGGGAACGATGGGATCGAGCATGGCGATGCAGGTGCCCAGCCACGTCCACTCGCGGTCCGGCTCGCAGTCGATGGTAAAGTATAGCGCAGCCAACTTGCTCGAGAAAGCGTCGCCCATTTGCTCACTGCTAGAATGATGAGTTCGTAACGTTTTCAGCCACGTCAGAATCGCTATGCCCGCAAGAACAGCCAGGGTGGCCAGAGCAGCATCTACACCCCGGCACCGGAGTATGACGATCCGGCCAACTGCGCGGAGGAAGATCAATACGTAAGGAGGAATTTTAAGCTACTATTCGTAATTTGAAATGTGGGTTCATGTTGTCTTTTTTCTATATTTTATTATCTGTAGCGACGTTACACACGCATCAACTCGCAAGGCGGCTCGCTGTACTGTGGCCCCGGACCCGAATACGACGATCCGGCCAACTGTGCTCCGGAGGATGACCAGTACGGTTCGCAGTACGGTGGCAACTATGGCACACCGTACGAGCACTACGGCTCGCGGGGATCGGTCGGACGCCGTAGCGTTGGCTCGCCGGAACCGCCACCACCGCCACCACGCAACCACGATACGAGCAACTCGTCCTTCAACGACTCCAAGGAAAGCAACGAAATCTCCGAAGCCGAGTGCGATCGCGACAATGGGCCGCGTGGAAACTATGGAGGTAAGTAAAGCAGATATAACAAAAATGGTTCCGTTCTTAGGGATGAAAATAAGAGAAAAAACGTTAGCACAAGAATGCCAAAGCTAAGATGCTACTGCAATATGAAGAATAATCCGTACACGTTTCGAGATCCTGCTCTAATGCTCGTTTTGTTTAAATTTTTCATATCTCTTCTGCCGGGTTTTTCGACACCAAACCAATGCCAAATTGCAATTGATTCAACCCCCCTTCCCTTATCGGTGACACGATTTGCAGAACCGTCTGAGGGTGAGTTGCCGGCGTTGTTAGTTGTGCCTGCAAACGTTACTTCACCAGTTTTGTATGCGCATATTCTCCCCCCTCTCATAACCTCACGGATTCGTCAATCGTTCATAACCTTTTTGTGCTCATATACTACATGTTTGCATCATCCGTCACCATTCACTCACATACATTCTATGATTAGCAAACATTTTTTATAGCGAAAGTACCTATTATATTATCAGGAGCATCATTGTACCTTACGATTTCATGTTCATGGCTCATTTTTGTTGCAAGTTAGTTGGTTTGTTTTAACTTGTTTCCAACGATCTGTTACAAGTTATTCAAATTCAAAGCCATTTTGATAGCAAAAATCTCTTATTTTACCCAGTTGATTTAATTGTGGCTATATTTAACATGTACTCATCATGTGAGCTGCTAACTAAAAGCCTGGCTATGCCTAACTAAACCTAAATCCTTTACATAGATGCATGGAAATTCCCAAGCATTCCTTACATATTTGTGTTCTAAAGTAGAGAGCACCGTCATACTTTTGTCAATGACCTTCATTCGAAGGCAGGACTACATGGAGTATGATGAATCGAAGGTCATTTTTTATTTTATTTACTACCAGCAAGAAATTAATACACTAAAGTCTCCAGAATTGTGACATCAAGTGACGCTCTTTGATAGGAACTCAGATCAAACGAAAGCGTGACCTAAAATAGATTAAATTGGCAGAGAGATGGCTCTGTTAAAATAATTTTGCACCAACCGTGTGCAGCAATTTCATGTCGTTTACTCACTTCATACTCATGTTCATGTTTACCAAACTCTCAGTGTTAACAAACCTTTCCGATACAGTAATTATGTTTTAATTGCATCCCCCCTATTCTTTGCATGCATTTGCGTTTCATGTGTAGTGATAATGCATAATAATGTTCGTGCGAGTGTGTGTTTAGCAGATAAGTTTCGATTTTTTTTATTAACTCCTACGCTAATTTATAGAAATTATAATTGATAACATTGTTTGGCCTAATGTCCCCGGTTCGAGATCATTCTAACCATTCTAGAACGGCGCATATTCATGCATATCTTCAAAACTGCTGAATCTTATTCGCTTATTTTTTTTCTTTTCTCAAACATACTTCATATTTTATGATTTTTTTTCTTTCTTTTTTATATTGTCTGTGCTCGTCCACAAAAAAAAACCCGTACTCGTCTTCTCATTTTGTAAACCAAAACAATGTTATTAAAATCGAAAACAGCTTCATCGAAATCCAACGATGCTATTAATGGTGACGAAACAGAGAAGTTGTTGAAAAGGTAATTATGTGTTTTATGTTTGTGGGTGGGGAAAGAGGGTGTTTTGTGGTGGATTACGTAGATTAACTTGTGTGATATAATTTTTTGGGGTATCGCTAGTATCGTATAAGTTGCATGGTCATACAAACAAAAGATGGTTCCATTCTCGTTGGCTTCTTCTGGGTATACGGTAATGTGTGTGTGCGTGTTTTGTGCATTAACAAACAATCTAAAATTTCTAATGCATTAGGCATAGATTTTAAAGGACTTTCATTTGTCACTAATTGTGTAAGTATTGCAGGGTGATTTGAATACCGCATAGCAACAAATTTTACTGTTTTTTTTTTTTGCAAATTTTATAATCTTTCTTTGTTTTATTTGATAGCATTTGTTATGAAGCATTTTAACGTTTTTTTAAATTTACTTTCCTAGACGTGTTTGTGTTTTGTTAATATATTAAAAATCTGAGAAAAAAGTGTCACTTGTGGAAAAGCACTTTGTTTTTGTAGTTCGAATTGTTGCAGATTTATTGAATGATTGCGATAACTTAATTTTTTTTACAAGAGAATGTATATTCCTTTTGTACAAAATAAAGGTTGAATACGAGAATAATCGTCGAAACACGAAAAAAAAACAACACCAAAATAGAGAAACATATCAAACAGCACATCGTTTCCTGTACGAAGAAACAACACATAAGGATATGTGATAGCGCTTAAGTCGGTTGTGCAGTGCCCTATTGCTAACTAAATCATATCCTTAGAATGTACTAATATTTGTATTTTTGTTCTTCCAAATTTTCCCCCACCAAAAACGCAACCCGCCGCGGCTACTCCAGAAACGAAGTCAAACCCAAGTACACCAAACAAACAGCAGCCTCCGGTAGCACAGGACTCACAGCCTACGATACTATGGCAGTGTAATCTGTAAGCCCGCCCTGTGAACGCACACGTGAAGGCATAACGCTTCTTCACACCTTCGTCAGCCAGCCAAGCAACAATTGATGGAAGGTAAAAAAGACCGAAGCAAACATCTGTAGTGTGAAGATTGCTGTATCATCCTAGGAGAAGTGTATGATGATGATGAAAACGATACTGTAATCTACGTATCAACACGGTGACGTTTTTGTCAAGCAGAACGAGTCAGGGGCAGAACGCACGAATTTAGCGCATTTACGTTAATTTATATACATATATCAGGAAAAAGCCCACTTTTAACGTGCTAAAACTCCCCACACCCCCCGTCAGTCAGTCAGTTAGTCAGTTATTGAACGAAACCTTTCACCGTGTATTCGTGCTTATATGTGTCCTGTGTACTGTGTCCTATATACGTTTTGGTAAGTGTGGTTTTTACGCAAACGATCACCAAAAAACCAAAAAAAAAGGAAACCACCGCCATTACTGACTTACCACCAAGCGAACGAGTAATTGGCTAACACGGTGTGGTGCGTTTTTTTATTGTGCATATTTTATTAGGTGATATGACTATTCTTATTAGAAACAAGCCCACACTTTGCTTCGCATTTGATATTAATATTCATGAGTTAGAAAGGAAAGCCAAATAGTGGTGAAGCAGTAGAGGTGATTTTGTTTCGGTATAAGTTAGAGTTATTTAAAAACTCCCCAACTACAACAGTGCGCACACAGATTGAGGCACCAAGGCCGAAGTATAGAGCATAAAATGGGGGGAAACTGTGTGAAGTCTTTAACACTTTTACGACTATCTGTAGTAACTAGTATTTAATCCCTTTCTCCTAGACCTCCATACCCTGTGCGGCGAAGGATATGCATGTAAACAAAAAGCAAAAGAAAATTGACTTAATTTTTAAATTTCACACTAGCGTGACGGTATACCAGTGCGGTGGTATAGCGGTAATTTAATGATAGACATGTGTTTCATGTGTCTACGTAACTTGTTTAAACGTTTTTTTTACCAACTTTCTTCCATTCTGGTAATGAGAATGAAACACTTTTTTTATAAAAATCGTATTTTTACCCCAAATTGATGATACATTCACACGATTAGGAGGAATGCTACATTGATTGCTTCCTGATTGTTGATATAAAGACTTGAAAGATTCAACATCCGAACGCGCATGCATTGAATTTAGCACCTCCGCACACCCGTAATGATAAACTTTGCAAATTATTAACTGATGCATCACTACTACTGTCCAGGGAAAAATAGTGTTAGGAAGAGCAATTTGTAATGTATTACGAGAGTTTTGAGCACTGTATTGGATACGAAATGGGTAAGAGAAACAGTGGAGGCCCAAAATATTGCAGAAAAACACATGCGTAGCGAAAACGTTGTACGAACTGTTCCTTCGTGAAAAGGGGAAAAGGCTGCTGAAATAATTATTTTTAAATTCAGTTTGCACCATGGCACACACTACCGGGGAATGAGAGTATTCAACTGGGAGAGTAGCAATAACGCAGCACGGATAAGAGAGAAAACCTCTACCTTCGTTTAAGTGTCTACTGTCTGTTGTTACCTTTCTAGCCATTCACGCTTAAACTAGACATCGACTACACCGCTTGTTCTTCTTTAGTAAGGAAAGCATTCTAAACCTTCGCGTAATAAGCAGAATACGAGCAAAGGTGCACACCCAAAATCCACACTCTAGGTAGCTAGGTTTTTAAACAAATTGACGACGGCTCTTACATACGGCGCGGAGGTTCGTCGCTTTTGCGGACGGTTAAATTTGTGTGTTTAACTATCACGCGATCGCGATGATGCACGCGCTGAGAGAGCCGTCGGTTTTGCTCAATCTATTGCGAATGACTTATTGGGTTTTTCCTTAAGGCTCACTTTGCACACACAGACACACTTTTTACCGGACGTGGTAGTTTTTGCTCTCTTGCGGTATGTGTCCGTATTTTCCCGTTCTTTTTCGTAAGGGATTCTGTGAGCTCTTTTTTATACCAAAAGAGGTAACATCTAGTAGAAGTGTATGGCGAACGCGGTGACCCGGTAGAAACAGTATGTGTAAATGGTCTTTCTGTGTCCGTCTTTGCTGTGTGTGTGAATCGATTTTGATGAATTTTATTTTCCCCTTTTGATATGCGAACTGTTCACGCGGTGAACACAGTGTGAACAAACCCACCTAGAAGGCCGCTTTGAATCGTTTTTCGCCAACAGAGAGAATGTTTTTACTATCACTCTCTGCCTCATCTGCAAATGTTTTATTTAGAATGTCGTGCGACACGCCCAAGCGGTGGGAAGTGCTTGCTAAAAACGCTACCAAAGTGTTTGGATTTTTTGTAGCGAGCGAAAGCAACCAAAATGGCTAGTAAATTGGAAGTGTAGTATCATCGTCTTTTACCCTTCCCAAGTACATGTGTCCGTGTGTTTACCTCCGCTTATTAAACTAAACCCAATATCAGTGTGCAAGTAAATAATGCAGTTACAGCAAAGAAAATAGTAAACTCTTAGACATTACTACTCCTCGTCCCAATAACCAATTCAGCCCACAAACACAAGCAAACCACTGGTAAGCAAAAAAAATCGATAAATTGATAAGAAAGTTTAAACCAAAAGCTAGTAATGGCAGTAGTGCGTAAATGATATCCCACAGAACAGACACACATATACAACAAACAAAAAACCGTACGCAAGGTGCATAAAAGTTCGATTGTAGGAGCGAGGAATGGGTTTGCGGTACTAACAGGTTGATGAAGCTAAATGAATTTAATGTTTTTTTTCTTGTATAATGTTCACATTACCTTTCGAGGTAATTGATCCTCTGACTCACATTGATTCACATCGGTAACAGTTTACATTCGTGTGGGGAACAAAAAACAGTGAAAAGAAAAACAAAACAAAATCAGCTTCTAGTCATTTTCTTCCAGCATTGGTCAAAATTAGCCGTTAACAAAATGACATTTAATAATGTTCGTATTATTTCCGGAGCGTTTATGAAGCAATGCTTAATTAAGAGCTATTTCAGCCAATGTGCCATACTAATTTTGAGTAGTGTTTTCGTATTGCGCATAACCATAACCAGCAATCGATCAGCGAGACTCAGTTGCTCTACTAAGTTGCTCTAGTACCGGATCTCCTCAACCACAACCAAACTGCAAAACATAATTGAAAATTGTTACTTGTGTTACGCATAACGGACAAAAAAGGAAATTTAATCAAAATTAATGCAACAATTGTTGTACAAAAAAACCAAATAATAGAGCATGATGATGATTGAGGGTTGAAAGGATGGATGGATAATGAGGATGATAAGTGAGGGCATGCTTTTCGTACCATATAATAATATTTAGAGGACGTAAGAATAGGCAAAAGAAAAAAAACAAACACACACATACAGAGAAAATGGCATTTATTTACACTGTTTGGGCAACTGAAATGACAAATTAGGCCAAAATTCTGATTTATCGTAAAAATGAAACAGAAAACTGTAGGTTAATATCAGTAAATCATTTTCAGTGTCGCTTTTATTCCCTTTCTAAAGTGTCACATTTGGATCAGCTTTTTCCCTACATAAATAGTACCGATAATAATCTTTAGACGGCTCCAGGTATCTCTAATGTCGTAATGTGTCACTCAAACTCAAACAAAGAAACAAACAAAAAATTGAATTCTTGGACTAAAATTTAAAACAGCTCTGTAGTATAATCCTTATACGATAAGCTCGCAAAACAAAAAAAAAACATCACGTAATCAATGTAATCACTTATTGGAAAAGGTGTGTGAAACTAATGTTTAAGAAATGTTCTGAAAAGCTCTGGTTCAATGGTTGGCGGCGTTCGGTTTTGCGAAAGAAAACATCACCCCAAACAAGCAAACAAAACGAAAGAATGGAACGGTGAACCGACACGAACAAAACTAAATGAAACAAATATACGAACAATCACCGTTCATTAAGGAAACAACAACAAAAAACACACATAATTTCAGTAACATTACCCATTAAATGTAGTGGATTGCTAATAATTGCTTGCTTGATATTCGTCAAACACAGGAAATAGGCGTGTATGTGTAGGGCACGTGGAAAGAAGTAGTACTAGAAAACGCAAACAGAAAACGAACGAAAAATTGTGAAAAGATGAAAAGAAGGGAATGCGAAAAATCAATTCCCCTTTGCAAAAAAGAGCCAGAAAAAAGCTGAACACAGAGAGCAAAGATATGGAGGAAAAGGTACGGAGAATGACGGAGTTCACTAATAAGCATATACTCTTTAAATTTAAATAATACACTAGCAACTTAAGTAATAAGCTAACTAATGAAACAAGATCAGAAGAACAACAAACAAACAAACAAACAAGCAGCCAAAATCAACTACTACTACCACACGACAACAAACAACAAGAAGTAAAAACAAACACAATACAGCACAATTTGCAAAAAAGACACTACAAACAACTATAATGCAAACTATAATGCAGAACTACGCCGAACTTTTCAGAACTACTCAAATTATTACCAAAACGAAACGTAAAGAAGGAAACAAAAAAATTACATACACACACACTCCCAAACGAAAAACTAAAAATAAAAATAGTAAAATAAACAAAAAAAAGAACAAGGATTAGTTTTTCTTTAGCTTTTGTTTATGATTAGCCTTTGATTGATTATTTATGTGTTTTTGTTTGAGAACCATTAGAAGTATTCTAGCTTGTAGTTTGCTGGGTAGATTTACTCTGACGATTTGACAAAATACCTGAAAAAGTGTCCTAAAGTCTAATGGCGCCAGCGACAGATGTTTCTCAATACTTGACGAATGATAGGTTCTGATAAATTTCTATTCAATGTTCATTGTTGTATTCTACAGTTTTTAAAACTCGACAGATTATTATGACCATCATTGGACTCTCTCTAAAATGGACATCATTGGGCTGTAACAGTTAAACTTTCTACATCTTTGTATTGCAGGTTTGCATGACATTTCAATACGAAGGGAACAGACAATTAGATTCTCAAAATCTCTCTATGGTGTAAGAAGGTCTGTTGAACGAAGTTGTCATCTCTCGCTATGAAATTCCGTTCGTTGAGTTCCAGTTTTGGTAAAATACTGTCTACACCAAGGCGGTGATTCCATGCATGCGTTAAAGCTTACTATAATGATTCTCGTGCACCACATACTCCTTCGTGATATCCGCGAGCGTTTTGCAACCGGCCAGTGCCATCGTCAGGTCCAGCTCGTTGCGCAAAATGTTCAGCACGTGCTCAACACCTGCCTGCCCATTGACGGCCAATCCCCAGAGGGCAGGGCGGCCGAAAAACACCATCCGCGCACCGAGTGCCAGCGCCTTGAACACGTCCGTACCTTGTGTGATGCCACCATCTAAGAAGATTTCTACCCGTCCACCAACGGCAGCGACAATTTCCGGCAGTGCTTCAATCTGGAAGGGAGCAAGGGAGATCGTTGTTGAACAAAAACGATTGCTTGTAGTTGTGTATGATGACACACTGACCGATGCTGGCACTGAATCCAACTGCCGCGCACCATGGTTCGACACGAAGATGCCTTGTACGCCGAGATCGGCCGCAATGATGGCATCTTCGCGCGTCAGGATACCCTTCACGATGACGGGCAGCTTGGTGAAGCCGAGCAGCCACTTGACGTCGTCCCAGGACAGTGTTGGATCGAGCTGTTCCGCGATGTACTCGTTGATGCCCGAACCGCCCTGGCTGCGGATGCTCGCGGCCTTACCGACGAAGTTTGCCATGCTGGAAGCAATTGGTAAGTGCGTATTATTGATTACTGTTAAAAGCTCATTTTATACCTTGTTTGATGTTTACGCAATTTTGAATGAACGAAAGTGATGCTGATCAAATTCATCTTGATAAGAGCACAATGGGTTATCGTTCCAAGGGCAGAAAAAAGCTCATAGATATGTTCTTCGGGCTCATTTCAAACAAATGCTGGAAACTTTCTATATTAACGGAAGAACTGGTGGACTTTGAATATCTTGAAATTTTCTGGAGTTTATCGAATATTGAAAATAGAATTAAACCATATTAATTGATCATGTTACAAGGTGTCCCAGGAGTTATCATACCGGACACTTTATCGACAGGTGAAGAGTGAAATGAACATAATGTAATGGGAATTGGATTTTTTTAGCATCCGAATCCAATAGGATTTTCCAAATTCCTACAAGATTTGTCCAAAAAGGATGCTTTATAGTCCACTTCCTGTCACATTAATTTTTTGGCTGGAAGAAAGATTTATGAATGTGTCCCACAAGTATGAGAACCCCTGAAAACCCCAGCAACAACGTTGACAAACAATGCAATGCAACAACTTCGACAATCCCGCAATGGTCTTCCGTGATGCACAGTCTCAGCAACCATTGCTCAATATCTCTCCCAGCTATTGTAAAGCGCCATCTATTGGGGAGTAGCAGTGTCACTCGTAGCTCTATTTCTTTTCAAATGCGGCTGGCCGTTAAATTGTTTACCGTTTTCTTTTCATATCTTTTTAGGGAAGAAATTAACGCTACATAGATGAGGTCATATTTGAACTTACAACCTGCCCGACGCAACTAAAACTACTCGTACGTAATCGCACTTTCACGCCAATCATGCACTCGTCTTCTTTTGCGCAACTGCATTTGAGCGAATTAATTTTCCACTTGCCCCAGCAAATCAACCACTTGCATGAGTGCAACAAAACGAAACGCAAACGCGCAATTGCTGCTCACCTCAGGTGCGGTGGTAGGGAAAACTTGTTGCGCATATCCGCCCGCCGCAAACCGAACAGTGGCGCATCGACGGTCAGCACGATCGCCCGAAAGCCGGCCCGTTCGGCCCGCCGTACCAGCTCCTCGGTCAGCTGCCGGTCGCGGTAGATGTACAGCTGGAACCACTTCGGTGCGTTCGGTGTCGCTTCCGCCACCTGCTCGATCGAGCTCGTGCTGATGGTGCTGAGCGTGAAGAGAACTTGCCGGGTGGCGGCAGCTTTCGCGTTCGCTACCTCACCGTCGGGATGGGCCATCCGTTGCATGGCGGTGGGTGAGATGGCGATCGGCATCGAGAAGCGCTGCCCAAACACGGTACAAGAAAGGTCCCGGGTGGAGCCACCCTGCAGCATCCGCGGTCGGATCCGGAGCCGATCGAAGCCGGTTCGGTTAAGGTGGAGGGATAGTTCGTCCCCGGCACCGCTGCGGTAGTAGTCGAGCGCATTCCGGGGTATGATTTCGTGGGCACGCTTCTCGTAATCACGAACGGACACTAGGGCCATGGTTGTGAACAGGGTAACTCTGGCACGTCTAGACCAATTGCTAGTACAACTTGAACTGGCGTGAGTTTGCCGTTTCTCCGTGAGCAGTTTTAAAAGGTGGGAGAAGACTTTGTGGGCTTGCCGGAGGTTTGGCAGCGTTTTAGCGGGGTAGGCATTGTTTACAATCGAGTTAATAGCGCTGATAACATGGACGGACAGTTGGTAGAGAATTATCTCCCTACCAGCGTAGTGGCGGGACCGGTCCAGATGGATGGATTGTGTGTATGTATTAGTGGCACACGATTGAAATTGTTTTAAAATCACAGGGTGTTTCTATAAATTGTTTTAATTATTGTTTTGTTTCAACAGGATTCAATTTAAAAATGTATACAAAAGCTAAAGGGATTATAGATTTATTAAATGTTTTATATGTCAGAGGTTCTTAGCCTCTTTTGCTAATAACACAGGATTTTTCAGGGGTTCTCATACTTTTGGCACTCTTCTTTCTTGACTCTTTCGCTCGAAAAGTAATATGTTTGACGTGCTAATGATTAGTGGTGGGAGCTCGGAATCGGACCTACCCGATTCCGGTTCCGTATTCGAAATCAATTCCGGAGACGATTCCGGAGCTGATTCCGGAGTGGACTCCAGGGCTGATTCCGGAGTTGACTCCGGAGCCGATTCCCGAGTCGGCACTAGAATCGATTCCGCAATCAGAATCGGCTCTGGAATCGGAATTGACCTGGGAATCGTAATTTACCCCGAAAACCGAATCATAATTGACTCCAGAATTAGAATTAGCTCCGGAATGTGAATTAATTCTTGAATTGAAAAAGACGTTTTAGAAGCGAAATCAGACCGGGAATCTTCATGGGAATGGATCTTTTACAAGTAAATTTTGATAGTTTATCAATAAATAGGATGATTGGACCCAAACGCCTATTTTTATGGCGATGCCGAAACTGATTCTTTTTGGAAACCGACTCTATTTTAGGATCCAATTCCGATTCGAGAGCCGATTACGATTCCGGAACCGATTTTGATTCCGGAGTCGATTCCGGAACCGATTCCGATTCCGGAGCCGATCATTTTTCCCAACACTACTAGTGATGCAGGGTTTTCTAGGAGTTTTCATAGCTATGCGACACTTTATTGACTATTTCTTACATGAACTTAGTAAGAACTTAACTTAGTGTGTAGGGAATTGAACTCAAATTCAATGTGAATTTCCAAGGAACCTCTCCAAATAGGGTGCCATAGAGTCCAATTTCCAACATATGAAGTAGTGTCAACTCCGGAATCAGCTGCGGAATCGGCTCCGGAATCGACTCCGGAATTGATTCCGAACACGGAATCGGAATCGGGTAGGTCACATCTATGAGAAAACGGTTACTTTAGTTAATCTGAATGGGAAGAGATTTCTATGGCTTACTTCTTAGACGGGTCCGGGCATGGGTCAGATGGGGCGGGTGTTAATTTAATTGGGGAATACTTAATACAAATGTAATTAAAAGCTTAATAAGCTTAAAGTAGTCATAATATTAAGTAGAAGTAATAGTAAGAAGGTTAATAACCTTACACATAATGGATGTGTACAAGAGTTTGAGGTATATTGAGGTACTTGTAGAGGCATATTGAACGCGCAGAGCTACATTGAGATCACAGAACTATAATTCAACTCACCGACCTTAAGCTTACTGAGTTAAAAAGAGCTTTTAGAGCTGCTTTAAGCTTTTGTAGCAATACCGAGTACGCTGAGCTACATTGGGACACCAGAGATACGATTGATCGTAGGTAGCAACATTGCAACATTGAGCTTGAATAGTGGAATTAAGCTAGCTTTGATGCCAATCGAGCTGTGAAGAGCTTGTGGAGTGATTGAACTCACCTCGAGGTACTCGGAGCTTTACTATACGTGAGGCACTGTATAAAGCTCTCGTCGCTCTTTTTGGAGCTCATTGCCTCAGCACTTTTATCAACATTTTAAGGGGAATTTTCGGATGAGTAAACAACACTCAGAGATGACTTGCTCATTTTAAATGTTTAAATATTTTCATAATATATTTTATCAATGTCTATAATAGCCCTTTTTTCCATCACTACGTGATTGTTTAATATGTGTGTCTGTCTGTGTGTCTGTGTGTCTGAGTGTATTTTTTGTGTTGAGTGGTGTGAAAATGAGAGAGTAATGTTCTTCATTCATGGGATTCTCCCTTTGGTTTAGCTCTACTCAGCTTTTCAGCACTTGAAACGAATGCTTAGGTGTAGGTAAAACTATACGACTGCTGCTTCTATCCTTACCAATAGAATGTGTATGTGTTTCTGTGTTTGCTTCTATTACAATAGGAATACGACACCTTTTCTAGCAGCGCCTAGAGAGTTCTTGGAGGAGGAAGTACTTGAGTCATTTTGTTGCGAGTTGATTCTCTTAAGTAGGATTTGCACAACAAAAAAAGACCTATGCTGATGTAAACTATGACCAAAAAAATGGGACTTCACGTTGCGTTGCGTGTTTGTGCTTCTTCTGCTGCTTGCTATTCAGCAACGTGTAATTGAAATCGATGCAAACAGAAAGGAGAAGATCCATTTCTCCCTTAGTATGCACAGTTCCCCTTTTCACACACATACACACACACACGCCCTAGCGTGTCTCCTATTTAATGATTAATAACTGACATGACTTTCAGTGTTAAATATGGATTTTTTGTTCTTCAATAGTACCTTCTCCCTCTCTCTCTCTCACTTACTACGGTGGCACACACTATTCAACACTAGAACGGAACCGTAACGTTTTTTTTTTTATCCAGCTTCTTCCCTCTCTCGCCTACGAAAGTTAGCCCGGGTGCTCTAGTACCCGTTTACAGTACACAAAAATGCAGGGTTCGTCTACCGCTACCTTCGCGCTACCATCCGCTATTCGCACAGAAAAGCTGTATGCTTCGCTCTGCTCTTTTCTTCCCTACTGGTATTTTGCACTCACAACATTCCCTCATACAGTGGAGACGCTAACGAACTTTCATTTAAAAAAAGAAAAGAAACTTATTGAATTGTGTACGAGACAAAACAGGTGCTGAGTATGTTAGCACCACCGACTGTTTTACATATATGAAGTGGAAGAAAAACCGTTCATCCTTCTGGCTCCTTTCAACATAGGAAGAGTTGTTTTTTGGCATTCGATTTACATTTCTTTCCTTTTTTCTTCTTTTCTCTACACACTGTGTGTTTCTCTTTCTCTCTCTCTCTCTCTTTCTTGTTCTTTTCAACTTCGAAACCTATATAAATGGGGGAGCGCTTCGGATTACATTTACATTAAGTGTTTTTGGTTTAATAATGATTAAGTTAGATTTAATCTTTGCCTTTCGTCCCTCTCTCTCTCTCTCTCATTCTTTCTTTCACTTTCTCTCTGTTAAATTTACCTTCCCTAGCATCCTGATGATATGGGAGTAATAGAGAGGACGAGGGCTGAGCGTAAACTTATTTATAGTAACGTGAAAGTGAAGGAAACCAGTGAGTTTTTATCTTTTCTTTTCTTTTTTTTAGTATCAACAAAACGAGTACCGCCTCTTGTATCACAACATTTGAAACGACATTTCTACACACATTTCTGGCTACATCGTTTTTTCTCTCTCTCTCTTTTTCTCTTTCTACTTACATAGCCTCTCTATTTGCCACTATATTGCACGCACACCCAATTGCATCCATATTTCTACCTTCTGTCCTGTCCAGCAAACCCTTCTTTTACCAACCACGAAAATTGCCGTTCCGTTGCTTTGCGCGAACAAAACAATTACATTATTGTCACCAATGATAAGACTTACCAAACTCAAAAACAACTGCTGAAAACACAAACTGCCTAGCAAGCGAACCCTTACTTCTCGCTCTCTCTTTCTTTCTCACTCTTGCTACGGTAAACTGAGGATTTTGCTTTTCTCTCCGTTATTTTTTTTTTTTTTGTACACAAATTCTGCTGCTAAAAGAGCTCCTAAACTGCGGGCTTCTAAAGGACTCTCTCTCTCTCTCTCTCCCTCTCCGCGAGAGCGGGCTTTTCTAATTTGTGTGCGTGTGTGTCTGTTTGTTGTGTATGTTTTCACGTGTTTTGTGTTAACTGCACGTTGCATTGAAAAAACTGCACAATCATACCATTTTGTTTTGCAAATCATGTACCTTTACCATGTTATTTGGGTTGCTTTTGCATGAGGTTAACGTTCTTCTACATTTTCTAGAAGACTATCAGGCGCTGTGTTTGGTTTTTGCATTTTCATAAAAAACTGTGTTTTTTGTTTGTGTCTTTTTCTGTGGTCTATTTTCCATTAAAACGAAGCCGCCTACCGCGATGGGAAAGGGAGAGCCTACCTTTGGCGTGTGCAAAATTGGCGCTACGCTGCTGAGTGAATTGCATACTTGCAGGCGAAATGTCTCTATACATTCACGAAAAGGGATAGAACGCCTAAAGTTATGCGCTGCTGCATTACAAAATTAGCTTCTTTTCACCTTTTGTTTATGCATTTTGTTGCTGTGTGTATGTGTATGTTTGCAAGTAAATCCCTTTCTACGGTATGTTTATGTTCTTATTATCCTGTTACTTGTGTTTTCTTCTCTTCTTCTCCTCTCGGCTTTAAACTTTCAGTTTTTTTTGCTTTCTAAAACACCACCAAATTTACAAAACCAAACGCGTAAAAGCGGCTTCCTTCCCAGCTTCCTGCGCTGCGCTTATAGTGCAGCTCATAGGATTTGCGCAATGACCGGCTCGAGAAGACACATGTGCTCGGCACCACGGACCGGCAGCCGGTTCAGGCAGAAGTGCCTGATCATGTCCGGTATCGTTGGGAACGGGCGGCTAAACTGACCGAGGATGAACTGGCCCGAGTCGGCGTCCCGCTGTATCCGCATGTGCATGAAGCCTTTGGCGCTCCTAAAAGAAGCAACATCAAACAAATAATTAATGTCATGGAATGGAATTAATGAGAACGCTGTACTTACTTCAGCGTGAGTGAATAATCCTGTCGAGTTGATTCGCTGTTACGTACGAGGAAGCTGCCCTCCGACAGTGGTCGAAGGATTTTCTCCGCATCGATCCGGCTGATGGAACCATGGTACCAACTGCGGGAGAGGCACAGATAAAAGCAAAGAGTTAAGATTAGTCACACGGTCACATGGTAATAAAAAGATATTTATTGATCGCTTACCCTTGCCGGTCGAGTGGAATGGATGCATCGATGAGGTCCACGTTTGGCCTGTTTGTGCCCAGGTTCAGGCCAAGATCGAGCGTACCGAACTTTTTCGGCGGCCGCTGGCCACATTCGTTCAGGTTTAGTGTCAAACTTTGCTTAAAGAATCCTGCAATGAGAGAGGAAATAGATGAAAATATAAAAATCAATTACGTGCCAGATTGTATCTATTCTTTTATCAAGCAAATCGATAAACAGTTCTTCTTAATAAAATAATAATAGTTTTCTTTTTATTAGTTTTTTTAAATTATTATTATTATTATTATTATTATTATTATTATTATTATTATTATTATTATTATTATTATTATTATATTGTTATTTTAATTAATTTTATCATAATTATGTTTACCATTCTAATTATTTTTATTATTTATTAATTTATTATTATTATTATTTTTATCATTATTATTATTATCATCATTTTTATAATAATTATTATCATCATCATTATTTGTAGTCTGATTATTATAATTATGAATATTTTTATATATTTTTTATTTTTTATTAATATTATTATTTTATTAGTATTATTATTTAAAAAATATATTAAACACAACCTCCTTAAAACTTGCTATGCAGTTTTGAAAAACGTAACTAGCGAGCCGTTCTAAAGTGTGTGTTTGTGTATGTTTTATACCTGTTCTAATTTGGAGATGAAACCAACCAAACTGAACGTTGTATTAGTAGTAGACAAGATGTATCATCGCAATTGAATCATCCATTACATCCAGCTACTGTGTAAATTACACTCTGTGATCACAGTTCTGCATTATGATCGATTTTATACTATTGTTAGTTGTTTGGTTCTTCAACCTGGGAAGAGGAGACATGATCAAGCCAAAGTTGAAATGGAAACGTGCAAAAAAAGCATCCTCTATTAACGCCAACATGGATGGTGTTGCAGTTCAGTGTTTGATCCTTACTGCGGACAAAAAAGCGCAAATCGGTTATACCAAGCAAACTCTGTGTGTGTGTTAGTGGTCTGTATTAGTACATTGGTAGTTGATGATAAGGTCACGCTCACTTGGTACACTAAAGGAACTTATTTATTAGAGTTTCATTCCAATATTTATTTGCTTATCATGCAAGAGAAAATGAACGATAATTTAGGATAATTATCTGTCCGTTGTCGTTCGATAAAGTATGAGGTCCAATAGAGTTTATTGAATTTCTTCCTACTAATTTGTAGTCCAAAATCCAAAACCAAAACTAATGTTTGGGTCTGTTTCTGTCGTTGATAACCATCATAAAGGCGAATAACACAATTAATCACGTAGAGGAGAATATGAATGATAGTGTTTGTCCTTCACTTCGTTCGTTGAATTGTTGACTGACACTGAAAATTCTTTATCGATAATCTGCAAAAACGGGCCAGTCACCAAATACACCAAATACAATCGAAACTGAGTCATTTTATACATTTCAACCAACTGTAAAATTGTGATCAGCACCATTTACACTTTCCAATTAGAATACAATAGGATCACGGCTCGTCAACGGAATGCCCAGCCGAATGCCCTTCACTAAAAGCATGGGCACCATTGTCTCGTTAATGCTTCGGTTAGCATAATCCTACCAATTGTCTACCGTGCTTCAACATAGGCAGAGATATATATATATATATAGAGAGGGAGAGACTTTTCCTAGTGAAAAACACTCGGCTCGTTATCAGCCGACTTCTCAATGCCATCCAAACGCAGCACGACCATCTGTGCGCCACCACCATCAAGTTCAGACCGTTACTATTGGTGCTAATGCTGATTGTTATTGTTTGACATGCCTACACGGCTGCCTGGTTTGCTCAAAATGGGAAACAAACCGTGGTACGTGATTGGAATGTCGCAAGGAGAGTTTTCCAGGGAAAAAACGCAATCGCATACAAACCCGTTGCACCAATTACTTTCTAACTGATTAATTCATTATTTATTCGCCGCACGCTGCGGCCCCATACACGAGGCACATGATTTAAATATCTCCACATCTCATACCCAGCAGCCAGCGTGGTGCAGCATCCGGTCGCGATTGTTGTGTTTGGTGACAGCGGCAATACATTAAACATTAAACAATTGTGCGCAGAGCTCATGTATAGGGTGGGGTTTGCGGGCAAGCGGCTGTAATTACTTGCTCGTTTTTGTACCCGGTGCAAGGTCAGCAAAACGGTCAGCCCGAAGCCGCGTAGTTCCGTGGTTTTAGTCACCTTCGTAGCGACTTCTTTCGAGGGTAAATCGGCCCTCGTAGCTGGCTGCAAACATGTCGGGTGTTAGTCACACACACAAAAAAAAACACTACAACGACTAAATACATCACGTCAGGATGTCCCTGTATGTCCCTTGCTAATGCTAGTAGGGCGCTCTTCCACCAGTTTAAACCATTAGCCATCTCTGCTCGATGTTTTTCAACTGCTGAGCGATAATGTTTACAACATTTTTCACTTCACCAGCCGGACTCTGGCCGTGGACGACAACACACGTGGCTGGTTGGTTGGTTGCTGTCGTACACCCGGAATACTAAAATACTAACGCTGGAACCATGCCCGAAACATGGCTGCAAACAACGGTGCTAAACGATTGTTTATCACATATATACGCAACAGTAGCGGGGATGAAAAATGTCAAATCTTTGGCTCAACTTTGTGCGAGAAAGGGGGGAAAACTTTTACTCCCCTTTGCTTTGCGCTTCAGTGTGTGTGTGTGCGTAACAGTACGCAAGGGCACACGTTTGCACGAGTGACGGCCAAAACCAACCACACGGATACAGGCGTTTCGATGCATAATTTATAAGCGGGACCCTCTGTAACTTCCGTTCGAGAACGCAGGAACTGCGAGGAAACTGGACAAACCTGCCGGCACCCAGGCCAGGATCGGGCGCTGGACAATGCGTTTCATTGTCGGCTTGTCGGTAACATGTGCCATTGAACGCCAAAGCCAATGCCTAAATCTCTCAATTCAAAGAGAGAGAGCTTGATGGTGCGCCCAGCAAAGCCTGCTGTGATGCGGCTACCTTAATTAAGCTGTGCAGCGCCACCAATGGGACATGTTTCTGCTAGCGTCAGGGGTTTTGGGTGTTCTTTGTTGTTCTCCCCTGACAGTAGCAGCCGCTTTTGCTGTTGCGATAGATGAAATGATACAGTATTGGACAGTGTTTTTTGGAAAGGGAATTCTATGACAGTGCTTCGATCAGCAGTAGTATTCGCCGGAAGTAAGCCTAGAATTTGATCGAACGTAAAAATATTATAAATTTTACTTCACAAAGCTGTTATTTTTTTCGATATTAGCAATTGAGTTATATTGAACTTTTTTCTTTTTTTACTTGGAATCTTTAAGTTTGTAGAACATTTTAGTTGAAAAATACAATACATAATAAGTAAGTTAAAAATGATATTAAGGTTTTAATTAAAACCTCTTCATTCCAGATCGAAAGAATCTGTTAACATTACTACGATTATTCGGAATCCTATTGGAAACCGGAGACTGCCAATTGTGATCATTCTAGTGATGGGCAAGACTGAATCAAAGTGTGCGAGTGAAATCTTTACAGTGAATGCTTTGAATCGTGAAGAGTTTATTTGACTTATTTAAAACTCGGCAGCAATTCGCAATTTAAAATCTCGTTTAATTGCTTATTCTCTTTTTCATCTATTTTAATTAGGTAAAATTTAACTGTTAATTTTAAGTAATGTTTGACCCAGTGAGTTGCATTATTCGCAACCTCAATAACTATTTTCTAGAGTTGCGTCTCAATGAGTGGAAAAACTCAGAGTGATATTTGCCAAATCAGCCAATATCATGAACTTTGGCTATATTTAGAGCAGCTTGTGGACATTGAACCATGAGTCGTGAATATCCTTAAACAATTGAGAACGTTTGCTGAAATTAGTTTTGCTTTATCGTTGTTTTCCTATCAATACTTGACCAACAAATGGTCAAATTAGTCTCAAAAACTTTATTTTTTTGAATAGCAATTACCTGTACATCATGTCATGAAGGACAATTTATCAATTTTCAATTTTAATGGCATCAATTTTAATGACTGTAACAAGCATAAATAAAGCTCTACCGTAAATTGAAATGAGCTTCCTGTATGCTCTACTGTCTGTAACGATTATTTGATGCAAATCCTTTACTTTGTATTCTAGTGCAACCTTTTTACATGTTATCTCGGATGTACTTTAAATGACATGATCCGATCATTTTTTGTCATGTATTACACACGGTGTCGTTTTGTACTTTCCAAAACACTCCTCCAAACAAGGCATTGTTTCCTCCTACCAATTAAGCATTCCACCCTGTTTTAAGCCGAACGGGTATGCAAACGGGATCTTTATCTGCTAATGGAGGATTCTGCACATCATCCGCATCATCATGATGCCTTTGTTCGGTGCGTCTAGGTGTGGCAGGTGTATGTGTGTGTGTGGTCTGCACTGCCATAAATCAATTACCAGCCCGAGCCACGCAATCCTTACGCAAATGTCGCCCTAGTCAGCCCCAAAAAATCTCCCCCCAAATGCGCACCACGTACGTGACGAATGTTGCAAGTAAACATGTACATATCATCCATTTATCCATGCAGACCGTGCAATGAAATGGTCATTACACAAGATACTACAAGCTCTCTTTCCCTCCCCTGGTATCGCTCAAATCGCAACTGTTACAAGATGGAAATCGATGTCATTCGATACATCCGAGTGGAGTGGAAATTAATTATTAAAATGAATGTACCGAGAGCTCCGTATCATGCGACACCAACGAGGGTGATTGAAACATCACTACCTAACCGCAATCGGCACTCGACGACGCGGAGGGACGAGTACTTACCTCCTGCTAGTGCCAGCTTGCTATCGGAGTCTCGCATCGACAGGCTGGAGGAGGCTTGGGACAGCCCGCTTGATTCGGTGCTCGTCTGCAGCAGCATACCGGCGCCCGATGTCGACGCAGCCGTGCTGGTCTGGAATGGGTGCTGCTGCAACTGATGCTGCTGCTGCTGCTGTTGTTGCTGTTGTTGCTGTAGCAGCTGCTGATGTTGCTGATTTTGGGACAACCTTAGCCGGCGCCGCAACTTCGGCATATCGAAGGGTAAATCACCCACGTCCACCGACGTGACACTGCCAGATGTGCACGGTTCCTGGTGTGTGACGGTTTGGAAGGAAGGGAACCCCATCAGTGTTTTGATGTGAAAGATGATGAGAGAGTGTTCGTCTCGCCATCACCACTACTACCACTACTTACCTGCTGCAGGTGTGCTCTTCTTCTTCGCAGCTTTGGCATATCGAACGGCAGATCGCTTAGGTCCTGCGGCAGTCCCGACTGTCCCTTGCCATGGTCGCTCTGCTTGTCCTGGCCGAGGGAGGCCCGCTGAAGGCTGGCGTTTAAAAAGTTTGTCCGGGATTTTAGATCCTCCCGGGAGTGTAGCGAGATGCCACTGTCGGAGCCTTGTATTTCGGGACCTGGGTGAGAGTTCAGTACAATGTTATCAGTAAAGCGTGTGCACAACAAATTAGAGCACAGTGGGTATTTGTAGGGATGACATATCCAAAGTCCTAATTCTTATTTTGATAAATTCAAAATTATGTTTTTATAGTCACACGTTAACCTAAGTTAACCTAAGTTGAATACAAAGTTTTGAGAATTTATATGAATTAGTTTAAAGGTTATGTTAACATACAAAGTCTACCGGAACAGACTTAAACAGGATTTTTTCATATTGCATCGAAAATTCTTCAATTTATTCTAAAGTTTAAACTAAAACATCGATTTCAACAACAAATGTGTGTTGGGAATTCTCTCAAAAATGTTAATTAAAAACAACTTGATTCTTTACAATGAATTTTGAACAAAAATAATAATTAAATCCTTTCCAGAAAATAGTCAATTTTATATACTAAAACTTCTTCTTAAAAATATTTGAAGACACAGCTCATGGCTCAATTTTAATAACACACTTTAATGTTTATCTTTTCTTGTCGTAAAAATGTGATCTAACCATACTTTTCTAGGATATTTAGTGATAATACACTACATAACGTACTTGATTATGTAAAGAAAATAAAAAATCAATTATCATTATATAAAAATGAAAGTTAATCAAAAGAAAGTAAAAAGGTAAAACAAAACACGAAAAACTAATAAAACAAGCACTAGAACAACAGAAACAAAGAAAGAGCAAATAGGAAGAAAGAAGACAAAAAGGATAAATAAAACGAGTAAGACAAATACATAGTATTTAAGAAAAGTCTTGTTGAAATTTATAGTATTTTGAGACTATTTGCTTCGACATTTCACTAAATGTCGTTTGTTTCGTTTCGTTTGTTTTTTTCCCTTCTTTTCATTGTAAAACTTGTCTCTACGATAAATTGTAAAACTTGTCTGTACATCTACGATAAATGTCCCAACCTTCTCCCACTGTGTTAGTGATTCCCAGCCGAAACCCAACTTACCCGTTATTAACAGCAATGCCTTGTTCGGTGCCGAACGTCTCTTTGTGACGTTCGTTTTCACAGCCTCCGTACCTACGGCACCACCACCAGCGCTCTCCTCTCCCTCTTTCTTGCTCAACGTACCACTTCCTCCACCAGCAACAGTACCACCACCCGTAGTACCATCGACGGGCGACTGCTTCTGCGAGTTGTTGTTGCGGTTGTTAATGTCTGACGTCTCCGAGCCCGGCTCTTGAGACGACTTGTCCGAGATTGGACTCAGTATGTTCAGCTTGTTGTGTATGGCCACCGGCACCCTCAGCGGGAACGCCAGCGACGGTCCCGAGTCGGAACTGTGCGAACTAAGCGACGAAGAGTGCCGCGAGTCCGAACTGGACGTACTGCGGTTCCCTTCGCTCGTACTCGACTTTAACGACTCCATGCTACCGCCACTACTCGAAGTAGCCATACTTTCCGTGGAGGAAAAGTTCCCACGTCCACGCTGATGCTGCTGCTGCTGCTGCTTACCATGATGGTGATGGGACGCACCACGATGACCTCGCTTCAACTCCAGCACCCGCTCCGGCTCGAGACAGAGCGTCGAACGGGGCCGTTCACCCACCTTACTCCCATGCCCAAACGGTGCCCCCTCGGCAATGCTGCCATCGCAGCTACTCCCACCCGCACCGTCATTGTTGCGCACGTTCTGTATGTCCAACCGCAGATCCTTCAACCTCGGATGCTGAGCGCCCGCATTGGAGGAGGGCAGATTCGGTGCACTCTTGATGCTGCTAATAAAGAACCGCTCATGCTTCCCGGGGAACTTCATCGGCAGCGGTGCCGTCGACGGCGGGGACGGCGTATAACCCCGCAGGGGCAGCTGAGAGGAAGACGTGGAGTTGGCGTTCGCTATATTGTCCATCTGTTTGTCGAGCTGCAGCTTCTCCTGCAGATCCTGGGCCAGCTGATCCGCCTTGGCTTCTTCCAAGACTGGCTGAGCCCCTGCAATGTCCTGCCCACCGCCGGAAGGCGTTTTACTGCTCGCGGGTTTGGTCCGCTTCGTGTCCAGCCGCTTAGTGCGGGACGCTGGCGGTGCTCCCCCAGTTACCATGTTGCTCGCACTACTGCTGTTACTCTTCGTCAGCTGCAGCAGCACACTCTGGTTGGTGATCCGGTCCACCTCATCGAGATCGTCGTCCGAGCGCGTTATCTTCGAATCGAACGCCGTCTCGTAGATTTGGCGCGTGCGCACGTTCGCCATCTCGTCCTGTGCCGGGGTGGAACTCTGCAGATCACCTGCCCCTCCTAGTGCACAGTCAGCACAGTCGGCGGCGCCCGGTTGGTGCACGTAGAAGATACTGCGCGGACGGAACAGCTCATCATCGTTGTCATCGTCGTCGCCGAACGCCTGGGGCGTTGCACAGGCACAGACTGCCGCCGGTCCGAGCAGACGGTGCGGTGGCATCGAATCGACGCGCGGCCCAAGGTTACAGGTTGCCCGGGTGATCGCTAACGCTTGCGCCTGCCACGCCCGCCGCTTGCAACATTCGGAGCAGTCCGAATCGTCCGAGGTAGTGGTGGATGGGGAGTCGCACCGTATGATCCGTACGCCCTCCTCGGTGATGGAGTATCGCTTCGGTAGCGGGACTTCCTTCTCCGCGCCCGGTGTGTCTAGGCTGCTGCTCTTTTTGTAGCGGACGGGAGGATCACGACGGACCGCTTCTGCTGTGGGCGTTTGCTGTACTGTTGGAAGATTCGCAGGCAGTCCAGTGTCTGCTGGAATTAGTTCAGTTCCTTCCCTTTCGCGCTGTTTGTTCTTCAGCAAGTCGGAATAATAGTAGGGCGATGGGTTCCGTTTGGCTGTATCAGGACCTGTCGTCTTGATGGGGCTTTGTCGCAAGGGTAGTGCTTGCACGAGATCGTCCGATATGCTGTCGGGTGAGTTCAGCTCCGGTATCTTGCTGAGCTCGTCCTCCTCTTCGTCGTTATCTTCCTCCTCAGAAGATATCGGTGCCGATGAACCTGCAATTCAAAATCAAGGCTTTCAAAATATTGAAATGCCAGCAAGGGGACTTGTTCTACTTACCGGAACTAAAGTTTTGATTGATGTACTTCACCTCCGAACAACTGTCTGGACGCCTTGTGCGGCTTCTAGCGCGATGCCTGCCGGCCGGTTTATAGCTCCGACGGGTATCGAAGATCTCTTCGAGTGTTTTGATGGCGACAGTATGGGCCGCTGCTGTAGTAGCTGCGTCCGGACCTGGCTGTAGTGCAGGGATAGGGCACAGCGATGGACCGGAAGCTGATGGGACGAGCGGGAGTGATGGACGACCGATGGTACCGGTACCTGGTGGAATGCCGGACGATGCGATCGTTACACTGCCCGGTACGTTATTGCTGACGATGGTCGGAACCGCTGACAAGGGTTGCTGCAGTAGCAATGGTTCTAGAAATGAAACCTGAAAGAGACAGAGAGGCAGATATAAGTTCTCGGTTAGAGTTGTGAATAATTGGCAAACATGTGGAGCTGGTTCCGGAACGGATTAAGTGGTAACATTCGGGAATTTTGGGGAGATTTGGAATCATCGGAATAGTCGGAGTCGTCTGGAACATTCTGAACCATCCATAATCTTCAGAGATGCAGAATTGTTTCTCCTAAAAATTTTCCACCAACTCTTCGCACACACGATTCTGGATGGTTATGGACGGATCCAGGTGATTCCAACTGGAGCTTGCGCTTCTATTTCTCCAGAGTGGGATGGGAATTAATCTAGCATGAGCTGAATTGGAACCGTTAGTGTCCTCCCAGTGAATCCAGAAATAGAGTGTAAGTAATCTGCAGTCTTTCCAAGTCATTTTTTTTCCAGTAGTCCACTCCATCTAGCCTGCAACCCGAAAAGACTGTCGAATAAGCATGGTTTTCCTATCTTTGGTTTCAAATTCTATTGAAAATGTTTTACGGAGTAGAATAGCAAAAATGGACTGAAAATGAGGAAAATACTAAGTCCTCAGAAAATATCTCCCATAGGCGATGTTCTTCAACCGATTTGACTAGCTAGACTAAGACAATCCAAGTCTTTGAAACCATTGAAGTAACGAATGTCCACAGAAATAATGTATACTAAGGTCCAAGATTAATGCTTTATATCTTGAATAATCCTCTTGGATAACCCATTTTGGCTTTAGTTTTCCAAAAATAAATGTCTTTCTTTTCTTGGGTCCCTTGGAGATTCTATTCAGAAAGACTTCACGCTATTCTCTATACCTGATTGTGTTACGGATAATATTAAAGGACCAGTAGATACTGTGAACTAGATTTCCCGATTACCGGCACTGATTTTGAACCCTCAAAACAAACGAACGTACGGGGCCAAAAAAAACAAACAAAATCAATCCAGAAGTTATTTCCAATATCAAACTATAAAAAAACGCGCCAATACCATACGCCAATCCCCCAAAGGTACGATTTCAAACCGGGAGCTTTAACCAACCATAAACATTTCAAAAATCGATTATCTTCCTACCCTTCGCTCGCCCGGTGCGCACACAGGTCACAGGACATGATGCTCCTCCTGGTGCCGTTCCTTCCCCGAGGGACCCGTTTAGGGTCGAGGTATATCTCGCTCATAATCCTACCCATCCTTTTGACACACACACAAACACATACCCACAGATGGCAGTACAACACGCCCTCAGGCTCGTGGCTATGTGTCCCACACTCGGGTGAGTGCTCGCGAGCGCTTGTGTGTGAATTGATGGATCCGTTGGGGCTTCATTCACGCGATTCACGGTGCAATGCCGTGTAATGCCAATAGTGCAAAACCCCCTCGCCAGCCAGCCACTTGTTCCAATGTGGTTGTTCTTGTTGTAGCAAAAACGTGGGATCCCACTCGCCGTGTTTTCCACCAAGAACGCCAACCCTGGAAGAATGTCTGTCGCCAGTTTCCACACGATTTGCTCGAGGCACGCCAACCGTACCAAAGGTGACATCTTGATCCCTTGGGCGACCAGCTCAAGTCTCCCCGTGGAGTAACTGCAACACACAGACACACGCGCTCACACACACCCACAGGACGCTTTCAAAACTGGTAATTTATGACAATTTTAATTTATGGTGTAAACAGAAACATGCAAACCCAGGCACCCAGGCAGCAAACACGCACAACTGATGCCGCTGCTCCTACAGGGGGAGCTTGTTGCCGAAAAGCTTGTTGCAATTTTTGAGCGTCACGTCATGATGAGAGTCACGGAAAAACCACGGGGGAAATTGAATAAATTTCTTCGCGTTACGCCGGGTTAATTCGATTAGGCTCATGAATATTTAGCGATACCCGATCACACCACACCACACGGCGCGAGGCGCCTGGCGAGCGTTTGCCATATTTTTCTAGAAAAAAACTTTCTGCCCGATATTATCACTCTCTGATCGGTGGGTGTGAGGAGAATGGGACGATTTTTTCCCTTAAAATGAGCAAAGAAAAAGTGTTGTTAGTCTCTTTCCCCTCCCCCCGATTGAAGCTCCTCCAATCTGAACGTGCACTCTTGCTAGTAAAATACAATTTGAATAAATTTAAATTGAACACTCTTCGGTCTATCAAGTTAATCCGAGCAGGTGTGTGTACGGAAAGGTGTCATTGGCGTAGACCATTTGACTGTGGATGTGTATATTATTTAGCGCTAAAATGCGCTCTCTCTCTGTTTCCCTAGACAGATAGAGCGAACCACATATGGGTGGTGGGGAATTATTTTCCTTTTATTTAATTAAATTTAACGTCCCATGCTACCTCTCCGTTTATAAGGCTATTACGGCATTCCTTAAATCTCCCAATGGCTTATATAATTGCTTTTTGATAAGAGGGGATTGGGGCATGCAGAAATAAAGGCAACAAGACCCGCCTCTGACTCTTCCATCTCATTGAAATTAGCTTGCAATGGAATGTGAAAACCTCGACGTTCTCTCATTATATGAAATATTTATCGAACATTATTGTCGAGGTTCCGTTTCCGATCCTCCTCCACTCGGGTTGTCCCGCAAACGGGCACGTCTATTTAATATTCCGCGTCGGTACGACAACATAGCAAAAAAGGGACAATGGAAACGAACTGAAAAAATAGAGGAAAAATACTCTCATCTCGATAACGATTTGCCGTCCTACAGGCAGGACAAATTTGAACGCCAACAGAACGCCAGACTAGGAAAAATCCAATTCATAGTAACGATCTAAATGCTACCCCTCGAGTGGTTGGATTCCGCCGAGTGTAGTCTTCAGGCTGGTCCACCAAAAACCAACCGTGTGTAAAATATTTAAAACTCAATATTGAACGATTATAAATTTTGCCACCAACACAACAGCAACAAAATACACGAGCCGCCGAGCAAATGACTACGGAATTGAACGGTTTACGAAGTCGGCTTCATCTCCCATTTGGGTAACAATGTGCAACAATGTGTCCGTCCGTACGTCCGTCCGACCGGGGGTCGTCTCTATAGCGATACTTCGATACGATAACAGTGCCGAAAATGGTAGACGAAAACCAATAACAACAACCAGCGGAAGTCAGTAGCAACAACGAGCCAAAAAAAGAATGTCGGGAAAATGACTTCTCTGTGACTAAACTCTAACTCCTCCAGAACTTGGCATTGTCGTTGGAGTGCGTTCCCTCGGCAATCGAACGACTGGCTTCTTGCTATCAGAAACAACACAAAAAAGTGCACCGTTTTGAAAAGCATTCAGACTCGGTACGGCAAAATACCTTTTGCTGTTCGGTTGCTTTTGGCGGCTTCTCTCTGGGTTTGGCTGGAAATGTTGGGCACAAATCGTGTCATTTAAGGCCCTGCCAGCCGGATTGAATCCTATTCGCGGAAGGCTGATTGCGCGCCCGTTGGTCGGTTCGTAATAGTAAAAATTCCGCACTTCGCAAACCCGCAATCCCACTCGGATATCGTTATATCGGTTTTCTACGCTCAGGGCTTTCTCATCAATAAACGTTGAGACCACCATCAGACTTTTCTAACAACTGTTTTCGAGGGGAGAGGCCATTGTTTGGCAAAACTATACCAGCTCAATATGGTAGGCATGCAAGATTAGTAGTAGTAGAAGCAAACAGGGCGAACATACACACACACCTATTACCTGGTGGTGAAGCGGATGTGCACATGGTAGGGTATTTCTGGTATGAGCAAAACCATCGGCAACAAAAGAAAAAAAAAAGTACGCCTACCACTTCACTGCACCAGCACCAGTGTTCCGTTGAGCAAAAGACACTCCAAGGTCTGCCGACTTCTGGTCGCTATATTTAGCAAAGTTGAGTGCAACGACAGAAAAAAAAACTGAAACACTCCTGCATGAAGAACATTGTGAGGTCCGTGATATGTCTGCACGTACAGCGGCACAAGTGCACAAGTGATAAGGGCTGTCTAATTGTGTGTGTGTGTGTTCTTGTTCGCTAAACTTGCCATTTTAAGCCCTTCATCGCCCCATCATGCATGTGTTTTGTCTTTCAAAATTATTGATTTGCTAAATGAAGCACACATTTGCGTCATAAGAAAGTGACTCTGCAGCTGTGCAGCTACATTTATATTTGTGGAATATTAGGGGCTTTACCATTTGGCAGAAAGTTACAGACGTTTGATATCAAGATCAGTTTGTAAGGCAACATGTATTGACGTCCTTAAAGACCCGAATTGCATAAACGCAACGATGTAATTCCATGGGGCTAAGGCTAAGGCATGAGCTTAAGGCAACGTAATGCAGATGTCACAGACACTTCATCAAAGGTAAGTAAGTTCTGAGCTCCTTGCCACTTAAATGACTTGTTTCATCAATGCAAGGGATACTTCAATAGTATAAATAGTAAAGAAATTGACAGGTTCGTCATATCATAGTTATCTATACCTTTAAGTTTTAAGAAATACGTATAGATATTGTACCATTTGGTTCTAAAAGCCATGTCAACATATAGTTCTGATTTAATTTCGAATGTGCTTCTGAGACTAAAAATGATATCTGTATGATTTTAAAGAACCTTAATCTGGAAACTCTATTGCTAAGAGTTGATGTTAAGTTTACATATTTAAAATAGATATTATGATCAACACTGAACTGAATGCAACTGATGTTGACTTCAATATAATGTATAGAAATTACAAACATTAGCAAATACCAAGAGTGGTAATACCCATACTCAACTAATCAAACTATCTGAAATCGCTATCTTCGGGAAGAAAACATCTTTATTTTACGATTTCAGGAAAGATATTCTACAATTATTCTATTCACTGACCATGAAAATTCCAAAATGTGTTTCCAAGTTCCAAATGAGATCATGGAAACAAGGCTCCAGATCCTTATCAATTTTCGGTTATCAAAATCCACCGTTTGACCTTTATTTACAAAACTTTCTAATTGAAATGCAAATCCAACATACAATCAAAGCACAATATCAACTATCCAACGATGCAACGCATCACCATCTACGGCTTTATTGAATTTTGCATTGTTCTTTAAAAATGCTAATCGAAAAAGCAGATGAAAAAACCGCAAAACCTAAGCCTGGTAAAGCTTATAACCTCATAAAGTGCACCTTTTTGTAGCGACAAAAGTGACCCTCACTTCTCCCGTTTGTTTCTCTTCTCTCTTACACATTATAACACCCGCACTGATACAATGAATATTGATTTTTACGATTATTAGTTGGATTTTGCTGGCCACTTTTGCGAGCATAACTGGGTGTGTGGCACAAAATTATCCCATACCCGTGTCTAATGAGTTTCGCTTTCGAGTTTTTCACGAGCGTCAAAATGAAAGAATGCAAAACTTTTTCGCTAATTTCAGTAGAATGTAGCAAAGAAGTACGTACGAAGTCGCCCAGGGTTCAGGTGTTTATAGAGTGCTGTTGCACGATGGAATCGAGTCTGTCGGAAGCGATTAACAACAGTGGGCCAGGTATATCCTGAGCTCCACGCGCTGTCACACGACCTTCTGCACAAACCGCGTGTTCAGGAAGCAGGAAAGAAACGGGCGCTAAATCTACCTTGACATCCAATTATGCTTTAATTTCTTCAACCGCGATGAGCGAACGGAAGAAGGTAAAATCGCGTTTAATCTGGACGAGACGTGAGCCCTGTCCTTATTGCTCGTTCATTGCTTTCGAAACAATTTAAGCCACTCGAGCGATTATGTGTCGACTTGTCAAACAGTGTTTCTTCAGCGTAAAGCTGTAATATGACACTGAAATGAGTAAAATGACAGTAAGGATTAAAAAAGTGTCATAAATTTAAGGGAATAGTTAAGCTGGAACAATGTACAACAAATCTTGTACTTTAAGGACTTTTAAAGAATTCCCTACAAAGAATTCATTACAACAAAACTCTCCTCGACTCTTCTTTTCAATCTCTCCCCACTTGCATACATTTCGTATCACTTGCCGTTTAATAATTCATCAACCCATCGCACCGTTCGCACCGGCAACAATCGACATTCCAACACCCCCGGCAGAACCAAGCTTGCCCAGCATCAGGTTCATAATTTGTTTACAATCACCTTCATCCATTTCGTATTGCATCCTAGCTCACCGCAGGGAGGCGAAGCGTTGGTTTCGCTTCACACTCCAAGATGAATCCCGGCAATGGTCGAAACGCAGCTAGAAACGCACTTGAATCCCCAGCTTCGTTCTCCATTGCTCCAGGTGTATTCCAGTCCATATGCTTTCACCCGCTAGGACACACACACTCACCAAACATTCAACGTAACACGGGCGGCACATAACAATAACAAACAGCCACGAATGCTCCCCAGACTTGGGAAAGTAATTTATTTGCGTTTTAATTAAATTCTAATTCAATTAAATTATGGTAGTTCAATTTTTTGTCCATTTAAAAAGTAATTATTTGCACCACGGGGCGATTTTGCAGTGCACAGTCTTCGGTGCTCGAAAGAGAGAGTACGCTGCTTGATGATCATCGCATGCTCTTGTAGTACGCCAGGCATCGGTAAAAGTAGTAATCGGGGCGTGCAGACTTCTTCAAAATGCGACCAACGGTAAAATGTGGAGTGTTGTTGATTAAATGGTGTGTCTTTTCCAAGTGGTTGTTCACCTTCCCAACCAACGAACACGAGTTGCATGATTTGATTTTCCACAAGAATGCTGCTGCTAAACGTCATCAGTTAAGGGGTTGTTTCAATTGGTTAAGAGAGCGCGTTTTTCCAGTGTTTTGCATGCGACGGAAGGAATTGCTAGTTTACCCCATAACTACTGTATTAATGTTAGTAATCTGATAGTAGCCTGATGATGGGGCATACTAAGTGTTTGTACTAAAGTACCTAGAAGTTGATCCAGGCATTCCATCTTCACTATAGTGGCTCTAGAACATGAAGATCTTCATAACACAACAGATTACAAACAGCTCAGTACAGCGTAGATCATACCGATAAAAACCTAGGACTCTTAAGTGCGCAGTTCTCACTTTAGCCATATTAAATCAATTGCCATACACTAAAAAAACTTAAAAGTTTACTGATAAAATCTCCAAAACATCACAGTTTCGTCTAAAACAGATGAGTAGAGGCAGGCAATTGAACCATACACTTAAAGATTAACAAAAGTTGTTGCCCAACAATCTGACTTCTCGAAAAAGTGTGCAAAAGTAAGGGATAGGCATCAACATAAAAAGATCGTAAAATTGAAAGAAAAGGAGAACATTAAATATCATTTCAATTTTCCTTTGCAATATCCAATATCCAATTCTATTTCAGTTAGAATAATAGGTAAAAAAGAAAATCTCAGAAGGTTTAATTTCTAAAATGATAGAAGTTTTCGAAAATTCAATCAATCGTGTATAGTCTGCAATTTAGAGTGATGCTACTGATCAGTTGTATCAAGTGTAAAGTGTATCAATCTTGGCAGCCTAAAATCAATAGACGCGACGTGCCAATGTCCTCATATTGAGACACTTCTTGCTTCATAATTTAGTGCCTAAGAAGTAAACGATTGCAGTTTTCAATGCACATAACACATAAAAAATTTGAACTACTTTTGGCTCTCCAGGAGCCCCTTTAAGTATTTCAGCGTGTACTTACGTGTTCTGATTGTGGACTTGGGGAGGCCCAATTGGTTGGTATATGCTGTACGAGGCAGGGATCAAAACTGGACGGTCGTTTCTTTACAAAGTCAATCGGTAAGCTGTAGTCATCACAGACGGATATCTGAAAGTACAAAAACAAAGCAACAAAAAACTGGTCAGTGGTTAAGCTTCAACAACGTAAACACTAAACTACCATCTCCAGCACTACACAGTACTCTTGCAAAATGTTTTATAGACTCCCTCGCCAAACTGGTCCCTCCAAAGCCAGGCATCCTTGCCAACACCACAAGTGCCTTTCCCTCTAGCAGATGGGTTACTTTGTATATGCATCTTTTGAAGTACCAAGCAAACGATTTCCATTTCCCGGTTACAACAATTTCCATATTGTAACCGTTGTCGGTGGAAATTCCACGGCTTTAGCACATACTCTTACTCCTCGCTCCTACTCTGGAGATATGACGCACCACGCTATAACGCCCTTCCCTCTTTTTTAAGTTTGTCACCCCGGTTTTGGAATTTCGTTTATTTCGGACCTCCTTCAGATGTGCATAAATTTTCAAATTCTATTGTTTTCGTTACATAATTCATATCCGTACCAGCAGCACACGACAGCTACCTTGGCGCTTAAATCCGTGGCATCCCGGCACGGACGGGACAGATTTCCGATACGCCTTCCGAAGCGTTTGCCGTTGATTGGGAAAGTTGCGAATGGAGGGATTCCTTCGTTCAACGTTTATGTTAAATTCAATTTTGCTCCGTGACCACACATTGTGGGTGGGATCGAGTGTGTTCACCTCCCCAGGCCGTTTGTCCTTGTTGCAAAACCCATCTAAACGTAAACGAGCCGGGAACCCCTGTTTGTTCTAGCGAACGTAGGTGGTAATGATACGACGATTAATACCCCACGCACACACACATGCGGACTGTTGTGCGTTCCCTTCGAGTTTCGACGACGACGTATCGACAAGTGTTTGCGTCGGTGCGTTTTGTTTAAATATACACACATCCAACCCTACACGCATGCACATGCACATCCACTTCAAAATCAACCCCTTTATTTATGGACTTGGGCAGGGCTAGGGATAATGCCTCTCAGCCCCAACGACACGGGAATGTGGTCAAAAATGTGGTCGTAAAACGTTTAATTATTTACATTATTTTTCCGAGAACTTCAGGACATGCCTATCGTTTTATGTACTAATTTTTGTGCTGTATTAATTGAAACATAAATTACTGCTGTTGGAGTATATTGAACACCTTATACATTGCATTAATTCTTGTATATCATTTGGATGAAATAATAAAAAAAATATTAATATATTCCATATTAATAGAATATATTACTATGCGCACTATTCCAGAGCGCATAGTGCATCAGCACACCCTTTGGGGAGCAAAAATCAAACCCTGTTCCTCGTTTTACACTCGGTACACACTGAACCGTGGCCGGAAGTGACTGCTGGTGCCGGCCAGCAACCAGCAGTGGCTGTAATGCACACACACACACACACACTCTCAGTCCAGCAGTAACCCTTTTTCCGCCCCATCCCATCAATGCATATTATTCATATTCATGATTTACGGTCGCATTAACCTTAAATACGTACAGCGGCGTTGAACACGGGGTTCAGCTCGTTGCCGTGGCCGTTCACCGCTGTGGGGGTGGAAGAACCCATCCCAATGAAGTGAAATTTATTAAGCCGTAATCATTGCAAACAATGCACACCAACCACACCAGCTACCCCCTTTTGTGTGGGATGCTTCCAGGGATGACTCGGAATAGTGAAAAGCCGAACGAGGAACGTTCATCAGCGGCCTCCGTATCATAATGTTTGGTTTTCATTTCCGTTCATGTCCTGTTTTTTCGACAGACTCGGAGGACTTCTTGTGGCTTTCCGAGAGAGAGAGAGGGGGGGGGGGGGTAGTGACAGAACAGGCAGGATAGTCCACGTGCGTTGTTTTTCCTCTTTGAGGGGAAATGACTCCCTCCCGCCGAAAAAAAACCAAGCAAACAAACACGAACCGGCCTGGTCATTTGTTAAAGGGGGTAGCTTATTGAAAGAATAATTCATTCCAAATGATTTCGTATCAATTTCAATTACGCTCTGTATTTGTTGCTTTTGATGATGGCTGCATTTTATGACCCGCGCGTGCGATAAATTACGACGATGCGATAATTATCGTCAAAAAAAAAAGACGCAAACGCAAGCAAGCGAGCCTTTTCATTTTTTGGTGGAGCTTATTTTTAATGGTTTTGGATGTCATTTTCGGTGGGACATTAGGTGATTGAAGCATCGGGCATCAGGCAGGCTGAAACCGATTCTACGCCAAACTTAATTAAGCTCAAAAGCCACAGTAAGTATGTGAGGGTTACAATATAATTGTTACAAGAGAGATTGTTTAAATGTTATTTAGTCCCATAGATCAATAATTCCCATGAATAATTCATTTCAATTTGAAAGTAAATATTGAAGCAATTTGTTTCATTTAATGGCACTAAAACAGTAAAATTGTGCAATAATCATTGCAACATGATTTTATAACTAAATGAGTGTCTGATCATTCTAGACAAATGTTCGTCAACGTGACTTCATTTTGAGCTTCGTAAACTTTATTTGTTAATGTAATTAACAATTTCGACACATTTCATTAAAGCTTCTTCATCAGAAGGGTAATAGAAAATGGAGTTTGAAGTCAAATTTTGGAGAAATTTGCTTTTTTTTAAATGTACTATTCTTGAAATATACAGGATTTTCAAAGTCACATTCGAATGTTCACATAACTATTCATCACATCCAAGATGTTTTTCAACAGCTTTCAAATGGCGTATTTGCTTCAAAATAAAATTTCAGTTTCAACACATGATTTTCAACACATAACAAAGAACTGTCAAACTTAATCGAGCTTGAGTCGTGTTGAAAATCATACTGCAAAATTAAAAATTATATTATGAGAATGAAATGTCAGAGTGATGTGGAATTACATTTTGCACGCGGTGAATAACAATGTTTACATTCGAAACTGACTTGGAAAACCCTGTAGTTATGGCGTAAAAACGATAATTTTCACATCTGTGTTACAAATATTTATTATTATAACAACAAAATAAAGAACTCTTTCTTGCCATTTTAACTGAAATAAACCATTTCTGGATATACGCAAGAGCTGATGCATCAAAAGGAAAGGGTCGTGCCAATTTGTCTCATCCAACTGTATGCTACAAACAAAACAAAACAACACATAAACCAAAACAAACCCTTGAGAAATGTAACGTTTGTCTCGGAAGCAGTTTGTGTGATTTATTCCAACCTTCCAGCCTGATGTGGAGCTGATCTATGAGCCTCCAGCTTCGTACAATCACAATACAATCAGCTCCCAGTGCGCGCCTTTTTGCACATTAAATTTTCATACCTAACACTGATAAATTGTATCTTTTTTGTTGTCGTTGTGGATGGGGTGTGTAGTACAGGTATGCAAAAGGTAGTGGAAAAGAAATGTTTAAATAAAAATATTCACACCTTTACACGACGAATAACAGGTCCCACCGAACGAACGGACATAGATTTCACTTACCGCCAAAGGCAACTCCCGAATCACATCACACCCTTTCCTTCCCTAGAACGAAGCAAGTAAGCAAGCCAAAAAAAAAACAAAATCCAATCCAACAGGCAGGCAGGCACACACCCACGGTGGGGTGCAAATTCAATAGGAACAGGTACCACACAATTTGTTTCGCCACCCCTTTCACCAGTGCGCATAAATTCGACAAATTACGGTAGCCTAAATGGGGATGGGCGTAAGGTGCACGCAAGGGCAAATGTTCAGCGAAGGGAGGAAAAAATCCACCCGGCGTGTACCATCTTCGCTAAAGATTTTGGCGAAAAATTTGGTTCCCCACACACACACACACATACGAGACGCGCGCGTCTTCTTCTCGAAACATTCGGACGGATTTGCTCCGAAAAAGCCGTCGTAGGAAGAAGCAAATCAAATCAATTTCCGGCTATAAATCAAAGGTACGGCTGGCATGGCGGGAGATGATTCCAATATCTTCTATTTTTTCTGGGACCTTTTCTAGGTCCTCTGAAGTGCTAGCCAGCTCTGTCGTCTCGTACGCTGCTCGCTGTGATCGGCTTAATGGCCATAGTTGTCGTTTGGCGCGGATCTACACATCCCTCAAGGGGAAACAGTGACACGGTACTACACGCGACTCTTGGAAAGACACTTTCTATTTCATTCTATACCCCCTTCACGTACAGGCACTGGAGAACCTTGTAACAATCGCAATCCGTTGTGACGGTAAAAGACAGAAGGTTCGCTAGGATACGATTCCACGGCTCTGTACTCTGACTCCGGCAGGAAATTGCTCGTTTCATCAGCACACAACAGGGAGAAAGGATTCTCTGTATCCGTTGCTGGCCCGGAAGCGTTGATCTTCTACCACCACCGTGGTGCACATCGCGCCCGCTCTAGATCAAGGAAGAAGCGGTGAAGATTTATGGCATCTCATTTGAATGGTAGTGAAAATGCTCCCGATCACAAGTATTTGCTACAGATTCGCCCCCATAAAGCATCCTTCAGCACGTTGGAGATACCGTCACTATCGCCTCGATGTCCGTCCCAACGCAGACGTGAGGGGGTATGTAAATAGGGGTTTTATTTATTGAACACACTATTTACATTTTATATTTATAACATCTAATATGCATGGCTTTCTCTTCGCGTGAATGTTGCATGTACGGCTCCTTGCATGTAACATTACAAATTGTTCGCATTCTTTCCGTCCTTCCGAAACAGAAAAGAAGGAAACCAGATGGAGCTTATTCACACTATTCTACCAAGCGAAGCAGGAAGCCGACTGCAAAGAGGTGGTGACGGATTGCACACAATGTATCCTCCGACCACATGTATTCAGTCGTTTTTTTTTCTCCTGGTAAAGGTGTACACTGATTAGATTCCCCAACGCCATTCCCAAAATAGAAGTGCCGAAAGGCACTACAATCACTGCTCCTTGTGCTTTCCCGCCGTCATACTACTCTCGTGTATATGCCACCGCAAGCAACAAATGGGTGCCATTTCCTTGGAACCTCGCAACATTCCCACACCCGGGTGAACTACACTAACGGCCACTCATCGATCTACTTGTTCGCGGGAATTGCAATATACGTTTTCCCGAAATTGATTCCATTTACACGGGTTTTGGGAAGCGTTATTACGCACCATTTGTAACTGTGCGTGAGTGTGAGAAGCTGTCAGTAGCAAACGGCAAACGACCGCTGCTTGCAGACAATGTACCACCGTTCCCGCATTAGCTGTACTGTAATCAGTGCGCAAGCGACGAACTCCGCACTGCGAAACGGTGGTTCTACTTTAATTACCATCTGGCCGTCGAAATCTGGCAGTCAAAATTTGCATTTTACACCCAATCAGTGGGCAACGTGTTGCTCGCAATATGCAACATTCAATTACTTATCCATTAGTGGAAATAATGGAAAGGAAAGAATAAAAAAACCCTCCCAGATATAGCGAGCGCCAGTACCACATGATCCCAAGAGTACCGAGATTAATAGTGGGATATAAAATTTAATTCACTTCCCTTCCCAATAGAGAGGTAAAGGTTGTTATCCTCATCCTGATGGCTTCGAATTTCGTACTATTTCATCTGAAAATCCGGATGCTGTGCTGCCGGTGTAAGGTGTAAAACAGCAATAGCTACACACGCTTGCTACATCCCCTGGGTCGACAGTAAAAATTCATTAAAATAGACTTTTATAGACGATCAATTTAACGCACTGACAGTCATTAACATATTTGTCCCAACGATAACGGGGCGGCCCGCCTGCGGTCATCTCCGGCGTCCAAGAGCGTCGTGCTAAGCGCACGTTACCAGACACTTGTTCGCTCTCCCGCTCTATGCAAGCTCCCCGAATCCTCCGAGTTGGAGCTCATCCACTGTGTGGTAATGGCGTTTTGCGGTGAGTTTTATTTCTTACAAGTTGGTTGGTGCGTGCGTGAGAGAGGGTTCGAATGGGTTAACTTTTATTGTCCACCGCCAGGTAGTCGCACCGATGTGGACGTGCGCGCGGAACCTCCGGGAGTCTCCGGGACCCGGGACAAATGGTTATTTTATCGTGGGAATGTCGGTGTATGTGCTGCTGCTTCTATCAATAGCACGGTGCACGGTGACCGTTGTCGTTACCAGCCCGAGGTGTCTGTGGAACGTGTGCCTGAATGTCATCAACACTCTCCCCCCTGCTATTGGGTGATTATTGTTTGACGCTGTAAACATTGCTTTGTTGCACCGTGTCCGTGTCGAACACGTACGTTTAGTAGTGGGCGAGTCGTGGTTTCAAGTAATTGTGGCGCTTGTTATATAAAATGTGAATAATGGCATCTCAATAACATTGGTTATTGGAACAAAAGAAAGCGGTAGAGATGAACAGAGTGGGTGTTGTGGACATGTGTATATTGATGGGGTACACATTGTAACTAGGCGATGTTACAGAGTGGATTAACCTTGTTGTGGAGTTCAAGAAAAACACAATCAGTTTTAAATTCTGCGTAATTGGAGCTTCTTTAATCTCCAGACGTTATATTACAGCTTATGGAATCGAGGAATCCAATATAAGATCTCATAAAAGTCGAGAGATTCATATCTCCTATGGACCAAAATATCCATATTAGAGTGAATGAAGTAAAGCTGGGAGCTGATTTCGTCTTAACACCAAGAAGATCCTAGCATCATAATCGAGAAGACCCTAGTTATGGAGTAGTTTCGCTCCAATTGCAAACTTTGACAATTCTAACTCAGAATATTGTGGAATTGTGAGCTAATTTCCAACTATTGTTGATCTGAATAATATTTGTTCAGATATATTCAAGATGTAACACCAAGAAAATATAAACCTTTAAATGATGACTTAATATTCGGGCAAAAGTAGCTAAGATTTTTGGATTCTACAAACAGTTTTGACGCGAAGTCGAAGGCACGAGACCGTGAGCGGTTTCGGACACTCCTGAGGCAGGCCAAGACCGCAAAGCGGTCGTAGCGCCGGATAAGTTAGTAAGTAAGTTAGTACAAACAGTTTTGTATAGCGTTATATTTTTCAACTATCTGTATCAATTTTTATCTAGTTTCTACTAACTAAGTCATCACAGTATGAATATGAAAAACAAGTCTACAAAAAGATCAATTAGCTAAATCCAATACGTTTTCATAAGGACGTGGCTTAAAAATGAATGGAAAATCGTAGTTAGCTCTCAAATTCAAATTAACTCCTATCAAGTCATATTTGAATCTGTACCTAGAATCGAGTCGCTCTTTTTCTGCACTTATAAATCATTCTGCAATGGGATAAGGAATCGATCTGAAATATTATATTCTTCAGATATTCAATGTTCCTTGTTGCAATCCGGAAACCATTTGGCGGCACACCTTTAATAAATTTCACAAAAATCGAATTTGCCTGAAGCTACCGTTTACCCGATAAAGAAACTGCAGACATTTCACGTACTTCGTACGCTTCAGCAAACCCCGTCACGTAACGACGGTAAATCCTGGCGTGGAAACGAAGTCGTGATTTCTGCAAACATGATCTTCCTGTTTGTACGGGCGGTTTCTTTTTTTGCGTGTTCTGTTTCGATTTATCACATTTTCTTTTTTTCAATACCGTTACATCGTTACAACACTCACCGAGAAATAATTTCTTGCTCTAAATGCTACACAAAAGCCGTAGCAACTAGACTAGACAACCACCGGGTGTTGCCACTTTCCACTTTCTCCAAGGCTGTTCCGGCGCGCACACCCCATCTGGTTTGGTGCAAAGTTGCCGAATAAAAAATGTATACATTGCTTATGACACCGAGCCGGGAGCGTGTAAGAAGCGTGTTTTGTGCGCACGCCAAAATCAATGTGTTGAAAAATGGCGCATCATTATTCTCGCACACAAACAACAATCGTTGTCACGGGCAGAGTGGCACAACGATCATAATTTCCTCACTCCTTGGGCGGTCCTAGCTACCTGGTTGTCACAGGCGTAATAAAGAACAGGAACCGTTTCCCACCTTCACCCTCCCTGGGTGGTGTTTTTGTTCCCATTTCCACGCCCCTCCTCACCCGCAAAAGAAACCAGATAAATCTCCAACGCCCTTCACGCGGTGGTTCTGCAAGTTATTGCTCTTATTATTACATAAATTGCTTCTTCACTTTGCTCCACCGAGCGAATAAAAGGAGGCCGATGGGAAAACGGTTTTTGAAATCACTCAACTTTTCACCACACCCACAACACCACACCGGTGTTTCGAGGAGGAAGTCAACCGTCGTGAGTGCTTTGCTGTGGAAGCAGCCCCGCCTCCCGCAACCACTGACCGAAAGCGATAAATTATGCTTAATGTATCCCACTCTCTCTATCTCCCCACCAGGAAAAGCCACAGAAAACTCCAAATCCACAAGCAAGCCAAATAAAAGGTAGAGGCGCGCTTTTTCCGGTTACATCCAACTGCTCCAGTTGCTCTAGACGCACACTAGTTGTTGCTGAATAAACGGGGGATAATAAAGGGGAAAGAAAAACTTTCGTACGCAAAGACGCGCACCAAACCACAAAAGCAGACACCGTGACGCCATTCTTATCACCTCGATTATCGCCAACAACGCAGGCGGCGGCAGTGTTTTTATCCACGGCCGAGCCTAACCAATAAGTATGGTAAATCTTTTGCTGCTTCTATTTACATAAATCCTTGCCACACCCTTCTAACTGGCGCACAGACACTGTCCTGCATGCTGGACTGCTGGTCTGCTGGCTAAAGATATTGTCTCCCCAAACTACCAACTCCATCCACCAGCGCTAAGAACGCAGAAGGAGAGAAAGGCAGACCAAATCGAATCAACATAAACACTGGCCCCGGCAAAAAAAAGGATTTACTATCCAATCTCCCAGCGGGTTAGCAGGAGTTGGGAGAGTGGGGACTGTTTTGCGGGAGAGAGCGAGAATGATTCAATAATAATCATAATTTTCTGTGTCATCAGGGCTCGCTTGCTCTGTTTTTGGCTCTGTAGCCATTCTGTAGCCACACGTATAGCTCTGGACACCGTTCCCGACATATTTAACATTTGTCCACCAATGTGCCAGAGAAAGAATACCACACAGAGATATGACTAGGCCAGGGAGATAACTTCAAGGACGGCTTGAAGCAAATATTGGAGCAGAACGTCCGTTGGCTCTGGTCCAAACGAGCGACTGGTACCTACAAAACTCCCACCCGCCCCAAACTACATCTCATTTCCGGCCAACTACAGTCGTAACTATTTATTGAAGTCGCTTAACAGCTTTGGACGGCTCGCACCAGCATCGCCACTGTCATACCATTGGCAGCATCGCAAGCATATTCACACATTTTTTGGTTATGACAGTTCGTTCCAAGATGATATTCCCCTACCTCTTGAAACACGTATGGGTTTCCTTCATCAGTTTCTTCTCCACATATGCGAAATCTCCCCGAGTGGAGTTTTTCCGTTGATCCTTAAACGGTCCTCAAGTTGTTGTCGGAACGGAAATAAGGCAAGAGACTCCCCGCTGGTGGACGATGGATCCTAACAACGATGTCCACACATCCACGTTGCGTTATGAGCGTATTGCGGATCAAACGCAACGCCAGCTAAACATGGTTGACGAGAGCAGAAAAAAAAGCTCCGAAATGGAATGTTTCATGAGCCTATCATGTACCGAAATATTTCTCCCCCTCACCTCACAAGGTTTGCACGTTTTTGATTACCTTTCCAACCAGCTGCAAAGATACATTGGAGGACCAAAAGCTATGAAAGAACAAGCCCGGTAATGGTATCGACAAAACGTAGACACACACTCCCACCACACGCGTGCTTGCAACGCGTCTCTTATCCGTGGGGCTCTAAGAGTATGACCGGTTCGTACATGATTATAATCCGAGAAGGATTTGTACCATCATTCCCTTCAACGTTTGAAGTTTTTTTTCCTTCCTTCTTGCTTCTCAAACTCTCGAACTTCTCCTTCCAAGGGGAAAAAATCCCGATAAGATTTATTGGACGGCTTATCTGTTGACGCAGTGATATGGTCCAAACTTTCGGCAGATTTGTAGACCGGAAGTCGTAATAAGCAGCCGAAATAATCTGATCCCCTTTTCTAAACCACTGGAAACATATATTTGCCTCCCGCCACGGGGTTTGGCCCGTCTTATCCCGTCTGGGGAGATTGGCTTTAGCCCAGAGCTTGGAATATGAGGCCTATATCATACATTTGTGAAGGAAAAATGAAAAAAAGGAAGTAAACGAATATCATAATGCTGCTGTAGACTTGGACATCTTGTGCCGGCAAACCACTTTGATGAAGCTGTACCCAAACTAACATTTCGTATTCATAGAATCACGTAAATCCCAGCCGCAGTCTCATGCATATGAGCTCCATTTGCTCTGCCGAGACGCACTGCATAATTCTACTCCGACAGCTCCAACGCCACACTTGCGAGACGGATCGATAACCGAGTGCCTTCCGCTTGTGGAAAGCACCGTTGCCGTTAAGTGACGAACGAAGATGCAAAGAAATGAAGAAACACAAAAACGGAGCAATTCCTCAAATGCGCTCAAAGTCAGTGCACTTTAGCGTGTGGAAAAATAAATGACATCCAACACCTGCAACCCTTCAGAGTCGACATTCCACCTCCACGGTGTCTACTGAAAGGTTCGAATAACTCGGCGCCTCATCAAATTTCCAGCTCGCACGGCGAAAACGGCGTGTCGGCGGCGCGTATGCACTTTCCACGATTCGTCAAATATTCATGAACCTCAGGCCCTTCTTCAGCAACCTTCCAGGCAAGCGAAAAAAAAAACAATAGACCGTGTTCCGACCCGGGCTGTGGATGCCCGAAGGTGTGGATCAGCAGCAGGAACAGCAAAAAAGACATCACAATACGGTGTACGCATATCCTTCCCATTGTCACGGCAAAAAGTCTCCATGTCAAGACCTGCTCCAGCTCCAAAAATGGCAGAATGAGGAGCAAAAAAAAGGAAACAAACACCTTCATTCGTTCCATGCACTCCTTCCCTCCTAGAAGCAGGAGGAAGGATTCGGTTTCATTTAGTCAACTCCCAGCTCCCAGCAGCTTCCTCCGCCCCCTTTATCGTGCATAATTCGTCCTCTCAATCAAGGAAATGGAAAAGGACACTTTTGTGATGCTGCCTAGCGTAAACCGTTGGGTGTGATAAATTAAGATGTGTACGAAGTGAAACTTTATATCCTGCGGATGGTGCCGAAACCTCGTGACAAGATGGATAGGGCATTGAGAAGGGAGGAAAAAACACACGGAAAACAAGGCACATAAAGTCCAGCGAGACGTAAATGTCAATAAAGGTGATTTGGTTGGTTAGCGGAGATGGTACCGGGCAGCATAATGATGAGATGTTTTGACAGCTGCGGTTCAGTTAGCATCAATTAGGATCAGGTTCTCGGTTGCCGGGTCCCAGCTTCGCCTCTTCTTCTAGAGCTCTGGATCATAAATATTAAATTTTCGAACGATTTGCACCGTCGTTGGGGGTTTCGCGTGAGGTTAGAAGGTTGACGCTGCATCATGAGGTTGTCTGGTAGGAGGATTTGCGGTCCTTTTGTTTGGTCATTGGAAATGGTCTGGTCGGCAAATAGAGCAATTTTGCTGACAAATTGAAACTAATGATTCATCGCCGCCTCGGTTCAATCGACCAGCGTCGAACAGCGCAATCAGTGCTAATGAAGGGCATCGGCATCAAAATCTTCTCGGCGATGACTCTTTGCTGAAAATGTTGAACACGTTTCCAGAGGGCTTCCAGGGAACAGGAAGCCTTGCTCGTTCGATCGGGGAATGATACCAACCTGAAATGAGGCGAAAAAAAGGCAAAAACACAATATTAAAAATCAATATTTCACTCAGATGTCGGTCAGTGTGAGAACGGAGGGACGGAACAACAACAAAAAAATGAGCTCCAAGATAGACACCCAACCCGTTTGGGTTGGTTGCTTGGTCCGAGCGAACCTCTATATGCGCAATCCTAACCTCAAACCCCATGTGGCCAGGAGTCGGGAAGTAGAAGAAAAAAAAAAGTTAAATTCATAAGCTACCTCCAACCACACCTATCTACGTTGTTGCCGGTACGTTTTGCAAAGGTATGTTTTCGCTTGCCAAAAACCTCACCGGGATCACCAGCGGGACCATTTGTTTGCGTGTTAGATTTGGTGCTATTTTTTCCTGGGTGGGCCACTATGTTTACTCTATCACTTGTGCCGGTGTCCCTTTTTTGGCAGACTGAAACTATTTCTACCCCCTTGGCTCGCTCTCCTGGAGCCTTCCCGAGCCCCATCGAGTTCAGCAGGCTAACGTCCTTTTCAAGGGCCTTTAGTGAGTCATTTTTTTACCATCTTTATGTGACCATTACCGAGGTTTCCCTCGTAACAGAGAGAGGAAGACAAGCAACCCGTTGTAGCTCGTGCTTCAGCGTTGTCTCAGTGTGGATGTGAAGACATTCGAAACATAAACAATTTTATGAGCAAACTTTCCTTTCACCGCAGATAAACAATCTGTTTTGCCCGCCTCCACCTCCACTTCCACTGTCCTGGTTGGACATTGGGAGTGAAGTTTGGTGGAAAAGCACCGACAAGAACCTCTGGCATTTTTGTATCTTGTTATTTTTTCGGCTTCTTCATGTTTTACGCGTTTGAGTTTTCGATCTATCGGCCCTTTTTTTCTGTGTCAGGTGAACCTTCCCCTGTTCTGTTTTGCTAAAGGTAAGTGGTCCTGTCCTGCACACTTATGGCAGGGGTCGAGTGGAGCCCTCGCGCTATCACTCCCTGCAACTCCTTCAAGTCCCTAGGAAACATCCGAAGTGGAGGAGTGGGCAAGTTTATCACAGAGCAAGACACCCAAGGACGATTGCTGTTGCTTTTTCGCAAAACAAACTCGCACAAACATTCCTGCTGCGCATATGTTACATAACCATAAAAATCAAAATGAAGGTATACTCCCCCCAGCATTGAGGAATTTGAGGAATTTCCGGCACTTATATCCGCAAAAGGCATTTCGCGAACCTTCTGGGAGAAGGTGCGCTACGGTGTTTGGGTTGAAAAGAAAATTAACATTGTTGCCCAACCGTTTCTGTGGTTTGAGCTGAACCTCAACGAAGACGGGGTTCTAGTAGACGCTCTATTTTGGGGAGATTTCTACTGAACCAGGTTGTAGTATTACTCCTCCACAAAAACCACAGACATTGTTGCCGCTTAGAGCTGTTACAAACACATCCCAGAGCTTAAAATTGCCCTCAGAGAGGCGACTTAGTGGCTAGATTATTTTGTGAGCATTCACCGATACAACGGCCTTACTTAAACACAAAGAGAAACATCCAAAAATGCTTCCCACAGTCACAACTTTAAAGTTGCAACATTCCGTTGCAAATGTGTCTCTGAACGTTCCACCAACAACAACAGCAATAATACACAAGAAAACATTCATTCCTTATTTATCCACCCGAGTCGAAAACGGGTGCGTGAAAAAGCGTGCTAAAATAATAAATCAAGCCCACAAAAATAATGCTCCACCAGCGACGAAACTTCTGGTTCGTCCCAGCCATTGTTCTCGAGTTTGAAACGGCAGCAAAAAAAAAAACAAAAAAAAAAAAACAAAAAAGTTTTCCAGCCTCTAAAGCACCGCCGTTTTGTGATTTTTGTCTTATCATGCAACGTAAACGGGCGATAGCACGGATTGAACAGCCATCAAAGAGCGCGTAGAATGAGTATCGCATATCCCTTTTCTTTTTTCTTGCATTCTTCCGCCAAAAAAGAATCCATTCAGCCGCTGGATTACATTCTTGGCGTGAAAATCTCTCGCGCACAAAGCGATGAAACGACGCACGCGGGCTGCAATAAAAATATAATTTTACAACACTTCCACTCGGGGCTTCTCGGGGAAATTTGGGGAAAGTTTGGCTTCCAGCGGCGGCAGTGTATTGAAAAAGGGAATGGTACTTTTATTGAATGTGCAGCGGAGAGCGAAAGTGAAACATAAAAAAGCTATTCAAAATTATGTGTACAGTGGTGTATGGAGTATTGGAAGAAATATACATGCAGGAAGTTCTTCAGTGATTTCCATGCAAACTGATGTAGCTTTAAAGGGTAGATTTGTTCTTTGGGATGTTTTCCTAGTTTAGCTACTTTGAAGCAATAGTATTATATCCAAGATATATCGTTAACCTCATTTTTTTGTAAATGATCAGAAAATATCGCAATTGCAGTATGTAATATTACACACCACACATAGAATCATGATCTTCAAGAAGATTACACCATTTTATACGGTTGTGATATCAACTGAATACTTTTATTTATAGTTTCACAAAGTTTGTGGAACTTTTTTCTAAATATTCTCACGACGTTTGAACCGTTTCTTCTCAACTTGGCGCAACTTCCTACGCGGACATACCGGTCTATACAGGGCTTTAGAAACTTATTCAGTATCACGTCGCCGGATCAGTCCTTGCTACGGCGGGAGGATACGTCCGAATGAGACTTGAACCCAAGACGGGCATCTTTTGTTATGTCGGTCGAGCTGACGACTGTACCACGTAACCGCCCGAGTCGTTTATTCTGTTAAAATTGCTAATAAATCGAAGAACAAACTAAAACATGTGTGGGGAAAGGCAACACTCAAAAAGTTCATAAAAACATTGAAAAAATACCAACATTTGAATATTTTTGATATTTAATTTCGATTATTTATACGAAATTCGAACATCAAAATGTAGTAACCATCCATAACCATTCATTTTAGTCATTTTCTTCTATTATGTCCAATTTTTCTGATATTTCACCTTAATTTTAACTCAGTTTCGAAATGTGACAACGCAAATACAAGACTGAAAATCCTTCCAGGCAGTGATTTTGCACATTCCTACACACACATTCACCTGTCACCCGAAACCCCGAGTCCCAATGCTCACATGAAGAGCAAACTGTCACGATAAAATAAAATTTTACTATCTTCAGGCACCATTTACCGTCATCCGCCACGTTTAACGCCTTCGCTAATGGCAAGTCGCGAATATGATTCGAAAGGCTTCACGCCATCCCGCTTGGAGCCCAATTTCCATACCCCTGTACTAGCAATTGCCGTAACATGTACGCAAATAAGTCGTTTAACGTAGAATCGAAATAAAAACGACCCAGAGTGTGGCACAATGACGTGCCGCAAGCTTGGGAGAGCAAGATATACATTAAATCTGAAAAATGGAATATTTAACACCTCCGGGCGTTTCAGGTGGAAATGCACAGTTTCCACGAACTGTCCGGGAATTGGCAATTCCAGTGCGCCGTTAAAATCTTCGCCCAAAATCACAACTAAACAGCGAACGAGCGAGCGACCGAGAGCCGTAATTATCATTAATCTTTCGGCCCTTGCGGCAACGCAGATTTTTGGATGAATTCCACCCGCCCGACTCCGCCTGCCAAGATTAAAACATCTCCTTTGCGCCTGGGCACTTTCACGTGCCTGTGAGTACTAATTTCCCGAACGCTCTCGTTGGATGGATGGATTTCCACCTTCCCCCTGGTTAGAGGTGTTCTTTCTCCATAAAGGTTTTACGGCATCCAACACTTGTCCAACCCCGGGTAAGATGAACGCGATGTGCATAAATACGATTATGGATAGGGGGCCCGCGGGGTTTGGCAAGAAATGAATGATTAATGACTCCATCGTCCCGAAGACAGGCACGTCAACTTGAGACGAACGAACCCTATTAAATTTTGTTTCCGGGGCACGCGCTTCTTCTGGGTTCGCCGCAAAATCGAATAAAGATGATACCTAATTCCAAAAACTCACGCACACCCCAAAAACGCCCAACGAAACGCGTTTCCGATGAGTTGAGATGGTAAATATTGCAAAGCACATCACATAAGTGATGTGCCTATAAACGCAACGTGTTGGTGCGGGCAAAGCGGAAGCGAGATAGTATGTCTCCACTTAATCCCAGATGCTCCCAGCTGCTTGCCACTGATCCTTGCATCATTCGAGCAAAAGCTCTTGATGGTACGTCTAGTACAATAGACACACATTTAGGAGGCATCATGTGCACTCATAAAATGAAGCCAAAGCCGACGAGAGCTCGAGTTTTCATACGAACGCGTTAAAGTGGAGAGTGATTAGTCGCAGGAAACGGTTTGCACGCAGCATCCCCAAAACCGTCAGGACCTTCTTCCTACCAATTTGTTGAATAGAAATGGAGAATCCCCGGATCATCCATTGTCCGGCTATGGCTACCAGGGAGCGAAAAACCCATTATGCACCGATGCCGTACCGCACGATGGACAACCGTGGGCAAAAACCATCCCGGTTTCGGCCATTGGTCTACGAAAAAACCGGGAAGCAATTCGGCACCAGGCGCAGCTGGGCCCAATTTTAATATGCTCCTGCACGAATCCCATCAAACCGGGCGGATTGGGAAAGCGCGCACGCTCCGGGAGGTTTAAAAATCCCGCTCCCCCAACATTATCTTCCTGGGGCATGCTGGCTAGTGGCTGCTGCTGCTGTAATTTGAGCCACGCAGAGGCCCAGCAAGGGGCATGCTCCCGTCGTTACATAAATTCTGCACAACATATTTTATAAATTTCCAACAAGCAGTGAAATTGTCTGCACTTAAGCGTCTGGCGTCCAGGATGAGCCCGTTGTGGATGAGCACGTGTGAACGTGTGATGCGAGTAAAAAGATGTTAGGCGAAAAAAAATACACCCTGAAGCATCCTGGTAACGCTATGGAAACACACCGGTACTACCGTGATACACACCGTGCGTTCATCCGCTTCGTACCATAATGAATTGCAGGTGTTTTTGTTTCGCGTGAGGATTTGGTGGACTTCAGGAGAAAATGGTAGAAAAAAAAACTTCCAAACCATTAGCAGAACCACGTCAAAACAAACATTTGCATAATATGATGAGGCGATATTTGCATAACAGCTTTTTCGACCCATGCAGTTACTTTAAGTACTTTTTTACATTGCTGCGTCATTTGAAGGTCAACGATGCACTTTAAGGTCATATTATAGACAAATATAAAAATTTTCTACTACTTAATCTGTTATCCACTATTAAAAATATTTACTGCTTATCAGTCTTCTAATAAAAAATATGTCACATCCCTTAATTCAAAACTATTTTTCAATTTTTATCTTAATAATAATATACTTAAATCTTAAAAACAATTCAATTAGGATAGTTTCTCCTCGAAACATTACTTCTACAAACTACGATATAATCCTAAAATAGCTACTATTCAACGAGGCTTCGATAATGCCGTCGAATAGAACCATACATAAGTTCTCGGCCACGCGTACGAAAGGTCGTGCGATCGAATCTAAGCTGTGAATTTCTTGGATTTTAATGATTTGAGTAATGGGTACATAAAATCAAGATAAGAGAATTTTACATAATCATTGCTACTCTGTCTCATCTACTCACACCAAGAAACTTGTTAACTTTCCCAAAGGTAGTGGGGGGAACAAAAAGGGGACAAATAGAGATTTTCGATTTAGATTCTGCTGTGTTTATCTACAAAACACAATTTAACACACAAACAAAACATCAAATTCCCGTCAGCACACGCGCCGTTTACTACTCACGCCCAATGTTTACAAAAACGTCGTAATTGCGTCCATGTTGGATGATATGACGGTCATTAACACAGGACAAATAATTATTCACACTCGGCGTAATACGCATTTAAGCATTTTCGCGTGCCAACACTACTTACTGCTCACATCACCAAACCGAGACGCGAGAGTGGTGTTTGACCGATGGTGGTGAAAATCTCGTTAAACGTGTACAACAAAACACATTCACGCAAAACCACGCTAAAGCAACAGATATATAGCGTGCGCGCTTCTAACTCGCGACCAAACCTCGCGATGGTAAAGCTACCAACTTCCACTTTCACGCTATTACACATCGCGCTGCCGGTACATTCTGATTACTGTTTCCTTCGCCGAGGCCTCGTGCGCTTTCCATTACCATGCAAAATTGAACACGCGAAACAAGGCTCCTCGGCCTCCCAAAAGGGCCATTGCAGTCCAAGGGTTGCGCGTTCTCATCGTGTGCGCCTCTGGCTGTATTGTGTTGCGTATTGTACCTGGCCCAAAAGCCATAAAAAACACCAGAGAGATGACGGGAGCTGGTGGAACCGAAACACCGGTGTTGGGCCAACTATTATTATCTTATTTCACGCACCACTGACCGGCCAGCATTAGGCGGATCTGATTTTCTGACCAACTGACACTGGTAACTGTACAGAATAGTGTTTGAGTGGGTGTGTATGTGTCGTTAGCACTTGCAGAGCACTGAACCAGTTCACTATTTTCACCAACACCTACAAAAAAGAAGCCCACTACCCCGTAACTCTTAACCCATGCGACACGTGTTGGTGTACCAGTAAAGCATAACTAGATCCTCAGTACCGGAACCTCCCCCAACAACGTTGGAGCGTTCGGGAGTGGGCTGGCTTTACACAGATTGAGATAATTAACCGGTAGATGGATGATTTACCGCACCTAATCCATCCACACCGGCAACGGCAAACGGGGGAGGCAGCAGCAGCAGCATGTCTCCGCTGTGGTCTATTAAACTGCCAGAGTTAGCCATGAAGTGTGGCAGTTTCGCAGAAGATTCATTACGCTTGGACATTACGTTCTGGCAGGTCTTTGAGGTTTGAGGACAGCAAAAAAAAATCCCTGCAAAGGGGCGTAAATGTATCCTGAACACGCGACAACTCCAGCCACAAACTGTTAAAGCAACTCAGTCTCGATGTTAGTACATTCTGCACACATGCCACCACTGAGTAAACGCCATAAAAGGCCTCCATACCTTCCAGTGTGTATGTGTTTTGCTTATCTTCCAGTAAGTTTTACTAACACCTTTTGAGGCAAGTCAATTTGCTGCACATTGTCCCGGACCTGGAGATATGAAGATGCACATAAACTCAGAGGGGGAGCAGGATGTCGCAAAAAAAAGAAACATTGTCATCTAAATCGGAAGTACCGCACGGCTGGTAGTAGCCGGAAAGGCACACAAACACAAGCCCCCACTGCCTTTAAGCCGAATTTACATAATCCACCCATATGTAAGTGGCGCTGATGTTCATTAAAATCACTTTCAGTGAGAACCAGTTCACCCCCCACACCTCAGACACTGGAGACCAAAAGGAGGAAGGCGAAAAAAAACAACAAGGACAGTGCCGCCACGACACAGGATGGGGGGTCTCGCTCGTCCAGACGAAAAAGTTTATCGCAAGATAGATCCTATTTGTAGACGAGACTCTCTATTCGGAACTTCCGGCAAGCAGGAACACACACACACTCGTTCCACATCCAGTAGGGAAGGGCACTGAAACAAAGACGTCCCACCATACCCGTTGGAATGGGTATAATTGACGAAAAATGGTAATCAGCGTTCAGGTTCCCAGACAATAAACGAGACTCAAACTTCCGGGATGCTGGTGGTGGTGAAATGGCACTACTGGCTGACTGTTCGGCTAACTCTTTACCCCTTTTTTTGGTGGTTGTACTTGCGAGGATCGGGGGATATATTCAAATGAGATTATTATTAATTTCCGTAAGCCATTTTATCTGCTAAAGAGAGAGAGATAGCGTGAAACAGTGATGTGAAATTAGTGTCTTATTTGTTGAAAATGCCCAGATGCCTCGTTTGCTACAAAATGGAGTTTAACGAAATGAGGATAATGGTTGTTTATTTGTCTGAAATCTGTTAATGTAGTTTGTTGTGTGCTAGCATACCTTGTTGAAGCGTTTTAGTACACATTGTGGGACAGTTGTATGACAGTTTCTATATGAGTAGTTTCGAAACAATCTCAGTTTGGGGCTACATGTACAACGCAGACATTTTTCTTGTAATTAGTAAAGTTAATTTCTAACGCTTAGAATGGACTCATCGAAATGAACACACAAAACAAGTTTATACTCGAGAATTCTGGGATTATTGGATTTAGTCATTAGATGCGTGACAACTAACCACTGCTTTGCCCATATACAGACAGATCAGTCCATTTTGGCAAAAAAACATACCAACAGCAAAAAGGAGCTTTTGTTGTGACTTTGAGAAACTTATTAGAGAGAAAACATGACTTCCTTCGAATAAATGAACAAGTAGTTATATTTCCATTAACAGCCTATTTTTTTTTTTTTCATTTCAAAGGATTTCAGTTTTTAGCATACTTATCAGAACGTTTAATTTCCAATTAGAAATGTGTTCTATCAATAAAGGTACCCTTAAATCAAATCCCGTGCAAAAAGTCCAGTAAGTGTTATAAAGTATCAAAACCGTGTGTCGTCTCTGCATTTGGTTAGTAAAGAATGTTACTGAAAATTTAAAAAAGCTCTGATTTTGAGATGTTTGCCAGATTGTTGCCGCTTCCGTGCAGCTCACCTTTTTATGCACGTCAAAATACACTTCAATAAACATTCGCTGTTTGTTTTAAGCTTGTATTGCCATTCATATTAAACAAACTGGGCTTGTGAGTGTGGAACTTATTTGCTAACCCAGCCGTGCATACTGTGGTGCCCATCGGGCTCCACCACATATCCCATGACGCTCATTCTGACCGAAATGCCTCTCACCCTCTGGAAGATGCCGAGATTCAGGGCTGCACAGGAAGCGGCAACTTTTTCCACCACGCAACACTATCACCGCCTCCACATCAAAGCCCATAATCAAGTCATAAAAAGCGGATGATAACGTCACCGGGATATGCTTTTGTTCGTTAGGGATAACATTTTCCCCCCTTTTCGGTGCAGGGTTTGTGTAGGTATCCTCACCCCGCTCGCTTCCATGTATCGTCAGCTTTATTTTTTCCGTCTACTTTTTCCCGCTTTATTCAAACCGGACGTAGGCTCGAATGTGGAATTGACGACATAAACGGTAACCCAGGATGGCCGAGAGGGATGGCAGGATGAGTTGTTCGGCTTGTGTGTGTGTGTGTTTGTCTATGTGAAAGTTTGTCCGGAAAGTTCAACGCTCGTTTGCTGCCTCCAATGTTCCATCAGCCAGGCTCTTATCTTTCCCGAAGGATCACACGGCGGGAAGTGGAGAACTTATTTTTAGATCCTTTCACGTTGCATTACACTCAGCCCACCAAACACCATGTTTGACCTCAAAAATGTTCGCCTCGCAACAGCACTTCCGCGCCCTCTAGTTTCCAGGGAACACTCTCAGGCACCAATCTCAGCTCAACAACCTGTGGTGGTGGTGGTGGTGAACCTGTGTAGGCATTAAACTATTCCGAGACATCTTTAGCAGTGGTGACTAAAGCCGCATCCATTTTCACGGCTTGTCAATTTTTCGCCCAACCTGTCAGTCGGGTTTGCGTCAGTCGCTGATGGGGCGGAACCTGTCTTGGAACGTGGACGTCATTTCTACCTCCCAACAAGGTTCTTCGTACATCTATCCACCCACCTACCCACCAAAGAGTTCAGTGAGAACACAGCGTTAGAATCACCGCGTGATGGATACTTAGGAATCTTCTCTTCTTAAGCTTCATGACAGCAGCCCATTATTTGAGCAGTTCATCAACCACTTTCCAGCAGAAGATTACTCACTCTATCGATCGATCCATGCTTAACGAAGCAGCACCGTCATCCCTCCAAAAATTTTCGCTGCCAATGTTTAACCTCTTCCAGTCTCAGAAAACCATCCAAAAGGGTGGAGTGAGCATGGAGCAAAAAATTAACATCACCAGTCAATCTACAAAATGTTCTTCCCATTTTCCCCCTTTCCACAGTGGCTTAATGTAAACGAACATGAAAATTTGAGCACTCTACACTGTTCGTGGGTGCAGAGGGTGGTCATTTTACCGAACGGTTGAAATCAAATTCCAAACTCTACCTAAATTTCTGAAACATTGAGTGCCTCGCGGCGGTTACGGTGCTCTGTAGCCCCGTACATGGTACCGTTCCCTTGGATACACGGGATGACGGAACCCCCGGTGGCGTTTAATCCTTTGCCAGACGACTTCATACGTACGCTCTGGCCGTTTACGTTGCGATCACTGTTTTATACAGCGTCGGTGTAATATGATTTGCGATGATTTAGTTTGCACGTACAGTTAATATGTACGCTCTCCCTCAGTTTACTACGTGCTTTAAAGCGAACGCCATCAGCAAATGGTTTTCTACTCAATTGCTATTGCTATTATGAATATTAAGTTAAACTTATCGTGTTTAAAGGCCACGCTACCCTTCGATGTTTTGAGGGGCCAAATCCAAAATCTGTCTCACGAACGAACGGACTGTACTGCCTCGGGGTAGCAAACAAAACGACCTTCCCATCCGTCCATCATACCGTACCATCTTCACAAACTTGTCTATTGCCTGCAAACATCAGCATCAGTTCCAACAAAAAAAATACACATCATTTCTTCAGAGTTTCTTCAACTTCGAAGTTCCCAATTACAAAGATTAACGATGTCACGGCGGGAACCGGTACAGATGCGCCTCCCGCTACACACTCAAAAGAGTTACAATCGTACCGAATTATCTGTTCCAACCATTGGAAGGAAGCTCTTTTCAGAAGGATAGAACTTTGTTTTTTTTGCTTTGATCTTTTCTTTTATTTTTGTTCCTTTTTTGCCATTTAGAATGATTGACTGATTCGACTCCTCTTTCTAAGGTTCAAGAATGAGTTTAAAAATCCAAAGGAAGTACAGTTCCTGAATGAAGAAACAAAAACAATCACATTGCTTTTTAGTGCAGGGATGTCTTCTTTGTCAGAGGTGAAATAAAGCGTTCCATTTCAATCAGATAAAGAGTCCCAAAAGTATGGAGAAAGTCTTCTTTTATTTTATTTTCGCGCAATGTTTGAAGCATGTATTATTGTAGAATGTATGTAGAATCTTTAACGTGACTTATACACTTCCTCCGGTTTAGAAAATCAATTCATACATCGAATAGTGGTAGCACTACTCCAGGTTGGATTTGAACGCATGATCTTCGTTGTGGTACACAGTCGCTTTTGTCAAGGCTCCATGCGTTTCTCATATAGTATAGGCGTCAATAAAGCAATAAAACCGGCACACAATGCACCCACCACTCCTTTAAAATGATGTTTCCGCATAGTAATTATACTTTTGAACGAGTTTCGGCGCATTTCCATCGATGCAAAAACGAGAGCAAAATTGGCAATTTAACCTTTAATTAAACTGCTTGTTTAGAAGCTTCGTTTACACTTTACCCTCTGTATTACGCTCGATTACTACTGCACCTTAGCATGGTTTGTGCGGACAAAGCAAACCGTTACTTCCGTGCTTCAAGCAAGCGGACTGACCCTCTACACTCCCTTATGGGAATGGCAGAACCATAAATCATATTTTCCCATAAGCTAATTGTTGTGCGCTCGGCCGGCTGGCTGAAAAGTCCACTTGACATAGGTTGACTAGCCTTGAAAATGGGCTCAACAACAGCAACAACAGCTCACCTTACCGTGAAGTGTTATCAAAACGATGAAAAGCGGTTAAATAAACAAATAAACAACCAATCCCGAAGGGGCGAAGGCTTTCCCTTCTAGTCGGTGTGTTTCAATGGTTGGGTTGAAAAGATTTAGCCAAAGGGGGTGGAGGAGGAAGAATATTTACCCGATCAACTGGTGTCTGTGTGTGTGTGTTTGAAGGCTTGGTTGGCAGGGAGTATATCGAATCGAACATGATAAGGATGGAATTTTACTATAACTAACCCTTGTCTAGCGCTCCTTCCACTTCATAGTCCAGACAGGAATTCAATTGCACAAACCGAATTGGCTGATTTATTGATTTGTAATGCACTTCACATGTCCATTGTGTGGCATCGGCGGTACCTTGTGAACACCACTGTCCCTCCTCTTTTCACATTTGGGTATTTAGCATATAAAGCATCTTTCATCTCCACTTCGCATCTCCACTGTTGGATCAATACTTCCACGCCCCGAATCTGGCAGGAATTCTAATTTGACTCAAAAACATCTCCCCCAGCTCTCTTCCCCCTCTTTCCTCCGGTGCGCTGGAATGGCTAACAAAATGGCGTCCCTCCCAGGCAGCTTCAAAGCATTTCCGGCCGATCTGATATCACTTTACCCGGGCGGGGACGGGAAGAATTTCAAACCGGACATTTCGTTGCCGTTGGTAACGGCAGCTCGAGGATGGACGGAGAGATCGATACCCGGAAAAGGGCTGCCCATCATCATGTTTCTTTCTCTTGCACACACAAGAGACTGTTTTTCATCTGTCAGGATGGATGGTTGGCCCGTCGGGACGCAAAAAGTTAATGATACTAAGTGATGCTTCTTTACGGTTTAACGGAAGCGTCGAAAGTTTTCAAGTGCCCGCGTGGCGACCTTTTTAAATCATTAAAGCACTGAAAATGTTGATACTCGAAGGCACATAATTGGACCGGGCGTATTGCTGCCGTATGATTCGTATGCCGTAGGTCGTATGATTCGGACCGGACTGAATCGGGGCTGGGAATTCCATATGAGCAATCTAACTGTCCAGGTCGTTGCCTAGGGGGAATTCAATGTTTTGCAATTTTTTCACACAAATTAGACGACAAAGGACAAAGTTATGGACACACAAAAATGCTTTGTTTTATGTTCTGTTTCTGCTGTTCCGTAATTTAAGAAGAACTTCTTTTTGAAGTGCAATGTGAAGTAATTTTTGGTAATATTGCATTTTTTTGCACACAAAAAACTCCTATCACATGCATCTTTCTTCATCCTTTCACTCTTTAACAGCATGAACATAAAACAAAACAATTTTACCTCTCCAAAGCATACATCTTCTTGTGCTTCTGCTTCTTTCGCTGCCTTACAACTCCTTCTAACACCTTCAGTGCGTTAGATGAAAAATAGCAATTGTCCCTCTTTCTTCCTCCCAGTCATTTTTTTTCACAAACATGAAAGTAAATGTAGCCTTCGGATGACATTTCATGTCGGCACCGGCACCGGTGAGTGTCAAAAGCGTTAGCTGTGCACAAAAAAAAACTGCACAACCTTCCCTCATCTAACCAAAAACGAGGGTTCAGTATACAGTGCCACATACACACACACACACACACAGAAATAACCCTTTGCGCTTCATAAATTCAGCCTTCAACCCGGACGGTGTGCCAAAGGTCGAACTGAAGAGGCTGTCGTACGCTTTTCGCTCCGTTTGCCATAAGCCACAGCCCCAGCAAACCACTTAAACCACCCTCCTTCTGGTAAGGAACCTGGCCGCTTACCTTTGAGCCGTGATGCCGTCAGCATCCACACGCCTCTCGCCAAGCACTGTACACATGCACTCTCTATCCTATCCTTACAGATTATGCTAGGAATATTCATACATTTTGCAAGGAGAGAACAAAAAATATTATTCTATACAGTACAGGAAAACATTTCTCGCACTTTAGAGCTGCGGTAAATGTCTTTATGTCCCTCCGGTACGGGCAACCACACCACTGCAGTTGAGCAGGGATCTCATACTTTATACCTTTTAGTTTTTTTTGTTCTAGGTTTTAATATCTCTCCCGCTTCTACCCAACTGGTCACGCTGTGAAGAGAACTTTAAAACTGCAGGAAACATAAATTTCACATAAGCTTGAATTAAGATGCAAGCAACGAACGAAACAAAAAAAAACAAACACGACACATTTCCACTCCACGAAGGGGAATAATTGCCGACTTGTTTCACGAAATTAAACGAAACATAAAGTTTCCGATTCTGTGAAAATTCACAAAGGAAAAATTAGAAACTTTTTCTCGTCCTATTATCTCCCACACCCCCTCCCCTATCAACACGTCCTTTCCGCACGGCCCTAGGGTGTTTGTGTCCCGTCGTTAGCCTCCTTCATTCGTACGTCCCGCGAAATAGAACTTTTTTCTACTGTCCCTCTGTTTTGTGTCTGTATGCTTTGGTATCTCCTTTTGGGACACTCGTAACGATATGATAAAAAAAAGTATGAATGAACACCGCCCAAAAGCATTCCGTGAGCCGAGGGTTTAATTATTTTTCATAATTTTTCATCCTATCGAGTGGTCATAGGTATGGGGCAAGGAGCCCCTACAGTGAATGAAATGAAGAGCCTCGATTATCTTCCCCCCGTCAACAGTAGCCGTCTAGCTGGAGCATCATCAGGAAAGGGAATCAACACAGGAATAAACAAATCCAAACAAAACAAGGAAAAAATATAAAATAGAAACTTTTTTCCGAGCCTTCCGTCCTGGGGAAAAGGTAAAGCTGGATTATTATTTCTTCCTTTCCATTTTGCAACCGCCAGGCGAAACATTACAGTGCGGGAATGGCGAGACCTGAGGCTGGAAGCAAATATTCAATTTACTGTGCTCGTCAAAAACTTCCACCAGCTCTAATTCTCGGTTTCAATAATCATATAAACAAATGTTTGCCTGCCTACCGGTAGCCACACTAACAAACACCGAGACCGAGGATGATGCTTTTAGATGAGATTGCGCAAAAGCTGTGATTATCTAAGGGAAAACGATCGCCATCATCGATTGACCCGGGTCTCTGGGTGCATTGTACAGCCACCGCAACAACACGATGGAAAGATTTTAATGTATCAATTAACTTTTACGGCAGTCAGCCAGCTTGCGACGCGGGGAAACAGCAAAGCTGTCTGAAGTAAAGGATGAAAAACACAATAAAAGAAAAAAGAATCTCCTGCCAAGCCGTGCGAATATCTGCACCAAAACAGGAAAAGTTCCGTGGCAAAGATGTCTACCGTCGATTCCGGCGAGCACTGCGTGGTGGCACTACACTTGGCAAACGATTTAACTTTTCTATCAATTTGCAACATGAAGTGTTAACAAAGAAGGCAAACCGATATGGCAAAATCCACTTTGAGAGAAGGGCAAACTTTCTTTTGACCGCTGCAAAAGAGGCAAGCATTTGTAGGAGGAAGTTAGTTTGGCGTGAAAATAGCTTACTGTTGCTTGCTCCAAAGAATTTTTATTGCATTTTTCTTATTTCTATTGTTGTTGCTAGTGTTGTGTCTAAAAGACACCGCAAAGAAAGATCAAAATTGTACTCATTAGTTTGTACTTTCAAACAAAGACCTCAGAATGGTCCTTCGAACCGGATGGTCATTAGTTCGGTAGTTTAAAAACACCTTGTTGTTGTTTTCCGAACTTGATACTGATCAAAGAAGATTTCAAATCCTAGAAATATTACGAAATATGTTGTTTAAACGACTGTCACAGTATCTAGCACATCTGACATACATTTCAGACCTCTCTGTAACGTGAACTCGTAAGTTCAGGCATATTATATTGCCATGTCATAAAAAGTTGAGAAAGTGTGGAAATTGTCTCAAATCAAGTGAGAACTTCAAAATCCCTTTCTCAAATGGTTAATACATCGTGAGGCATAATGGCATGCTGGTGAGTATTAATGCCAAAAGGATTAAAAAACAAATTTTCAGTGTCTACGTACTCTTTTCAACGACATTAAATCCCGAAAGACTGGTACAATACATATAACTCATCTCAAGACATTAAAAAAGACGCCTTCCTCACCAAATCCTGCACAAAAAATTACTTTAACTTTATGTACATAAACATTACGTTCATAAAACACTGATAAACTGAAATACTGTGCGCAATTTAAATGCGGTTATCAAAATGTCGTAAACATTCCATCCCCGCCCAAACAGGTACAATTGCCCCAACGGTTCGGCTAACCGTCCCATTGTACCAAAAGGGGAACATGCATCGAAAACGCCATCGGCTGTAAGCGAGAAAATGGATGTGATGATTGCTTTTGTTTCGGTAGTAGCACCACCATCCGGTGGATTTTCCTCTGATTTTTTACAACAAAATCATACAGGATGCAGGGAGGTGGATGCACCCCAATGAAGGTGTAAATCATCACAGTTTGCTGTAGACACGCTGGTCAAACAACTGTAACGCATCGAACACCAATAACTTCCCCCATTTCTCTTCCCTGACAAGCGAACAATTAATTGAGGAAATTGAATGTGGTTTTAGGGAATGAATTATAAGAGGACCGCCAACGGACAACGATCGGAAAATTTACGCACACACGCACACGTGTAGCCGCAATTTAATAGAAATAAATGTGAAAAAGCCACTCTCTCGCCATATTCGGATGGCGAGTAAGGACGGTAAAGCCCAGACTAGTCAATATACTATTATGCCTGCCCAGTGCATCCTCCGTTGGGGATGCATCGCAAGCAATCCACGAACGTACGCGAAACAGGGAAACACGCCATAATTTCCATCCCACCAACTGGCCGAAAGCATAATCCACTAAATTAAAATAGCGGATTATAGTTAATTTTTACGATAACGGGGCTCATAACAAGCTGTTCGCCGTGGCAAGCCCCGTGGTGAGCTGGTTTGGTTTATCGCGTGTCGAAGCGCGAAGCAGAATGCGAACGCTCGGCGGAAGTGGGAAACTCATTTTAAATCAAAGTCCTCCGGCAGGAGCACACTGGCAGGAAAGAAGGGCAGGAACAGCCGTGTTATAGTCAGCGTAATTAATTACGCATTTCGCCAATAATGCACCGTGTTTCCACAGTGCGCTACACGACTCGTTTAAAGAGCAGTATTTTTCCCCCGGAATCTTCCCAAAAGACTTGAAAAAGCAATATGGTGGAACGTGCCTTTTGCGAACAGTATTTTTATGTGACACGTATGTTTGGTACGTGTGAGGGAGTGCTCTCAGCGGTTGGCGAGCTCTCTGGCCGGGAGGTACAAATATTAACTTTCTATCATCATCATCATCATCATCATCACGGCCCACCAAAAACCCTCTTGCCCCACAGTGTCAACTTACGCAAGGATCAAGCGTATGTGGCACCGCTTGGCGAAAGTTAATGCGTTCAACTCGCCTGGAAGCCATCAATCAATTTAGGAGGCCTAAGGAAAACATTTTGCTCTCCCGCCTCTCACTCCAAAGGCACACACACAGCAGGTCGTCATCTGTTGATGACAGGAAATGCTAGGCGCTACAAGGATGCTAGAAGCAATGTTACCTTGTGCCAAAAAGACGTTGCTTGTGCGAACAAGATCCCTTTTCTCCCGCCGTCAGATCGCGTGACGGGCGTACATGGGTTTGCTCGCCGACCGAAAGGGCGAAGAGAAATAAATCGAGGGTAAATGCAACGCAAATAGAAGAATCCTTATGCTTCTCCAGGACGCAAGGAAAAGCAGAAGTAAGCAGAAGGCGCTTATACACCAGCTGCTCTGCCGCAGCAGACGAGGTTGCGTCACGGAAGATAATAAAGTAGATTTGCAGCAGCATTTCATCCTCATCTGGCCCGAACACCAATATCGTCGTCGTCGTTGTTGTCGCCGATGAAGTACAAGCTATTGAAATATGATTTCGGAATGAATAAATAAATAGCAAGAAAATTACAATCTCTCCTAGCGATACCGAACCATTGCGTCATTGACTTTCCATCCATGCGGCGGTCTTCAGGCCCGGGATCGTTGGGATTTTGCAATCAATAATCTATTGAACGGGCAAGCAAGCAACGAACGACCGGAGAAGCAAAAGCAAATTCAAATCCGATCAATATGGAAGTTCTCAAACACTGTCGCAGCCGGGTTGATAAGACACAGCCCGACGGGAAAACATAATCGATACGCTATTGGAAGGCGCGATGAACCGGGGTCGGTTCAAGGCGCAAGTATTCTCTTCAATGTGGATACAACAGCTTATTAATCTCTCGCTGCCCGTACACTTTGTTTGCCCTGCCTGGTAGAGGATTTGTTTGTTTTGACGCGGAACAAATTTAGTCTCTTTTAGTGGTTGAACGGGAGGCAACGGCAGTGCTAAATGATTGTGATGAATTGTGATGGATGACCTTTCACTAAGGGCGTTTACTTTTGTTTGTGGCCAGTGGGATTGGGTGGTGTTTACCGAAAATATGCTACTATTGCCCAATAGTGGAGATAGTACAGTGGCTGCAATGACGTATCCGATTTTGGTCCTTCGAGCCGGATCACGGTTGATTAATAAATCTAACGCCTTTCAATGGAGTTTGTTTGACGTGGGAGGCATTTTTCTCACATACTCCTTCGAATTAAGGCTTTTCTTTGACATTCAGTAACCCTGAGGAAGTCCAGCAAGACTAAATGAACTGTTTTATTCCTCATCATCATCATCATCATCAATTAGATTAAAGACGTTCTCACGTCCAGCAGTTTTGAAGTATCACTAAATTCGATTGACGTCCAAAACTGTATATAAAGTGGGATTGCTTAAATATAACTTAACAAATAATCTCTCAATCCACATAATTCATTCATTCTAAAAATATTCTCAAATCTTTAAGTTATTCTGGAAGTTTTCAAATCCCTGACCAACAGCTAAATCTTCCCACAGCGATTTGAGACACTTCGGTCCATACTCAGTTAGCACCCACTCAGAGATTTACAATTGTTTCGGCAATCATCGCATCCACCTTAATGGCACACTTGCGACTGGTCATTTCATTAAGCCGCGCGATGATTGCTTGCTCCTCATTATAGTACGTGCCTCTTTATTTATTTTACTTCTTCGTCTTTTCATCATGCGTCAAGTTTTCCCTTTCTCTTCAACCATCTGCGCTTTGTTTCATTTTCTACAGACATCCTACAAAAAAAAAGCACAGGCATCTTTTGTTACCTTTTACCAAGCCGCGAACACACCAGGAGACCTTTCCATTTATTTTCCCACTCCCCCTTTAAGTGGAGCAAACGCTGCGCAAGGTTCACCCAAGACGCACCTGGTCTAAAATATATATCGCACCCTCGGGATACCCCTCGCGAGCCCACGGTGAAGATATCTCCCGCTGGGACAAGTTGCCCATTACCGTAACTCATTAAAACATTTAGCGCCATAAACAGAGACGTCATTGTCAAACTTTTCAGCTGTGGCAAAGCGCGAGAATGCGCGCGCGCGTCGACAACATTATGGGCCAATAATTATGATTAAAATTAATATTTAAACAGACATTACCCCCAAAAGCAGCAGCAGCATCGGTGATGTAATAATAGCCGATGATGTCCCGTACGCGCTATTTTCGCTCCGGCAAACCGTCACCGGCACCGCTCATTGCAGGCAGAAGGATTGCATCGGGTGACATCGGCGTGATGACGCTACCCAAAACGGCCTTTCGTAATGGTATTAGCCGTTAAGCCTAGCAAACACATTGTAATTAGAGCGCGAAACGTTTCAAGTCGGCCAAGCACCAACAGCCTCGGATCGGGGACTACCATGGCTGCCCTGCAATGCGCCACCGAGCGCAGAGTGACGACGACGACCGACGACGTCTTTACGGCCACGTTGGACGACGGTTCTGCGGGAGGATGGCCCTCGAAGCACGTCGAGCCGGGCGCGCTTTAATTCAATTAGAAACCATTTCCCCGGAATGGGGCACACGGAAATTTTAAGGTTTCTAATGCCCTGCCAACTAACCATTCCCAACGGCTGGCCGGGCAATCGGAACCATTTGCTCCTGTGTTTGTGTGTGTATATGTCTGTGCTTCTGAAAAACTATAGAGAAAGAGATTGTGAACGCTACGAGGGCAACGTTTACGATGGCCCTCTCGAGACCATCTCCGCCGCCGTTAAGTGTTGAGCATTATCCGAATGTCAGGTTTTTATTGTTATTGAATGAAGACGAAAGCATCGTCCCGGGAAAAGCGCACGGGAATCCTTTCCTGGTGCTTCGAAATCTAGGTTGCAAAACGAAAAACAAAAATCCTTCGTTAAACATCTTGATTGCAAGCGTCAAAGTCCGGAATATGAGTTTGCTCTTCCTTGGGTTTTCCGCAACGCATTTTGTCGCATTTTTATTCACCAATCCGGCAGGAAGAGCGCGCTGCTTACTGCTGCTGCTGCTGCTTTACACCAAATCGGGCGGGCCCAGATATTATTTATGGCAAGCTTTATTTGTCTAGCCGCTGGAACGATCCCGGCAAACGCCCTTGCCGGAAAACAAGTGCCACTTTTACTAATAGAGATAGAGAAGGCAGCGTCGTGGCGGGATTCCATTTTTGCAGCAAAAATCATCATCACACCCATCCAATCACACGGCCGCACGGCGGAATGAGAACCTTCCAGAGTACGTAATCCCGGGCACAATTTCGCATAATAGTTTTATACTCCAGCCTCCGAAAAATAGCACCAGCCAATGCTTCGGAAAAGGCCTGGGAAAAAGTGTGGTATGAGACACATCGCAATAATCTTACACACCAAGTGGTGCGACATGTGTGGTAGCGCGCGCTGAATGCCATTCAATTCTGAAACGCCATGCTGTCAGGGATTGAAGACAGCGACATTACACTTGCTGTGGTGCAATAGTTTTTTTTCTGAATTTTGGATTCACAGCGCTGTTCCCCTTTTATTTCCACCGGGCAAATGTTCCAATCCATTTTCCTAAGCGGTTTCCCCCAACCGGCTTTTTTCTCGGTTCGGTTTGCTGCCCGGCACGTGCTGACACGTGTGAGGAGCCGGGAGGAGTGATGTTGCTTTTGTCAGGCGTAGCGGATGGCCTTGCCGGCCGGTAAGAAATTGCCTGCATGTGTCGCACATTAGTGTGGTCCATTTGATTATCTTCTATTTAGATAATTGCATTCATTTGTCTGGATTATTGTGCTAAACTACTGGCGGCAATGGCAGCTGCATTTTAAGCACAAGGAAGCTCCTAACCTTTGTGTCTGATGAGTGTCGGTGGACTGCAGGTAGCACTATAGGTTTAGCTGGATTTTAGTCGCTAAGTATCTTCTATCAGAGGATTTTTATTCCACATGACACAATAACCATTGTTTCACCGTGGAGAAATAGCAAGAAGAGCTAGTTCATAGACATTCTTGCGAAATAATCTTGTCTAGAATGTGAGGAAGTAGCAATTAAGCTCTTTGTTGCACCTTAATTGTATGTGTCGTCATCTTCACGAGATGTCTGAAACTAAATGAGATTTCCAAGGTTTGTTCTCCCAAATTTCTAATCAGCTTGAACATGTCAAATGCTTATACTGCTAAGTAGAAATTGTGGTTTCGCTTGTATTACATAAATCAATTTAAAAGTTCCGAAAACGCCCCGTAGTCGCTTGAACTTTGCCCGGCAACCTGCCGAAAGTCTCATTTTTCTTACACTCCCAAACAGCTAGACCACTCATTTGCAGGACACACTGTGCGGCTGCCGATGTCCATCGAGTAATTTATCGATCACAATTAATTTTCTTGCCACTTTCAGCTACTAATTAATTTTACGAAACCTGCTTACAAGCAGTACCGCACAACCGATAAAACTTTGGCGAATGATTCCAAAGTCCTGGCCCATACTCCTTTCGAATGCTTCTCCAATGCACGGACTGTTTTATCGTGTCTAGTGCAGCTGAACTTTGACCAGAATTCACGATCAACGGCAATAATTATCATCTCTCAGGCTTCCTCGTGAAGACGTTCCCCTGACAACGCAATTCCAATATTGATGGGCAGTGGAAAAGAGTTACACGCGCGACAAAAGGGAGCAAAAAACTGGGCGATGACTAAGGGAAATTATAGGAGATCCCATTAGTTACGTGACCTTTCCCCAGGGGAGGGGAAGTACGACACTATTGTACGAAGTTGGAGTTAGTTGGATGCAAGCAAATAAATTAGTTTGGTGGTCCAAAGCTCAAGTACCACACAGAACCTGAAGAAGAAGTCATTTCTATTCCGCCCTCCGAACACTCTACCCTCCATCATTCACCGCCTCATTCGCAAATGGGAATGTTTCCGGGAACGAGATATGGTTGATTTAAGCTCACCTGCATATTTTATGATTTTATTCACTTACAATCCAAAGGTAGGCTCAATAACTTCTTTTTCGCAAAACCGATCCTCCCGTCAGGTTGTGGAGCAAACTCCCCAAGTTGGTATTTTTCCGGAATTTAGAAATCAAATCTTCCCCTCTCTGACACACTATGGTCTGCTCCAGAGAAGGGATGTTCTGAGTACCTGAGCACGATATGTTCCGTTCCAACTTTGGTGCACAAGATACTATTGTAGTAATTTTCGCATTCCAATTCTATTTCGTCCTAATGGATTCGCCAATTCCAGACCTAGTCCCACGTTCTAGCAAGAAGCGGGGAGTGTCTATTTTATTTCGCCTAAAGGTAATTTTACGATTATGCGTCTTATCTGAAGGGATCACACGCTTGGAGATATCTTCTTTTTCTATTACGTCTCACTTTTTTTCGCTGAATCTTGCCCACACAACCATAAGGAGTACCTCAAACACTCAAACACGTGTACACACGGTGGTTTTAGGCTAACCGCCCACGTCTGTCTATCCCTTTTCCGGGACGTCCTTAGCACCGCGTACACCACGTTTGGTGGCTTTTTACATTATTGTTACGGGTTTTTGCAAACCGCAGCACTAGGCTCTGACATATCAGGACACCGACGAACGAAGGTGCGAAAGAGCTCCAGGTTCCAGCGCCACCAGCTCGTAAACAAACCGATCCCAACGAAACCCGCGTAGGGTGTAATGGCGCATCTTTTATGGTGTCGTCCCGCAGTTACTACAACCCTCTCTCGCTCTCTCTCTCTCTGTCTTTCGTCAGTAAGCGATTCAACCAAGTCGGCGCGGTACTCTTATTCAATATTTATATGCAATTTATAAGTTATCATAAATAAAAGCCGGGCCCGAGTGAACCCTCCTACCAGTGGAGCTGAGAATCTTTTGCCAGAGCTTACCTATGCCGGAGGGTTGACTGACATTCGCGTAACGACGGAGATAAAAGGGAAAACGGACTTCTTGCACACACACACACACACACGCATGGAGACACCCAAACAAGGAAGAATTTCTACGGGAGATGGGGTGCGATGAATGAATAATGAAAACATGTACCACCGCAGCCGAGAGAAGAGAGGAAGAGAAGAGAGAGAGAGAGAGTGAGAAAGACAGGCAGAGATCAGAAGCCCAAAAATGTCTTCAAGTTGGAGGAGAACGCGACGCCGGGGGGTTTTGTGTGACCAGGAAAAGGCGTGACACGTAAGACACAACCCCGACACGGTTCAGACAGACCCCGGCACAGTTGAAATGTCAGCAAAACTGACGGCCGGCCGGTTACTGGTCGGAAGCGACCGGAAAATGCTGTACGTCAACACTCGAAAAATCTTCGTCCCGTGTGTCGAGTGTGCTATCGTCGCAATTTTACGCTTCCGCTCGAGCAAAATCGTCCTCTTGAAAAGTCTCACACACACACACACACAAGTACCAAGTAGTATTCCCATCCCTGCACAGAACCATGGCCGCTTGGAATCGTTTTTTCCCTCTTTTTTTCGCCTTCCGAGCTACTTTTTAATGATCGCAAGAAGCTGAAAGAAACCCCATAGAGTGATAGAGAAAGCGAACAAGAGGTTCCAAGGAATCTCGTTACTGATTCTGAGGAATGCTTTCTCGTCATCCTTTTCTTTGCTCCGGGACAAAGAGTCGCTCACATTCGTCATCCCGCTGGGGGAAAGTGGAAATTGGAAATATCTACCATTTTCACGCACCAGACTGGATGGGGTTCTCTTTTTTTATTTACTGTTCAATAAGGTTCGAATGGCGTGCCATGCGACTGCCACATCCATTCTTTGGCCCATGGGGTGGAGGATGTTTCAGTAACAAAGCTAGTAAAACCCTCTGCTGGAAGTTTTTATTTACAACACTCCACTCTTCGATTTGTATGATGGACCTTCCTGTTCACCAGAGCACAAACAAATTCAAGCGTGAATATAACATTAAAAAGTTTTTCTCCCCCTTTCCAAATGCTCGCCCTCCACCACCAAAGCATTGTTTTCCAACTTTGACAAAGTTTACTCGGTCAATCTTATGGAAAACGGAACGAAAGTGGCAGGCACAGGAAAGTTAATCATCCACTTCATAAGCGCTCATCAATATCAAATATTTACCGAGCAAAGCGGGCAGAACCTGCAGCACACCAATCGATAATTGCTGCTAATTCTCTGCTGCTGCTACTTCTTTGCGACCAGTGCACAGATTTCTAGATTTGGCCCACCCAGCCCACAAAGAGCACGCACAACGGAAGTTCAAATAAAATTAGCAAACGTCGCAGGGTGTTTTAGCGGTAACCTTCTGTGTCTGCAATAACGATAGCATCAAAGCAAGAGCGTGTACTGTATTCTGTTGGCTCCTGCCCAAATCTTGCCCGCAAAAATATCTAGTCCACTAATACTCCAAAAAGCCACCCAAAAGTGTGCTTCATTGAGTTTCGAACGGTGCGCCGCTTTGACCGAGATTTATCTAGCACAAATCTTTTCCATTAGTGAAAATAGGCAACTCAGCGAATCGTTTTCAGCATCCACAATCACATCAAAAAGTGCCGTGTGTGTGTGCTTCTTTACAGCTCTCAGCAGGGTCTGTGTGGAAAATAAACGACGAAAAACTTTTATCTGCTGACACTCATCACTCATCTAGCAAAGTGTAGAGGATGGTGGCGAGGATGCTCATTGCTTCCACCATTGCTTTTAACCTCTCGCCCGGAACGCGTGCAAAGGAGAATTCATTTATCAAATGCCGTTTTAGAATTATTAAACGGCTTCACCTACCGTCGAATGCTCTTCTGTATCGAATGGGACCGAATAAATAGCAAGGAGGCAGACGGAGTATGATAAAAGAAACCTCATAATTGAATGACATTTGTCAAATTTTGTACTGCTCGTTTTAACAGGAAGGTCGAAAAAAAGGGGCGCCGAAGATGATGTACACAAAAAAAGATAGAGTAACAACACAGCTAGCAGCCTACAACCAGCACAGACCTGACAAGAGATGTGGTCCAGGCGGTGCCTACTTGCCCGGAAAAAAGCCAACAACTCAAGGGAGGGGGAGAAGGCGCACGTTAGGAAGTCTATTAGAACCGGCAGGCGGAAAGCCTAGCAGTAGACAAATCTTTTCGACCCATCGTCATGAAGAAAAAAAATGTATCGAAAGAAAATATTCTTCTTATGCAATTTCCCGCCGAAGAATGATTTTTGGTTCCTTTTGTTTCCGTAGTGCGGAAAGTTAGTAAGGCTTGGGTCTTCCCAGGATGGCCGGACAGCATTGAAGTCGGTTTAGGTTTATTGTGTTGCGTGCCTCGGGAGAAGAATCAAAATAATCCCCCAATTTGTTGGACACATCAAATCATCTTACAATTTTTATGATTTGATAAATCCCTAAATTACATTACTTCAGTGAACCGATATGGCCAAGGGGTTGTTGGAGGGGTGCGGGACAATAAATAAAAGTTGAATTATGTTTTTTCTTGATTTTTGTTGTTTTTTCAATACCAGTATACGGTTGTTAAGGTCGTATAATCTTTCATGTCACGATTCTATGCCGCGTTTGTGCAAACTATTCGACTTGAATTATTTCGTAACAATAAAACAATAAATATAAATCCCAATCTTTAGTATGAAGATAAAGAATAAATACATAAAAATATAATGGTTTGATTAAACAAATATAATTTAAAGGCCTTAACAGGACTGACAGTAAATAACGTATCACCTCAAATGATGATTTTTGTTTTGTGTTGTAATTTATGAATGATCCCCTTGTTACGTAATTTATGGATGATCCCTTAGTTATTTGATCAAACAAAGATTCGCTCAATCGATTAAATATTTCTTAGTTAGCGTAATTTGCTGTTATACATTTGAACTATGCTATTCGAACTTTCTGTAAAGGCCCTACTATTAAACAATAGCGTGTACGATTTGGACGATATGTACATTATGTCAACATCTTTACTTTTATACGTTATGATAGATAATACTCTACTTATTTTCGAGTTAGAAAAGATTTTATTTCCGTTTTAACTTTAAGCTCTGTATCATGTAAATTCATACCGAACAGAACATTTACACCATTAGTTTGTTATTTTTCAGCCACAAGCAACAAGCAGCACTTCATTTCAAAGCACCCGCCCGAAAAAAAGAGCGCAAAAGTAGCTTTCTGCTTCCTATTTCATGACACACTCCCTCACCAGTCCGTTAAAATCAACTCAAAAGCGTAAACCCAATTTAACGCGCGCGTGTTTCGTTTTATCCTGTAGAAAACAGTCTTCCAACCGACCGAAAGTCATCCCAAGTGACAAGTGTTAGTGCCTATTTTGTGCACACTCTACGCAAGGGCTGCCGCCACGAACACTACCTTAGAAGCAATGCTGGCGGACAAACAAACCGTGAAACTACCGGCCGAGTAATGGCCAGACCCTTCCACAGGGCCCAGGGTGGCGGCAAGCGCAAGCTAAGTTTGTAAATAAACCATAAATTTATAACACTCATAAAACTCTCACGCTCAACTTGCACGCTCAAAGTGAATTGCACTTGAATGGTTTTACTACCAGTTTTTCACTGGTTTTTGCTGTTTTTTTTTGTTCTCGTTTTCGTTGTTGTTGCTGCTGCTGTCATACATCTTTACACCCCGGTCGGGGTTAGTACACGCCAAGGACAATAGGTACAGAGAAGGAAGGCGGGTCCGCTGTCGATCGTAGTTACGGTATCGTAACCACATTATGGAGGCCACATTACATAAAGATGAAATCTACCATGATCTTGGCATTTGTGGGGGTGTGTGTTTTTTGCACATCAAACGACCATGTTTCGGGACGGATTGGAAAGCAATAGCCTATTACTATTATTGCTACTTGGATAAAATGGGCTTGAGCAACGCTGGGAGGCGTCATAATACGTACTCCTCTCCAGTTGCTATAAATACAAATTGTTTGTATAAATGTTTCTTCTCCTTTCATAATAAGTCTGAGCGGTTCCTCAGACAATCATATAATCAATGGCTTTTCGTTTCCAATTTTTACGATAAACCAATTAGAAGACTCAATCATTTTGTCAATTAATGTCTCCACATCGTCCGCATTGATGTGTAGCGGAGTTAATTATTTTAACCCCGAAGCAACCCTTTTGCTCTCATCATCAAACGTAGCTGACTTCCAGGCTCCAAATTGCTTATTTCTAACTCGTTCGGTTCATGTGTGGAAACCAGTTCCCATCGCTTCTGGCTTTGTCCAAATCCATTCGTCCCTTTATTGACTTAATGCTTTATCAGAAATCCCATCAACGTGCACTTTTCGCACAGGAAGAAATCCACTTCTTCTTCAACCTTTGCTTTGAGAGATCCAAAGCGAAGAGTAATAACAAAAAATAACCCCAGCTCCTCCTAATACCAATCTTGCCCGATTTCTCCCTAGAGGACATTTCCCGCTGTGTTGACTAAGACGAAACATAAATTTTCCCCTTTCCCGGGTGGTGCAGAGGACGGGCAGATGGTTCTGCCGTATTGGCTCGTAATTAAAATCCTATCGATCCTTTCCGGACCGAACATTTTCGCTCTGCTCCGAGGAAAACAAAAATCAGTTCCATCGCTCTCCTTCCGTCTTGCCACCATTAGCTCCGCTCACATTTCTCCCTCTTCCTATACCTGTACATCACGGACGGGCGGAAACTCCGGTGTGCTAATCGCCAAGGGAAAAACGCATGTTTACTGTCAACCTAGCGTCGCTTTATGTAGCAATTGTGGGCAGGCAACTGATTAAATATTGAACAACGGCGACCACCGCCGTCGTGCTTTGCTGTCCCTGTTGCTTGTAGTTGATGGCGACTACACTTTTTTCCCAAATACCAAGAGATAACACTCCGCGGGAAATGAACGCTCGAAGGATAAGCAAGCAGATTCATCTTCAAGTGGAGACGGTCGCAAGGAAAAGCAGTCATTCATCAAATCACCCCTGCACAAAAGGTGGGATAGGAGAGTGGCAGTAGTAATACCACCGGGCAGACTCCCTAAAGGACGACGTTTTGTTTGGCATCTTCCATCTGGTCGAAATGGAAGCAATTCCCTCAAGCCTTCATCTGTCGCATCGTACAGAGACGGGAAAGGGAGAGAGAGATAGAGAGAGTAAACAAACAACGGCGATGGTGCATTCAGGGGCCCATGACACAAGAACCTATTTGGGCAGGCTCAAGAGCACACCATGTCACCGTACGCAACCGCGCTGTGCCAATCGGAACACGTGTAGCTTTTCAGTGTTTTCACGAGGGAAAAAAAAATTACGTGTTCAGACGAAAATCTACCCTTTCCTTGCTGATGAATACAGAATCACAACTCAAATGCCGTAAACAAAGAATAAGAAAAGGCAGAGTACGCTCAAGATCTAATTTTTTGGAGTTCCTGAGTTCCTTGAGATCTTCTCCATTGCTGAGATATTTCAATTCTAACCTTTCCTGACTATAAACCACCAAAACTTCGTGTCCTTACACCAGCAACACACTTGCTAAACTTTTCACCTGCTTTCCCCACAAAAACAACAACAACATCAACGTCTTCAAGTGCAATCTCACTAATGGCCTTAGGTACTTCTAAAAGGGGTAGAAAACAAGTACAAGTGCACACACCTCACTTACCAACTCACTTAAACGCATTGGGTGACTCTTTATTGACTGTTTTTTGCTGGTAGGCCCACCCTACCGCATCCAAGTACTTCACTAACTGGCGAGTAGTAAGCGACGAGGATGTTCCTGACACACACCTGTCCCCGCAGAATTCCTCGCACACAAAAACCCAGACGAGATGCTCGCCTCGCTGTAAAGTGCGCATTATTATTTATAATGAATTTTACTACCACACAACAATCTTCCGGATGTCCAACCTTCATCATCAGCCTTTCAGAGCTGCGTAAAGAGCCGGGAATGGGGGCGTACACTCGTCATCACTTCGTCAGCGACGTTCGTGTCTTCCAGTAGCTGTGCTACTGCCATTGCGGTATTAAAGTTTTCAACGCAACCAAACAGACCAAAACCCAACCACTGCGTGGATTGACGCAGTTCCGCAGGAGACAAAGTCATCTCGTGCCGTGCCAGCTGGCATCCCAAAAAATCGCAAGAAGGCAGCAGTTTTCCTAGCCATTCAGTCTCACCCGCCCACAAAAGGCAGGCAGGCAAGTACAACGGCGAGTACAAAAGAAGCTTCGAGAAATTTTCAACTAATTTGCATGTTTTCCCTCCCCGTTACCCAGAGCTCACGCAGGCCTCACACCAACCGCCACTACCGGAACAAGGGACAGTTCTACATGCGTTCCCTGGGAAGCAGCCAAAGCACCCGGCTCCTCCCCGGTTTCGCATATTAAGTGGAGTGAGTTTTTATTTCTTTTCCCCATTAACAAATACGTCCTCCTCCGACCATCGGTGCGGCGCGGTGAAGAGTTTTTTGTCTGCCCGAAACACGTGGCAAATGGTAACAATCGCGCCATCAAGCCTGAATTGCTGGCACTGAGTGAAATCTTGAGACGAAGAACTCTTCTCGGATTTTTTTTTTTGTACATTCGTTTTGGCAAACTGGCTGGGTCGTTGATTTGTTTCGTTGGTTTGTTGCTGCTGCTGTCGCTTAACATTGCTTATTTTTACAAACTTTCCAAGCAAGCCTTTATCCTCCCCTTGAGAAGTCTGGCCCAACTTTGCCGTGGAATGTTTCCAAGCGATGGAGCTCCAATATGCAGACGGGGTTTTCATAATTTCAAGCTTCACAGGCTCAAAGAACCAAACAGTTCAAGTCTCCCGTGGGATGATGGCGAAAGAAGAATGGCGCAACCAAAGTCGGAGGGATTATTTCAATTAGATTCAGCGAACGAAATGACAATGACAAATGGTTCCTGGGAGTTTTTCTTTGAAGTTTCACTAAATGCAAAACTACTGTGCGCTTGTCAAAACATTGGTCTTCCTGCAGGAGGAAAAAGGGAGCAAAGGAGTTGTGTGGAGCAAATCATAAATCCCAACTTTCCTCCTTCAGCAAGTGGCTAGGTACAAGCTATCGGCTTTACTGTGGTCATCGGAGGACAAAGCCGTCCGACCGAGCAATCTATCTAAAGTACACATCGTTTGCAGGCTTTTCTTTGGCTTTGGTTGGGAAAGATATGCCTTTCATCATGGAACTTTTCCACGTCCGCAGCTCTTTTCCTTTCAACGGGAACTGTTTTGGGATGAAGTCTGGCACAGCGTGACAATGTCGACGGCTACAAAATACCTGGAATAATTCCAACCCAGCCAGGGCGAGAAGGCTTTAAGATGTCCCGCAGGACTAGAGTTCTTACAGGGCAACACCAAATGAAAGAAATAAAACAACAATGCTTGATAATTTCGGACTGCGACGACGGTACTTCTGTTTCCCGCCGCACATTCTAACACACATTCCACCCCAAAAGTTTTACACCAGAATCCCTCTTGCGTGTTTGGCAATGCGAAAAACGATCATTATCATTAGGTTAATGGATTTCGTATCTCCACCGAGCAAGGGCAAGCACACATCTTGGGCCGCAGCGAAGCAACTTCTTTGCCTTTGCCAACCCGGACAATCTCATTTGCGAAGGAACAATTGCTTGCAAGAATCATCTGAATTGGATGAAGCAAGGCGAAGAATGCGCATTGCAGTAGACGCTTTCAAACGCTCCTATGCCCGGTAGCCACTAATTGATTGTTGATATCCCATCACCATCCCATCCCATTGCCTGCGATAATGATGATGTAGGTGAAGACATACATGCTCGTAGCTAAACGTTGGCAAAGACAAAACACACATCCATGGGAACAGTACCCTTTAGAAAGAGAGTGAGAGGTGTTTGACGCAATGAAGGCCAACGAAGCAACGAGCTCCCCAAAAAAAGTAGTTGCCTTTCGGGGAGGTTAAACTAGCACACCGTTTTGCTCACAACAATCACTCTCAAATCGTGTTGCGTACAGCGACGTTGTACTTTTGCTCTTGCTGAAGGGTACTCCTTCTCTGCTCGTCGATTTCCTTACACCCGGTTGAAAAGGTTAACGCAAACACCTTTCGCTCCGGTAGTTGGTTTTTATTTCCTCGTGATCGACGTGATTCTTCCGTTCCAAGAGACGAGATCGCTTACCCGTGATACCACGACGATCAACTGCTGCAGAGCGCCGAAGTACGCTATCGGAGCGTTGATCAGCGTTACAGATAAGCGTGAAGCATGATTGATGAAGGGCACCATGAACCGGGAGGAAGGTAACCCTAACAACCCCTATGAGCCAGGTTCGTCGCCTGCTGAAGACGATTCCATAAATCGCTCCTTCGAGCAAGCTTTGATCCTAACCCGCCCGACCGTCAGCCCGATTATTGGTCCCCATTGCGCAGTCGCACTGATCCGCACAAGGTCACTGTACCACAGCAACAGCAAATCGTGAAATTGTACAGGTGAAGTCTGCGGCGCCTCTTTTAAGTACCGAAAACAGCCACCCGCCGGTACCGACCAAGATTGGTGCAATTTTGACGAGCGCGCCGAGCTGAGTAATATGCCACACAATAAGCAAACGGATGATTGATCTGGAAGATGGCATATCTGTGCGGCTCGCTGTGATCGCAGAGCATTGGAAAATCCAGAACTTATGCAAAACAGCAGAGAATTGAACGGGAAGGAGGATTACACACCAAATGATCATCCTTTGCGGCAAAAGTGAGCGTTTTGGTTCGTGTTTGAAAGGGAACGACACTGACCGACCTTCGGCAAGACGACAGTTTGGAAAGAATTCAACGCGCGATGACATCATCGAAGACACGAACCGCCAAGAGATATTTTGCGATTGATGATAATTGTGCGCTTCACGAAACAAACACCAAAACGCTTCAAAACCCTAACGGCAAAAGGGTTACGCGAAGGGAGCTCTCCGTTCATTAAAAGTAATGCCTATGTTCGCAGCATCCTTGCGCAATTTGTTTCCTGTCTAGGCCCGGCCGGGCCAGCCAGGGCCCTGCGTGCCTTAATTAATTCCTGCCCCAGAGGAGGGCAGATCTTCATTCGCCCAAATTGCTCGAATTGTTTCCTGTTAAACTATTGAGCGAACGCGCGCGCGCGCGCACGCTTGCGTCTAATGATTCCGTCGTTCGCGGCATCATTACACGGCCTTAAGGTCTCGGTCCGGCTCATCCCGCGTCACGAGCTGCGAGCTAATGATATCAATAGTTGACCCGTCAGCGAAATGGATCTTTACATCGGCTATAGAAACGACCCCAAACGACCTGACCCCGTGTGCTGCCGACGCCACCGTACCGACGTTCGTTAGCGAGCATGAAATTCAAGGCACTCCTTCGCGCGCACCCGGCAGCTCCGCGGCTTCGAGGTTTAATTTCACGAATCTTCGCATGCTGACTGATGATCGGTTTTTGTTTGAAAATTGAAAAGCGTAGCATCAAATCAATCAGCTCACAAAGTACGGCTGTAGCCCAAATATGGGCTCTCTGAAGGGGGTGGAGGAGTCAAACAGTGTTTCCGGCGCTTCCTGAAATCGATTATTAACGTACCTAACCTTGAGCCGGGCGATGTTGTTGCGCTAGCCGTACGAAAACGGGGCTTTGCATAATAGCAGACACGGGTTTTGTGCTGTGCGGTTTGTGTAACATATTGGTTGGCTTCGTGATGCTTACCTGGAAAAGGGGAGAGTAGAGAGAAAACGAAATGGAATCAATAAACGTAAACAATATTATGAACGCTTGTCATATTATAACTACGAAATGTTATGATAAATTGTATTTTTAGACTTAATTATGTTGTTTATTTCTCGCATGGCAACCGGTTTGGCACAGTTCTGTTCACATCCTGGTTCACTGTTTAGAATTGCTCATTCCCATTAGCTATGCAGATTTAGCAATGCGTCTACACACACACACCATACCTTTTCTAACGAGCATTACCGGATGCATCTCCATTTAAATACCCCCAGTTTCCGGGGCGGAGGTCAACGGCCTGCCCGAGAAAAAGGGTCACCCAGTCGGCTGTCAATGCGTCAATCATCGTCAACGCCATCATTTCCATCACAGAGTAATCAGAATGGCCACAGACACAGGCAACATACCGACTTCCGGGATTCAGATTTCCTGCCCCAATGCCCCATTCCACGCAAGCCACAGACCAAAACGAGGGATGCAATTTATTCATGATTCGTACACATCAATGAAATTTATTTCACGCCCATAAGCCACAATCATGTCGCCGGAATGGGTGTGTGTTGCCAACTGCACTGACCAAAAGGGTGACATTGGTGATGGAAGAAGCATAGGGAGGAGGATGTTAAATTTAACGGCTGTATTTTGTACTTGCCGAAGAATAGGAGAATGAAGGAGTTTCTTGTTTCGATATTGCAAAAGTGAACCATTCGCTTCGATTGGGGAAAGGTTTTATTGACAGTGGCTCAATGAAATTGATGGTTTAGCTGCATCAGATGACTACGGTTTCGGGTTTTCCGGCGAATTTAACACTATGCATGACGTAGAAACATGAAATAGCATTTCATATACAATTTTCGAATTACAACCTGTCAAATTCATGGTAACAATCACACTTTGAATAGCAGTAAAGAGTAGATAAACTATTAAATGCAATGGTAATATCATATTCTCCAAAACAAAAGGTTAACAGACTTAATTGGTCCACTTGAAGAAAAAAACATCTTATACAACTACTCCAAAGTTGTTTTAGTTATTGCGCCAAAATAAGAAGAAGAAGAAGAAGAAGAAGAAGAAGAAGAATACAACTACTCCAATCCAGATTTGTCTAACCATTGTGTTCGAGAATTGAGTAGCTTTGGTTATTTTACCAATTTTCCAAAAAAAAGTCCTTGAAAAACTCTTATATTCAATTAAGATAGCAGACAAACCCAATACAGCATTAAATAAGAAAATACACAAAATTGTACAACCGACAAGAGAGACTCTCTAATCTCTAGTGTATATCTGATAGTGTCCAAACAACAAGAAAGACAGTGTGGGACAACATGCATAGATTAACTTTTTAATATTATTCAACCATGAAAAAGGTTCTCAGCGATTATCTGGGAAAATAAAATGAGAGCTTTTGAACTGCTAGAATACGTATCCACGTCCTTTTTGATCAAAAGGATGATATCAACAAAGCCCCAAAATAATTACAAATTTGCCCTGGATTTGAGTGGTTTGGTCTTTTTTAGTGTCCAGACCGATGTCCTTGAAGCAACTGTGTGTAAGTCTTGTGTGACAAGGCAATTTAGAAATGATATTTCATGTTAGGTTGGAATCACCATGTAGAACAATACATCATGCTGACCTCACTAACAGCGTAGCAAACATTTAACGTAAACACACAATAAAGTCATTTTGTCCTACAATGTTACACTTTTAGATCGTGTGTTAAAATAAAACAAACGATAAATCATCCACCAAGAACATTCACAACACGGAAACTATCGCAAACAGTAATCATTTACTGGGCTCATGCTATTTTAAACTTCTCCTTGACCTACGAACCGCGACACAATATTCCTTTCCAAAGCACCCACAAAATTGAACGTCGTCATCGCCTTAAGGCACTTACACTTTGCACCATTCAAATAGAGCAGGATAAAGTATTTATCATTTGTTTTGATTATGTTACAATATATTATGCAAATTCATCGCCTCCATCACCATCTCCGAGTGAAAACCACAACTCGTGGGAATTACAAGAAATGTCCGATACTCACACACACACAACGTAACTACCGCTGTTGACCTTTGCTAAGGGAAACGAAAATTACCTGTGTAAAGCAACAGCAACGGTTGACACTTTTATTCCGGTTTTATGCAAATGACCAACACCATTTGCACTGGTAGTTGGTCGAACCGTGTTTTGTTGCTGTTACTTTTCCCTCTCTTTTTTTGTTTCCTCAACCAAACGCCAACACTGACGGACGACAAGGGGCGATGACAATTTGGACGAGTACCGAACAACAGTAGCAAAAAAAAACGGAGCTGTTAACCAACCGTCAGTATCTCCCTGTGCTCGGACTTTACAGGACTTTGCGGACCAAATTACTAGCCACTCAAGTGCACACAGCCCAGGATCGGTGGGCGGTTAGAGTGTGTAAGTTATCCTGGAATAGGAGATTTTCACCATGTACAGGCTTCACTCGATCCAGGCCCTCCAGTGCCAATCTCAATTGAAGTGTAGTGCTCCCATCGACGCTGGGTTGGAGTATCAATTTCAATTAAAAATAGAACACGTCCGTCCTGCCGTCCCTGCTATTCTACGCCGTCAATGACTAACTTCAATCCAACAAATTGACACCTGTACCTGTTAGCACAGCAACCACACACATACACAGCAATGGTATTTTGGGGTTGTTTTACCCTCAACTCTCTCGCTGGGTGCTCTTCCGTGTACTTCCGTTGGATTTTGCCATCACGTGCTCCTTTTTCATCCATTTAAATTGAACAACAAAGCTAGTCATCCCTCGCTTTTTTTTTGGTTTGGAAAAGAAAGAAGAACGAGGAAACAAAAGTCCTTCCTCGCTGCTCCAAATGGGGCCCATTGTGTGAGCTAACCAACAAACGGGAACCCCTCGGTTGAAATGGAAAGGACCTTCTGCTAGTAAAATTTAACGATAGAAAACTTTCACTTGCCGCGTGACCCTTGCGTGACATTTTCAAACCCAGCCCGGCGCACACGGAAGCCGGAGCCACGGCACGGAACAGGAGAAAGAGTCGGCTCATTGTTTCTTGCGATGTGGCATAATTTAATGAATTCATATCGTATCACCGAGCACCATCGTGTTGAAACGCACCACTGTCTGTTCCGCTGTTAATTAAATATGATGTTTACAAATTCACTGTTGCTCTTGACGCAAAAGCCCTTGAGATCCGTGTTACGTGTCCGTCGAAGCTTAAATACAGTGAAAAGTTTCTGGACGAGATGTGCGTCAAAAAGGCCACCGAAGTAATTTCCTTCGCAGACTAAACATCCTAAGGCGCTTGCCACAGATCTTCTGCAGACAGCACTCGATGCGACACTTCGAAACAGACAAACTCCGTTGCTTGTATGAAATTGAATTTCCGACAATTTAATGATCCTAATAGAGATTTATGGACACACACACGGCGGTCGTTTGCCGTCGGTCCGAGGTTTATTGCACCGTGACCGTGGGTTAGGTATTTCACACAAAAAAATAAGACCGTCCCAAGAGAACGACCTTTTGGAAAACTACAACTCTACACCACTCCACTCCAACTCCAAAGCTGAGTAGACTGCTTTCTTTTCAGCTTTCTTCGGATTTTTTTAAACGATGGATGGTCTTTGTACCTGCTCTTCTAAAGGTTCTCGGTGATAAGATTACAGAGGCGTCAATGTGAAGTACATCCCAGGAACTAAAGAAAAAACTCTCCTTTGATGTCTTCTCAAGGGTAAGTTTTAGTAGAAGAAGAACAAAAAACCCTTTTCTTTCTTCAAAACCATTTGCGGTGGATTAGTAACATGTGTGAAAGTTGATTGGGGAATAGCTTTAACATAATGCTTCCTTCAGAATTCGATTCAATGCTCAATGTCTTTGGAAATAGTCGCAAGCACCTTCTTTCTCAGGAAGTCCACCAAGAAGTTCCGTTTTCCGGCTCTCGTACGCCAAATGTAAAAAAAATTAAAATTATAGACCAAAGAAAACATGTACCATACTAATTTACATTTACATTTTACCAACAAAACATAACAATCATCCATTCAATTCGTTGTTCACCTCTCTGGCTCTACTCTTACATCCAACCCCAAACCACTCCATGGAACACACCTGTCTTCTCTTGTTTCCCATTTCCTGTACAAAAACACAATCGTTCCGCACGCAAAAACCAAACTCCCAACCGATCCACCATGTACAATGCTCCGTGTGCGTATTTCACTAATTATGCTAAGACCATCGTTAGGCATGCTGGAAAAAATACCATCCTAAGCCTATTGTGCGATTCCTTCAATTCTAATTTTCCACATTAGCAACTGCGTGGGGAGAGGTGCCCTAATGCCACACCGCGTTGCGAAGGCTACCTCCACCAACGGCCCTGTCAGTTTGGCAGCCGCCACGAACAACTCGTACTTGCTGTCTTCGACATAATTAATTAACCCCACGAGAGCAGTTCGGCGGGGCAAAAGCTTGCCGTACCGCGCTAGAAAAGAAAGCAGACAAAATATGCGCACGGACAACATCTTGCAGCAACACTCGTGGAATGCTGCTTAAGAAGAAGAACAGGCCTGGAATAATGCTGCCTTTTTCTTTTCAAATAGGCATAGTTTCCACTTTTTCTTTCCACTTCAAACACGACTCAGGGCACACGGCCTCTTCTGAACTCCGGACGCCGGGTTACGACGCTGGGCTAATGATTTGACGAAACCATGCTTTCGCATAATCTCCGTACCATTGATGATAATGGAGCCACGGTTTCGAGAATGCGAGCAGCAGTTCCTTGTAAGCTGTAATCCCTTTCCCAACTCGCGACTAGATCCGCAACCGCTGGTACCGGCTGGCATAAGGAAGCAGCTTACTTTTTGATGTTTTAAGTATGTCCGGATCATCCGGGAACATGTGCCATCTTCTTCCCATTAAATAGCACAAAGAAATGGTGATACAGAGCAGAAGGATTGTTTTCACTAAATAAGAAAGGTCTTGAGCGCACTCCATTCTACTTCCGCAGCCATGATAAACAATACCAGCTAATCATTCTCGGCTTTCACGCATCGAACTCCATCCAAAATGAACTATGCTCAAGCCCGGCGATACGTCTCGTGAAGTTTATCGTCATTGGCAGCAAAACAAACAACTTTATCATTTGCGGGCTAACACCGATTCGCAAAAGCTCGCATCTTCAGCGGTCCTTAACGAACATCGTCACGATGTAAACCACCATTAGGCTTCCACAAGCTGAGGGAAGAAGACAGTGTCAACGTATCGTCTTACACATTAGTCACGCTTCGCCAGCCACATCAAACGAGTTCATCAATCCACCTCGCTGGTCACCCAAGATCAAATGGGCAATCTCATTTCGCGACCCACCGAGCCATGAGAAAACTCGGCACCCTCCCGCATGTTTTGGCACACAGACGGGAAACATTACCATCGATTTGCTCGCACCACACACACACACGATGGGATGGGATGTGTTGAAGTTGCGCCGGGCAGATCACTTTTACAGCGCCAAATTGCGTCATCAAGTGGCGATTACATTAGGCTGATTAAAAGTGGCCCTGAACGTGCACCCTGTTAGTCCGCTTGACGCAAAAGATTGATATTATAACGTTCATCCATTCAACGAAGACTGGTATAACTCAATTACCAAAGTTGTTGGGACAATCTTCAAGAGTCGATTTAAGCCAAAAGAAATATTTGTGAACTCCTTCCAAAAAGTCTGAGTTACGTGTCACCGAAGGATCCTACTTATTAGCATAATACTTCATTTATTAACCCCAAACAGATATCATCATAGTAGCCCTATATGATACGGCTATAATCAAAGTTTCGTCACAGTCTCAATAATCTGTTCTACACCTTGAATTTGTAACCTTTCGACAAGACACGGAAGACATGCTCTGCCTTCTAAAACAGCTCGCCCTATTTAGAAGACAGTATTCCACCTCCAAAAAGGCACATTAATACATCTACCACACTCCAGGCCTATCTCATACCATCGCAGACGACGTGTTTATCAACAGCATCTACACGCGGTACCGGCGGGAACGATGATGCCTTACACTTCTCCGGCACTACTCGGTCTGATTTTTCCGCGTGAATGGGCCTTGGCTTCGAGAACGTGCTGCGCAATAAATAGGCCACAACTGAGGGCGATGCGGGCGAGATGTCTACCCGGCACAGGCGAAACGAGATATTAGACGACGATAGCATGTCTTGCCAACATTAACCCAGAAAAACATGCCCAAAAATCTCTCCACACACATACACTCATTTTCACAAGCTACGTGAGCCATGAGGCAAATGATAATGATCCTGATGATAGCACAGAAACAGGTTCATAGATATCGCGTTTCAGAAGCTTGCAGGAGGTTGAATTAACGGAGGTTCTCTGCTGTCAATCATTTGCAGCGAAGTAAGCGCTGCTACTTGAGGGAAGGTTTTTGTGGGTGAACATTTTGACATTTCCCAAAGTCATGAAATGGATGTTACGAAAGAAGAAAGATCCCCCCTTACGAGAGTTATCTCGCGTAGACCGTCCACACTCAGTTTTATGCTCCAAGGACAGGCAATCACTCTCACTCTCCCAGTTATTCTATTTTTGAGATGATGAGATATTAAACGACTCTCCATGTCTCCTGTACTGCGAGATGATGTTCAACAAACATTGGCATGATGCTGCTACTCTGCCTTGTGTACAGGAATTTCCCTCTTAAGAGAATAATCTTTAAGGTACGACGACATCAATAACGTCAACGCATTACATCTTGCCTTGAGGGAATCGTTCAAGGTCCAATATGTCCAAGATGTCCTTGCGGAGCGCGCCACTTTCCGATCGACAGAGAGAGAGAGCACAACACGAATAACAACTCCGACCGAACAGCGGGAAAAGAAAACAACAACACCAAACAGCACTCCCAGGGAAAGCCCCATCATCGGGGGGGGTCACCCTCTATTTCCACGCGATACTCATCGGCGATGACTCATAGGTCGGTAGGTCGCCATCACCTCATATACCTTGTGTTATTTTTACGATGTTCGCCTTCTCGCGCCTTCTGCTCCACCAGCCGCATACAGCACAGCAGGTCGGAAGTGGGTTTGCCAATATAAGCTCGGACTACACACCTGGAACTTGCCCTGGATGACACTGATTCTACACTAGCACGGCACACAACGGACACGTCGTGACACACTGTTCGCTTTTCGCAAGCGGTTTTGGAGCGCAAAAAAGGGTTACACACAGCAATAAAAAGAACTGGGCAAACTGTCAATTTAATGCCTGGAGTGGTTCCAAAAAACACACACACACACACACTCACAAAACTTCACATTTACCACTATCCTATTTCGGGGCTTTTCACTACACTTTACCGTCACTGAACGGGGACGCTTCCCTCGCAAAAAAACACCGTGTGACCCGGTCTCTTAACTCACAATTTAGACACGCCACATATTTCCCGATAGTCCGGGCGAACACACGGCGATACGCACTTGTCAAGCATACTCTGTGTGTATGTCTCTCTCTCTTTCATTTCCCTATTTCCACTGGAAGGTATAGCTTTTCCACCCGCTCGGTATTGTTGTTGTTTTGGGGCGACGTTGGTGCTCGCGCAACTTTTCGTACCGTAGTGCGACCACCGTCTGCCGGGCCCGCTGCTCTATCCTGGCGGATCGAATTCGTACACTCGGTAGCACGAGGGCTGGTGATGATTCATCCCTGCAACATCGCGGCCCGCAAGGAAACCCCGAGCACATTAGCGCGCGTGTCCCCCAACAGCCCTCCAACCCACCCCGCGCACACTCACACTCTCAGAAGGGCTGATACCTCGTCAGCTGGATCAAACTGACTCTCTCCGCCGTGGGCTCATGCCTTTTCCATCGCATGCTCAGTTGTCGAGCCACTTTACGCTCGAAAATTTCACCCATAAACTCTCGCTCTCTCACACACAGCAACACAGCATGCGGCGAGGGAAAACTCATGCAGCGAGTAAAATGGTAAAGGAAAAACCCTCTGCTTGTGGACGGGAATCGGCGTGTTGCCTGGACGGGGACGTGGAAGGCGACGGTCGCATCGATGTCCTATGCTCTCGGGAGGAAATCTCGGAGAGATGGAAGATTTTCTTGCAGTTTGTTTTGCCTGCGGCAATAATACTGCTACTGTTGTTCAAGTTTTTCCCAATTTTTCACACCGAAACGCTTACATCAAAGCTTATAATGGCGCACAGCGTTACATTTGCTCGAATTAAAACACTTCTGGACACGAATATTTCATCTCAAAACACTATCTGACACGATACAAACACGAGGATTCTTTGGCGGATTCGGATATCGCGTTTTGCGTCACCGGAGATTGCTGAGAGCGTTTCCTGTTCACAACTCCTAGTGGAAAATCTTACTGTACAACACCCAATTTCTACTGCCACTCTGCGCTGATGATGCGTTTGATAACGTCCTTAAAGTGTTTGTACGCGTAACTGTTCAACTCACTGCCCAACTTGGAAGCCCCCGAATCCAGGACGGTCCACGCAGGACATGACCAGCGCGGCGAAAATGTTGCGGACAACTAAATGATGTCATAGGAGCGGCTGGAGTTTTTAGAGGCAAAAAAACATCCACTCCACATCACCCTCCGCTCATCTCAGGCTGGTAGGAATGCTATGCCTGGCAGAGCGTGACAAGGATAACGCGATGGGAAAGGTGCGTTATCTCCTTTTCCAGCGGGACTAAATGAGTACCCCAGTGAGTGTACTCACTCACCGGATCAACAACGCGCCTTTCCCAAAAACCCATTCTCTATTCAGTGGAAAATAGACAAGAACTCATCGGAAATTCGAACCTTTTTTCTACGGGGAGTATGATACCGAACTTTCGCACCAGAGAGAACGACTGATGCTGAGTGGCGGTGTTTACCGAAAACGGATAGGCTAATGGCATCCGCTTGTGACGTAAATCGGAGAAGTTGTTTTGAGTAACCTCGGCCACGAAAGTATATCTCTCGCCGCTGGACCTGCGCACTGCCAGGCTGCTGCTGAAATCGCAACGTTCTTGCAATATCCTGTCGCCTTTTGCTTTGCTGTTCACATTGAATAGTCTGATACCTTTGGGGGTGAATTTTTGTTTGGAGTTCGAAATCACAACCTCGAGTGCTGCTTCCTCGGTTTGCTCTATCGATTCGCTTATCGGAAACAAACGCTATCGCTGCGATGCTGTCAGTTGCTTGAGCATCTTTCGCTGCGTGGAATGGGTGTGGAATAGGGAAAACAGCACCGTGTCCTAGCGACTCTTCTGGTACTGTTACGTAAACAAATGCTGTCAGTTGGTAGCGCGGCGGAAGCTGACAGCCGTTGTTTTGGACGACGACAGCACTGCCCGGGAGATGATGATACCGCCACCTGTCAGCACCGTTGCTGTGCGTGATTGTGCGATAGCAACTAAATTCAAATTGTTTTCTGACAGTTGAAGCAAGTGGTCATACACTCGGGCGCATTTTGTTTTTTTGTTTGTTTTTTTTTGTTTTTTTTTTTATTTCGTGCTGTATTCTTGAATAATCAGGAATACATATTGATATCTATTTTATCTTGTGCTTTTACAGATTACTTCATGAGTTGCTCAATAATGACATATTCCGCCTTTGGTCCTGGGATTTAGTCATCTATTACCCCAAACTCTGTAAATGACGCGCATGAGAAGAATTGACTTAAAACTATCGAAACGAAATCTACAGCAGATCTAGACATCTTGGTAGCTAATGTAGTACTAAAAATTACAAGAAATCAACAATAAAATCAAGGATCATAGGCTTTTCTCACATCCTAATATTTAAAAGTTCAGCTAACAGATTCCACTGATACCGAAAGTTTCTTTCAACTAGATAGGTTTCTCATTAGATTTATACAGTATCACGCAAGCAAACGAGGAGTCAACTGCCAACTTCCAACAAGTCCGAATGGGAATTTAAGCCATCCCGACCTGCTGGAACCAACGCGTCTAGCGTTGCCTTACCCTTTAAGCCTTACGCAAATTGGAGCCGATAATTTCAGAGACATTATACACACTATTTCTGAGAAATCCTAAGCATCCTGAGAAAAGTTTTTATAACAAAATTACAATCTTATACAAACAGCTACCTTCCTAGAATGAAAATTCCGCTCAACTACAAACAACCCAGCATTGAAAGCCTTCTGAATACTGTCGTCTTCAAACTGCATTGAGGCGCACCATCTTCTACGGGTCGTGGTGAATCACGTCGCACTGCTGCAGGACATTCCCGGCACCAGCGCGGGAACCTAATTGTTTACAGTTGTTTCCGCCCGCGTACGCAACCCATGCGCCGACTAAAGCAAACAACAACAGCACTCGGAAGCTCAGCCACCGCCCTCCGCTTTCCAAGTATTCCCACAGGGCGTCGATGTCGAAAGTCTATTTTTGGACGCACTGGGTTGAAGTGTGCACCGTAAGGCTCACCCGTTACCATGCACAGCAAGGCCAAACCATGACTTTTGTGGATCTGTTTGTGGCTCGGTTTGCCAAGCGCTATCGGAAAGTTACCTGCCACGTGGACTCTGCGCAGAGCAAAGCGAAAGTCCAAGGCAATCGTTTACTTTGTAGCGCGGGAAGTCAACATTAACACGGATGGATTCTCGCCCGAATGGTGAAAACCCCTTCCAAAATGAAGGATACCTTTCGCCCTGTGCTATTACTGTTATCCGGAGGGTTAGTTTTCTCGAAATACTCTCTCGCTCTCCCTTCTTGTACTTTTGATGTCTTTCTCCAAAACACCACAACACGATGACAACGATGTTAGATTGGAGGGGGACCGAGAGAAAAAAGAAGAAGCGAAAATCATTATTGTTTCCCACTCCCGCGAGCGTCCGCACGCAATCTCTTATCAAATATTTACACTAAATTTATTTGCTTGCACTGAATTATTAAACCTCCGACAACAGCTACAGCAAACAGCTCAACTCATTTACACAACTTTTCCGCTCAAACGTAGCGTGCAGTAAGATAACAGCGAAGCAACGAGTGATTGCATTTTTGCGCATGATTTACATTTTAATCCTGCCAATTGCTGGTCTGGTTCCGAGGTGATGACTTCCTGTCTATATATGTTTTAGAGCCATAGCCACATACACACGGCTCTCCTGTCCATCATCCCGGAACTGCGAAAAATGGAGCCGTTCTAAGTCAGCAGCCGGCGGCCACGCGCTTTGTGATTAACTTCGCACCGTAATGATAGCTATTAAGAAATATTTGTATGCAGATATGACTCGTGCCGTTTTGGATTTTTTATTATCCATTTTCATTGCTGCTACCCCCGTTCGGTAATGTGCACAGAGAGACGGGGGCCCAGTGTATGTTGTGCACGCCGAGCGCCCGTCGTTTAGTTCGCAGAGTGACGTGTGCTTGAGTGGCTCTCGTCGTACGAAGAATGCAACTGAGCCGACCAGTTTTATGACCACTTTCAAAATCCACCATACAACACCGACCGTTTGGTGGGGAGGGCGAAAGGAAGGCATGGTGGCCTGGTTCGGTGCTAAAAACTGCCCAGTTCGTCGAGCGCATTCCGTGATGCGTTTCAGTTCCGTGCTTAAAAATGCATTCAGTACATTTACGGGGGGTTCTGTAGCAGCGGTTGCAGCGTGCGGCGGCACGGAGCCGTTGTCATAAAAACGCGACTTAAAGCGATGCACTTGAAAAAAAGAAAAATCATTCACCACTGTTCCGGACAAGTGTGGCAAGTGCTGCGGCGCGGCACACTGTCCTATCGGATCGGAACCGTTTCCAAGCGGCGGTGGTGATTATTTATTCGTCTCACGCAATCTGTGATGTCATGGTTAGTCGCTGTGCTCGAGTATTGTAAGACAACAATGTAGGGGAAGATGGTTTAATCCGTTCAAGGTAATGTTTGTTTTGCATACTTTACGCAGTTAAGTGAAACCTGATGATACATAGAAGAAGCGTTCGAAGGATACAGTGTGACATGTTAGTTACGAATGAGAGAAGAATTGGGAAACAACTTCTAATCAATTGATGCAATAATGTACTCAAGAAGTCATGTTAATATAATCATTTAAAATCAAAACATTCGCTTAACACATTTACAGAGTAATTCTATATGGTTTGCCAATGCCATAATCAAGACGTAATCGGAACATGAAGTTGTTTTAAGACGTTAATGCGTACGGTAAACGATTACACTTCTCTTGTTCTGCGCAATTCATCACCTGCTGATGAACGGCGGGCTGTTTGTTTGTTACCTTATTTGTCCATTGCGGTACAGAGGAATATGCGCCAGAAGCATGCGTAAATCACTAGCGCACGAGGTTGAGCGCGCCTTTTGGATGTCAGTTAATTAGGATGAGTTGAATGAGCATGACACAATGTGATGTTAATTAATTCGAACTGCTTTGATTGCCAAATGTAGCAAAAACGTGAGATAAAGGAAACACAAAGTTATTTGTACATGAGACAGAACAGAACTAAGACAATGTTTAGCAAAAATGGACTGAAAAACAATAATAACTAGAAGAAGAAAAGCAAAATAATTAGAACATAAAATAATGATCGATTTGAAATAAATGAAAATGAATGTATATAAAAACATTATGAATCAATGCAGAATAAATAGAGGAATGAAGTAGTAAAAGAAAAATCGCAGCATAAAAAATGATAAAACTTATCGTGAATTTTCACAAAACTTTAGCTACTTGTTAAAACCCGTAGATGAATTATTATTATCATTAATAATATTTTTGCAAATTTCAAGTCAAACCCTTTTAAACCCTGTTATTAAATTTAAAATGTGGTTTTTCGTTTAGAAACTACAAAAAAAACAACGGAAAATACTTAAAATTTGCAAATAAAACTGAGTAATAAATATGTTTTCAGTTACCAACATTTTTCGACTGCCATTTTGTTAAGAAAAACCAGATATTGTTAACGATGTTTGCCTCATTTTTATTGTTTTTGTTATAATTTTGATATTTTTTCAATTGCCTTTATCTAAGACACGAGCTAAATGACGTAAAGAGAATTGAACAACAGCGAGAGTGAATGATCTCCACAGCCAGATATGATCGCTCCAAGAACTCTATTCATCTTTATCACACGTTTGGTTTGACTTTTTTTTATTCCGCCAGTGCTGTTAAAGCACACTCTATAAAAAAAACACCTCCTCCCAACCTATAGTTCAACATTTTTGTGCCAAAAACTGTATCTCATCGCTTATTATTACACACCCTTTGCCAAAATCGACACCCTGCAACCCCTTCGATACAACCGGAGCTCGACGGGGCGACGGCCTGATCGGATCAGTTGCTTGCAAAACAATTATTCGAACCACTCCAACAACAACAACAACAACAACAAAACTATCCAACTAATCAACCCATTTCCTTTTCGTGACTTGCAACACAAAAGACGTCACCAGCATCATGTTCTACAGAGTGCCGAGCCATCGCTCGTCTTCCCAAAACCCTACAGTTTCTTCGTCCAAGCTCCTTCTGATCGGAATTTCCTGCCCCTCCACCGGGTGCCCTTTCTTTCGCCACCCTTAAGCCACACACACAAACACACACGGGCATCCGGGTTGTAGCGTGAGGTTCACCCGCGTCGCTAAAAATAACCGGAATAACCCCAAAAACTTTGCACGATCCAGGATCTGGCCGTTGTCGAGATGTTGCCACCTCACGACCCACACGCTCTTTGACTGTGGACGCAACTGTGGATATTGCAAAGCTCACGACTGTGCTGCCATACGACGCGGATCTTAGGGGTCTGCTGCTTCACAACACACCCGCGAACTATTCTCATTCTTCTTGCTGTCTCGCTGCTCCAAAATCCGAACGTTAGTTATCCACCGAAAAATCTCACAATTCTGGCAAATTCCCAGGAATGTGAACAGACAAAACACTCCATCCATTATGGCGGCTGTGTAACGCAAGCGATGCCATTTATTAATAACATCCGGAATGTAATTCAACCCGCCAACACTGCCAACACGGCCGCTATCTAAGATCCCGGGGCGCATTTAGTTGTGATTTTCAAACGCCCTGCACGCCCGACTAATTTCATCATCTCCATACAGGGGAGTGTGAGAAACTGCATCATACACACACACACCGAGCCGACAGCATGATTACACTAATCACTTCCAACTTTATTGGGTACCTTACTTTTCATTAGCATCAAGAACGCCGTCACTTTGCGATGCAACTTCATCATACCTCATACCGAGCGCCCCGTCGTCATTCGCCTTTAGTTGCAAAGATGACTTGCATGTCAATTGCGTTCTTCTTGACATATCTCACCCTGGAGCTTGCTTTGAAGCGTACGATGAGACACGCTATCATTCTACAAAGAGTTCGTGGCATTGACACTCCAGCATCTCCAAACTTCTCCGGGGTGAGAACACGAATCGCTAGCAGTGCCTTATTCCCTCTCCACTAACTGATTATCTCTTCAACCTGCCCCGTATTATGTCCCCCCACAACTGCTCGCTTTCTTTCGCATCTCCCATATCCAGAAATTCATGGTTTTAAAAAGGGGTTTATTTCAGAGCTCCGATTTACTTCCACAATGAAGAACTTCTACAAGAAGATCATGGGTGCGTTTGCCAATAGCACCAACAGTGGAAGAGGACGGTGCAGCAAAAGACGTGAAGTGAAAAAAACCGTCTCACAAATGATTATTGCTCAATCATCTTCATTCATTTATACACATTTCCTCCATTTAACGCTTTTTGGCTTCCTAAAGCGTCATGAACCGCATCATCATCATCATCATCATCGCCATCTGAACTACCATCACCATCGTATATCCATTTTATACTCTTTACCCCTTTTTTCTGTAGAACTAAATTCGTTTCAATCGCAGGTGGACGGAGAACGTGATTATCTACTTGAGATTGTACACCGTCGTTGATCCTATTTTGCGTTTTTTTTTTTTGTTCTACTCTGCTCTCTCTCTCCTCCAATTCCATTCCAATTTGCAGCGTCCGTGTGCCGTCAGCTTGAAGCGGGGTGCTGAACAACAATGGTAGCGCTTTGTGTAGAGCCACAAAATGACGCGCACGACCCGACGCGCCATTGATTAATCAAACCGTTTGTTTCGAGAGCGCCAGCCAGCAACGCTGCAATATGCAAAATGCGTATGTGAATTCAACCAACCAACCAGTCAAGTTTGCTGACGGTTAGAAACACAGCATATGTCTGCTACTGTATAAAATGCGTTCCTTACCCCGTTCCGGAAGTGCCCCCGCAAGCACTTCGAGTGGAGTATTTGAACAGTTTTATTTTATTTTCAGTAACAACAAAACAATGGCTGCTAATCCCTTTTCCCCTCGCGCTATATCTCTGCTCTGTCACAAAACAGCGTCCATATGGAACGTCTCCAATGGTTGTACCGCTTTTCAGCCCCCGGGAAAAGTATCGTACTCTGCTCCGGAACACGCAACGCCGGATTATGCTCGGATGCTATTTCACCGACATAAAGACGCCAACGACCAACACCCTGAAGCAGCTGCTTGTTGCCTGGCTCGCGTGCTAAGCCTTCCGTTCCTGTCCCAAATATCCTAACCCCAATATCTCCCGGGAGATAATGATTTACGCCTCCCTCGCACAAACCGTTGATGATCCCTGGCAGAGCATAAACGTCACCGAACGAGCAGCAACCTTCAATTAGGCACCAGATTATGACGCTTCAACGTAACAGCTTCTTCCGCCGGCTTAAGCCGCCACGTATCGCGGGCGCATCTTCTCGCGAACGTGAAAGGTGCTTATGCTCAACGGACCGTTTGCCGAGACGGTTTTTGCTATACAAGGTTGCACATACACTCACCCTTCTGTTGGCTACCGTGCGGAACGTGTTTACGCTACCCCTGCCAGTGGAGAGCCTGCTGTAATCGTCTGGACCGAAAATGGCCTCCCAGGATTCCCGGATGCAGCAACAACAGCCAGCAACATTTCCCGTGTACACCAACGCATTTCCAAAAGGATGATGGCTGCAGGAGTGATACAAAAAAAGCTCCCTCCCCCTTTACACCCATCCACACAGATATATCATGCTGGTAACACTCCATTAGCAAAAAATTATGGACAGTAAAAACGTACCGAGCCGCCACTACAAATTTTAATGGCCTTGAAGATTATCGTTTTTATCCCGCGTTCGTTCTTCGCCGTATCGTGCAGCATCACACACCTATTCCGAAAAGGGTTCGCTGCTTGCGAGCAGTGAGTCTTTTGCTGAGAGAATGACAGTGAAGTATTCAAATTAACTGGCGGTCCTTTTTTCGGGTTGGGCAAGGGAGAAAGTCAATTTTTCTTCCTTTCACATGTTTACTTTTAAGTGCTCTCGGTGCCATAATCGGGTCCCATTTTCTATTTTTACACACACACAGACACATATAGGGCACATCAAAAGTCCAAACCGCCCCTCTGTTCTAATTGTTTCAACCTTTAATCATCAGCTCGACACACATCAACACCCTATGTTTGCATCCCTATGCAAATGATGGGAAACCCCGAATTGGGTGAACTTCAAACACATCAAAAGCCATAGTGACAGAAAGGATACATTTTTTGTTTTGTTTTTTACGTACCTATACAAACCAATTCCAAACTCATGCTGAGAGATTTTCGTCATTGAAAAACTTTTCGAATCTTAATTTCAACTGACCATGCCCACCAAACGACGAACCCGGTTTCTGGAGTGGTATCCTTGGACAATGTTGCCCCTTTGCCCGTTAGAAAGGGATAAACATGCCCAGTTTTACAGCAAATTTGCATAATATGCGCCACACACTGTCATTGTGCTGATGCCGCCCCATACAGACATACATCAGAATGAGTAAGCGGGTTTTTTTACTACGATGTGTGTCCGACCGTTTTGCAGTTGATGTCCCTCCGTTGAGCGCTTTGTGTTTATTGTAAAGTTTAGAATTTGCAAAATGGGGCCCTCCACTGCGACCCTCTTCTCCACCACGGGGACCGTTTGCATATGAAAGGGTAATTTGTCATCGACCATTGTGTCTTCATTTGCAGTCCACACTGAAAACGAGAGCGACATGGACAGACCGACAGGCAGCGAACCCCAAACTTCGCAACCAAAAAGTCAATCATCCGGAAAATAGTCAACCCACTACACTGAGATGCGATGGAAGAGTGGGCATGTGTTTTACGATTAGCCGGCCAATTCAATGCGCTCAGCAGAAAAAGGTCACACACCACACCAAATGGCCCTTCAGCATCGGAAAAGATGAAATGTTTTCATTTTGGCAGCTTTCTCCTCCCCACTGGACCACAAACGGACCGGAACTAACGTCTCTTCCTTCCCAGCATTGCTCTCATGCATCGAACAACAAAGGGTGCTTGAGAAAGCCTTCGAATTAGCCCCAAAACACGGCCTCTAACTTCAAATAGCAATCAAAGGGGCGAAGAGGAAGAAGTGGCGGTGATCGGTCTAGTATGCAAATAATCGCCCGCCGCACGCCACTTTCAGCGCTCAAGTGCACCGGCTGCTCGAGTGCGCGATGATCCTTCAAGTCAATAAGATCGTGAGTGAGTGATTGTGAGTGATCGATGCAGATCAGTCATTGCGCAGTGAAGGCTTTTGCGCATGATAAAGCGCTGGCTCCTCTGTTCCCCTTGCTGCCCCCTCTGGTGCGATGTGCAAAAAGCATCTTTGGGACAGGCACACTTTTGCAACATTTACATATTGGGGGATGCGCGCACTTTCAAGGCGCGCGGCGATTATATTCGGCACAACCTTGACATTTCCAACCCCCGACCAGGTTAGTACGCCGATCTAGATGCCGCATCGCACTGACGCACTTTTCCATCCTGGGCCAAGCACACCATCCAAAGGGAGGTGGTGATAGTTTGCTCACATCGGGTGCACCCCTTTCGGCTGCATCGCGCATAACGCTCCTCCCCCCTTCGCGTGTCATAAACCGGTGCAGGGTTTGTGCAATGTAGGCACACGCAGGCTTCTCACGGTGGGTAGTGAATGTAGTTACCTTTCGCTCCGGTCGCCCGATGATGATCCGATGAAGACCCACAACCCGCTTCAATTATCGGAAATCGCCACCGCGTTCTTGGTTTGTTTTTAATCGCCCCAGTGCCAGTGCATATGACTACCGCATGCTCGAACTATCTAGATCGAAGGATAGCGTGCATCCACACCGACGCAAGATTCACGTAAGATGTCCGCCGCCGCTCGGGTGGTAAATTATAATTATTCTCATTGCGAAAAGGTGAATCGCTTTAATGAGATCTACGCTCACTTCTTACGTCCAAATCCACCGGTACTGGAGCTGTGGTTTTGGGGCCGCCACGAGTCCTCCCCATGTATCCCGAGGGGAGAGAACCAGTGTGGGTACGTATATTTATAGAATGCCAATCACCACCTGGAGGAGTAAATGTCACACACGCGGGGGGGATTGGTTTCATTTTTCGGATAAACTTCCATCATCTGCGATGATATCTCTAGCAAAAACCACCCTAACGACCAGTAGCGTCTCCCACACACACACACTGTTCAAGATGTAATAGCAAGGTCCCGTACACAATGTACTGCATAGTAACTCTGGTGTGCGCCGGTGGCAGTGACGGATCGACATTCGGTTTACGATATGCCGGAGGTGATGATTAAACTACTTACCCCGGACTCCATCGTGTGCGAGTGACCACACGACCAAACGCAAACCTCAACCGCCGGCGACACTCTGGCGACCTGTCCGAGCGGCTGTCCAGAAATAGACCAGCGCTACAGACATTAATCTTACGCGCAATCTATCGCGTTGATCACTTGTGGATTATTGATGGCTGGAAATAAAGACTCCATCATCTCACTGTACAGATGTTTCTCCCTTAAGCTGGAAAAGATTTCAATTTGTTTCCCCATTTAGAAGTGTGTTATACGGTTTTATTCCAAGATTCTTCTCTAAGATGCCGCCCAGAAGTTACGCTAATGTCTGGATGTTAGTTTTTTCCGTATTGATATCACTCCCGCTCACGCTGACAGCATCGGCAGCATGATAATGTCTGCCGAGGCACAAATCGATTCCACCGAGGGATATTGTTATAATTCAACCGACCGTGCTGTTGCGTGCCTTGCGAAATGGCGTTGCAACGTGTGCACGAACTAGATCAGACATCCAGACCAGGAACACCTTCACAACGCAACACCTCCAATGATGTGCCTTCCCCCCGTCTTCTCCCCACACATCTTTGCTTAACGCTGGTGTGCTTTATGAATTCATAACTCATACATAAATTATTACTTTCTTCATACCTCCCCGTTGGGGCTACATCGCTTCCCGGGGTGCTTCTCACTTTTTCGAGTGATTTCTGTTCCCTAGCAGTGCCATCCGCACGTCCGCCCACAGTAACGGAGCAACGGAGAGAGCCGAGATGAAGAAACAATTTCTGCTGCTGGCTGTGGACGTACCACTCCACTCTCTACATTGTGGTGCATCTTCGTTCGGCTGTTGATCTCCAGCCAGGATTTGCCAATGTTTTCCACATAAAACGCTTCACAAGTACATTGCTACGGTAAGCCGTAGCCTGCGCGCTTTTTGCCATAAATTTTCCTGCATTATACCGCGGGTGTACACTGCTGACTGCTTTTCCCTCTCACTAAACCCCTGGACGCGGGCAGAAGAAAAGTGCGGAAAGTGTATTCACACCAACATTTGAGCTTGCGAGGGTGATTCGTGACGGCTGCAGGTGTGCAGATGGTTCGTACATTCTCATCAGCCCGACGATCTTGGGAATGTGTTTTGTCTGCTGGCACACTGCGGCACACAGCTGGACGTTCTCGAGCAAAACCGAGGCGAGCAAAATAAGTTTAAAATATTCGCCCTGCCCCCCTTGTATTCGGACGACTTTCCCCGGGTTTTTTTTTATAAATATTTATCGGCAATTCGATACTTGGCGAAGGATCACGTCTGGGCATGTTTGGGGAGTTTCGGTTTGCCACTTTCCCCAACCCGACTGATGGCCATATGTTGTGTGGTTTCCGGTGTACACTCCTCAACAGTTTTCCCCAATTCGCAACTACAAAACAACAACGCAGCCAACACAAAACGGAGTGTATCATCGGGTATCCTTGCATCGGGATAAGCTCCCATCTTCCTCACCCTTACGATTGAATGCGAATTTATGGCCACCGGTGCAATATCACCGGCGGCTGGCTCACCTTTACACTCCCGCACCATTTGAAAGGTTACATCGTTTGACTATTTGTAGCAATTCATAGCGAATGAAAATTTATTCATAGTAGAGAGCATAGCTTTGATTTGCTACAAACGCTGCTCCCCGACGACGCCACGTCGCGCGGCTGGCTATTGGATGCAACAGTTTGGCAATCGATACCTCGTTAGGCGAAATTGAATTGGCATGTTTTATCATCACTCTTGTTAAGAGACTTTGAGGAGAGAGAAAAAATTATACAAAAAAATGGTTTGCACAAACTTGCCAGTTATTCATTTAATGTAAAATGACTCCATTTTTTATTTGCTTAGAATCTTATGTTTAATATTCTGTTTTGTTTTGTACAAGAATTTTAATTAAACTATTACCTTTGTGAATTCAATTTGTAGACCTTAAACTTCAAAGTTAAAATGTTTCTTTTACATTAGTACTTAAGTTAAACTTAAGTTAGTGTCGAGGCCATACACTTATCAATAAAACTAATCGAAAAACTCATACATTTATTATTATTATTAACGTTTAAAAATGACACTGTAACTATTAAAAAGCGGTTAAAATACAACCAATAACGTGGCAGCGCAGATGTCCATTAAATGACTGTGTTGACTTGTTAAGACCAGGAGAAGGTTTAATTCCCATCCGGGGTACCATTCAACCTTTTGCTCGGGTACAAACGCGTTGAAATGTCTGACCAGGTACAAACTAAAAACTAAAATTAAAATTAAAATTTACCTCACACTTAAGCTTCCACATTTTAGGCACAAAAGAGTTATCCAATCCAATCAGCAACACCTTGACTTGAAACTTTTACTCGACCGACGAATGACTTTCATGATTGCTTAAGTATCATTATCTAGTAAACACTTTCGTTGTGGGAAACCGATCAATAAGATGGTCAAATTTAGCTTCTATGTACGTTATCGGCTCAATAAGCACTACCTAGAGCCAGCGAGAGTAGCAGCGTTTGTCTAAAGCATCCAACAAAATAGCACAAATATGCTATCATTCACTCGCCTGGCAAATTGCTCATCAACCAAGCAAAACTTCCACAACAGAGATGTCGTCGATGTCTTAATTGCATGACCCCATACTCCCCGCCAAGCAGACCGAATTATAGATGGCATGTCAGTAGTTATGTATTTTCTTCTGTGCCATCACAGCCATCCTCCGTCTCAGTTTTGATTAATGATCAGGCTGATTAATTTCTTGCCAATTCCAGACACTCTAATTAACACATTAAAGTGGAATAATAGAAGAATCGGAGACACATTTTTTCCCAAAACGTAAAAACACCAGCCAATTGTGACAGCTTCATAACGAGGCACCAATTGAATTTCGTTTCGCAATACACCGGCGCGGCGTTTGTGCTTAGCAACAGATTGAGCATCACAGAGTATGAAATAAGTAACATTGAACTACAAATGTCTTCGATTATGCCAAAATCAGCAGGTACGCGCATCAAGCACTGACCATGGCATTCACCTCAGTGCGCACGCGCACGTGAAAGTACGGGATGAACCATCACTTGCCTGCTTGCTCAGTACTCTCAAAAACCCCCCAGGTACATAATAATGTGCCTTCTTCAGAAACAATAAAGTGTCTCTAGGACACGCCGCTGCAAATCCTTTTTAATATCTGCCGGTGGCGAGTACATTCTCCTACTTATCCCTCGATCGCCCGGATCGATTAGTACTTTTACGGATTATTACCTTTTGCAAAACCGACCGACATCATGCCGCTCCAAACCTTCACGCATCCACTAATGGAATCAATAACCTCAAAAAAGCATCTCAAGTAACCGTTCCCCATGGTGCAAAGGGAGGGGAAGGCCACATTACCCAACCCAGACCCAAATCCCATCGATCTCCGCGCGCTTCCTTCACCGGCTGATTTATTTGATCAGCAATTTTTTCACTTAATTTCACCACCACCACCACCATGGGGATTCTGTGGTGTGTCTTGAGCCATCTTCAGCCGAAAGGCGGATCGAATTGGGTGAACGAAAAACTCGGGCTGCCGAAAACAAAAACCTAATTCCGCAAGGGCGCAAGAGCCCACACCGGTCTCGTCGGCTACGGACAGTCACTAAATGAACCAAAAAAAAAAAACAAAAAAAAACATAGAAAAAAGTGACATGAAATTGAACGGAGCCTCTCCACAGTATCATCTGCTTCTCGGCAAAAGTGAATGTACTCCCACCGCCGTACGCAAACATGTAAAATCGTACTATCGAATGCTCTGTGTGTCTTACCGAAGGGAGGGGGGGAGTTGGTGTGATCGAACTAAATTTCTAGCCTTCTCCAACTTCTGCTCCAAGCCTCCAAGGAACCTCCAAAAGCCATGGACGGCGACGCTCAACCGGAACGATCAACTACCAGCGATCATCATCTATATGGGGAGCTGCTGCTGCTGCTCCACTACGATCTACAACACAATCGATAATGACGTCTTGAGAATCAACCTGCCATTGTTAGTGACGGGGGGTGTTGAGGTAGACCATGGCGGGGAAGATACTGCCACCACCACGCACCACGCAAGACCCAGAGATTGGACACCCGCGTGCCACCAAAACTGGGGGGAGGTTATAGAACACGTTCACCACGCGCCGTAGGCTCTTCACCTTCGCCGTCAACCCGAAGACCGCCGTGGCAGGGGTTTTGGACCGTTCGCGGATTATGACGGGGGAGTTCGTCTTCAAACGACAACACTCGAAGCGACCGGGCCAGGCCTTCTACCGAACGGCCGAACTCCCCCACCGACGGCCCCCGTGCAGCGTTCATCATCATCATCAGCATCACCCTCTGCTCATCACCATCCGGGTGTGTGTTAGAATCGGCGAACGGCGTCGCGCGCGCGTTGCTTGTGCTTATATAAAACCGCAACTCATCTTCTACAAGCATTAGTTCAGTTCGACAACTCCTCGAAGCTTGAAGCTTCTCTTGCGCATCCACACACACACACAGAAACTGTGTAGTTAACAGGTGTACAAAGCTGCGTGTGTTCAATATTTGGATAGTGCATTATTCCCTGTTTTGCACCATTTTTCAAACCACTGCCTTTACGATGGTGCACAAGACGGTAATGCTCGTCGCTAAAAGTTCTGATCCTTCAGCAAAAAAAAACACAAGTTCTAAAACCCATTTCTCCTCCTTCCGGTACATCCAGCTGTTGCTCTGTGCATTCCTGGGCCTCGCTAGTGCAGCCCGGCTCGACAACCTGTACGGTGCTCCGGCCCCAAGCGCCTCCTTCCAGGGTGGTGCCGGTGATGGCAACCTCCTGAATGCGCCGCGCCGTGACCAGTCGCCAGCCAACCAATATCTGCCTCCGTCCGCGCAGGGACAGCAGGGCTACCCGTCGGTGGCACCGTTGGGTCAGCAGGGCCAGCAGCAGTCCGGCTTCAACACGTACAATCCGCAACCTTCCGGACCGGGATCGTATCCTGGCTCGGGCAGCGCCCCGAGCGGACCGGCCGGTGGAAGCTTCCAGGGCACGAACTACCAGCAAACGACTCCCATCCCGATTCTGCGCTACGAAAACGTCAACAACGGTGACGGCAGCTATCGATTCGAGTAAGTATTGAGTGGCATCGGCTGCATCGTTCAGGTGATTGATCGGCGCAGGGGTTAAAGGCTGCGCTATCAGCACGGTGTATCTACTGATTATGACTAATTAATCACTTCATGAGCTCATTCGTTTGCCGCGAACAAACGATGTTCATCATTGAATCGTGTATGTGTGTGTCTATGTCTGTGAGTGTGTTTGATTGTGCTTAGATTGTTACAAAACGTCCCGATCGTGCTAAGTGTTTTTCTACAGTACGATGTAATCACAGATTAAAAGTTCAACAATGTGACTTGCTGCACACAAGGAGTTCAATGTGATGTGCAATATGGTTTGACCAGTGTGGAGAGCTCAAAAGTGCATCGAGTAGTGATTAAAACGCATAAAAAATATGGTCACGTACAGAGTTGCTGAATATGAAGTTGCTGGAGATGATTCACAACAGATGGGGGCGTCGCTATTACACACGTTCCGCTGCACGTGCAACTATGAGTGATGTGAAATAGCTTCTTCCTTTTACATGTGAAATTTTAACTAATCAGTGCTCTCTGGTTGCTTTTTATGTGTACAGTAATAATCAAGCTTACTAATATCGCGATTTGTAATGCATTCGGAGTCGAGAAAATGAACTTCAAAGTGATCTTTTTCCATACAATAATCCATCAAGACGATTACAAAACCTATCAGACAGCGACTAGAATATCATATACACGCGTGTATGTTTGTTAAATTTTTTAACCAGCTTAAGTCCAATAATGAAAATCCTTTTCAATGATGTATTCAGCCGGTCTGAAATAGATTCAAACGCATGACCTGTGGTGTACAAGGCCGTATTCTTCCGTATCGTGCCAAATGATCTTCCCTACTAGAGATCGTTTAAAGTCGTTAATATTGCACGAGTTTTTGTTTTTAGATTTTTATGCGCTATTTGTACCCAAAACTCGTAGGTCATGAAGTTAAACTCAATTATTCACGATAACTTGAAGATCATGTAGCCCGTTCCAGTTCATTTTAAACCAAACAATTTCCAAGTAGCCTATTCGACAGGTGTCTTTTTATAAATTCAATTCCCTTGATTGCAACCAAATTAGATTCGACTAAAGTTATCCCTTAAACTAAGTCATTAATTAGATCCAATATTTAAAACTCCATCCATCTTTCTGTTTGCTTGCTCCGCACAGCTATGCCACCGGCAACGGCATTCAGCACCAGGAGGAAGGCTTCCTGCGCAACCTAGGACCGGAAAAGTCGGAACAGGTCGTGTCGGGCGGCTACTCGTACACCGCTCCCGACGGTCAGCTCTACAGCGTCCAGTACAAGGCGGACGCGAACGGATTCCAGCCCGTCGGTGACCATCTGCCAACGCCACCGCCACTGCCCCAAGCGCTGCAAGAGTAAGTACCGTACGCAAGCCTGCGCTGTTTGGCAAACGCAAAAACGCTAATAACGCGCTGTATATCACCCCCCCTCTCACTTGCAGAGCGTACGATCTCCACGCTCGACTGCATGCCGAAGCTGCCGCCCGGCCCCAGAACCCCGCCTACCAAGAACCGCAGGCCCAGTACGGTGCACCCCAGGGTGGATCCCAGCAGCAGAGCTCGTACTACCCGCAGCAGCCTCAGCAGCAGCAACAGCCCCAGTACCACCACCAGCAGCAGCCGCAGTATCAGCAACCGCAGCAACCACAGTACAACCAGCAGCAGACGCCCCAGTTCAGCTCGCCGAACGCCATCCAAGGTTACCCGTCGGCACCGGCCAACCAGTACCTGCCACCGGCCAAGCGGCAACAGGGCTTCAATCCCAACAGTGGCTACACTTACTAGAACCCTGCGCTGCCTGCATTCTATCGATTTCAGTATTTATTTGTGCTCCCCAAACAAACAAACAAAAACCCGAACTCACACGCTAATAAACCAGTGGTGCTGCTAAGATACAAGCGCGCGCGGCACACACACAACCATTGAGGGTGAAACCCTTCAAACTTCGAACTACTTGTCCCGGTGTGTTCTACTTTCACTAATAAATTCCGAATTCTGTGAGGTGTTCTTGTGACACTTGTAAGTCAGTTATTGAGTACGACCTTGTCAAGTAATGGAGCAAGTTACCATGTGTAGCTCCTGATCAAAATCCTGAAATCCTTTCTCCCGCTCCGGAGCGTGTTGGACAATGTTACACTCGTACATAAGAGCTTCAATGCGCTTCCAAAATCCATCTAACCTTGCCTAAAATCTGAAAGCTCGCAACAATCACTCGGATCTACATCGGAATCACGAAATCGAAGTCAAAAGTCAAGACCATGACCCTGACATTCGCCACACTTCTTCTTCCCACTCTCGGGCCATAATTGAGTTAAAGGCGCTTTTCCAACTGCAATAAAAAGGCATGGCTTACACCATTCGGGCATATAAAACTGTGATTGTCCGATTGCTGTTTTTCACGAAAAGTGGCACAACCCAGCGGCAACGGCAACACAACGTCACAAATCTTGCATTCTTGCAAAACAACCGAAAACCCCCGTACATCACCGTAATGAGCTTTTGTACAGGTGGGCGCGCTACTGGCCTGCTGGTTTTTGTTTTACCTCGCCAAGGGGGCCCGTGTTGCCTACTTTTCACGCTTAACCAGCCGCCGAGAGCCGCGGTTCTATTATGCAAACCTCATTCAGCCTCTTGCGGGTGTCCCCCCCCCCCCCCCTAAAGAATGCCCTTTCGACCCATTCGGTTGCGATGCTCTCGTGTCATGTCAAAGGGGAGCGAAGGCGTGGTGGTGCCCGTTGTGATAGCTACTGTACTGTTTGTCGCTTGAGTGCGTTACGGCTCTTAGGCCGTGGGGCAATCTTCTCCACCAGAAGTGTGCGAACTGTCGAAGCGCATCTTTATGGACTTCCTACAAACGCATACAAACCCCTCGTGCCAGGTGCAACGTGCAACACCGAACACGCCAGTGGGCGCTAGAGATGAAAGACAAATACAAATCAGTCACCAAGCGCCCGAGAGCGATAAATCAAAGCACGGGCCCATAATTATCATAATTTATGTTGTGAAAAAAATTTACGACCCACACGACCACAATCACATACTGCGTGTGTAGGGGAAAGGGAGTGAGAGGTGATTTGGATTTGGACCGATAAGATTGGCTTTCTTGAAGCAGCCAAGCATACACATGGACCCACACACGTAGCAAACACCTGAAGTGGGTGCATTTTTGTACACGAACGGTGCAACATTCTCCTTCAAAAGTGCGTCCCTCTCCTCTGGTTTGGCGAGAAAAGGGGTGGGATAGTGAACTGGGGTCACCGGTTCGGTTCTGTTCGATTCGGTTTCTATGCTATGATTCTCGCGACGGGCGGCCGATCATGGGTTGCCGATAATGGACTGATCGGTGATAAAATCCGCCCCCAGCGCACCATACATCAAACAACGCGCCAAGGTGCGAAAAACAAAGCAATTGAATTGTTTGACGTTGGGTTGATACGAAAGTGATGAAGTGCTGCGGTGCTGCGAAGCGGAAGAGAGATTAGGTATGGGGATCACGCTCGTCAGATAAGGAACCGGACAGTTTCAGTTTTGTACGGCGAGAGTTAATTAATTTAATTGACACACTCGATGATATTGCTGCTGCAGCTATCGTTACGTTTGATCGCTGTGTGACAGCAAAATGCATTAAATGCATCTGTATTCAGCATTCTTATTATTAAGGGCGATAAATTGCAAATGCATCTCGCAAAGTAGAATTGAAAGCATCACTGACGGTACGACCTAGCTCGGCATCGTTCAACGTATTCTATTGCCGGACGAATCGGTTTACGGAAATCGTATCAATGGGCGAAACCATTTCTGCAAGCGATTTATGATGTGGCCATCAGAAACATTGTTGCGGTACAGGTTATCAGCCCGTGCTGATCAACGCATTGTGTGACTAAAATATTAACTGCAACATAGCTGTCAGCAAAGGTGTCAATCAGTATTTGCCGTGAAAAGAGGCGATTTTTGGTATTAGGTTTCTATGCTATGATTCTCGCGACGGGCAGTGTTGTTTGGAACCATTACATTTAATTTTGACATCGGAGTATGTTCTTAAATTCTCCAACATTTGTTTCTCTTTTAGTTTTTGTAATCAATATTTAGTTTAATTTAATATTTATTATTCGATGGACTATAAAGCCCTCTCGAGTTAAATTGTGTACAATAGATAACGAACAGAACATTCATATATTTTTTTCACTGGACGCACTTCGAACATTTCAACGTGAAGTCAATTTACCTATCTTCATTTCAGGCTCGTAGAGATCATCAATTAAATTTAGTGAACGGTACATACAAACAAGGAAATTGCGAGTGCCAAATGTTGTCCGGGTTTCAGCGACTGCCAGCATTGGCCGGCGACGGAGTATTCTGGCAGGAACATAGGGGTGAATCTGCGAAAAGATCTCGGGACAGGCGATGGCTCCGTTTCAGATTCCGGTGAAAAATGCCAGCCTGTCGTGCTCGGTCGTGCTAAGCAACAAACACCTAGTCCTATAGTCGAGACGATGCGGCCACTCACGGAAGGCGAAGCGCGTTACGTTCCGTTGGTTGAACTCTAGCCGCGCAAGTGCCCGAGTAGATGCAGGTCGTCAAACAATGCTAGCGTATTCCAGCAGCGGTCTGATAAGTGCGCAGTGCAGTGTCTTGAAACACATAGGATCACGATGCTCGCGCGTCATGTTTATGATCAAACCAAGTAGCCGATTCCAACTAGGGACTACTTGGGCTATCTGTTCCTCGAAGGAGAGTTAATCATCTAGGGGGACTCCTAGATCCTTGACACAGTACACTCTTTCGAGGAGATCGTCAAGCGTATAATTGAACTACGCTGGAGCTCTTGAGCGGCTGAATGAGATTATGACGTAGATTCATTCAAAAAATTTAGATATAAAATTACTGACAAGGTCACTTTCAAGACATCTCCATCACATCGTATTAATGTCAGCATTGTACGCATTTCTTGAACATAACCTGATCATTTTACTTGAAAAATTACTAAAGGATGTAAATGATATTTACGAAAATATGCATTGAAGTCCCTGTTTAGACTTACCATCCCCGAATTTAGTCATGTACATTTGTATTGATTCCTTTAAAGCTTTATTTCTTAAAAATGCCTCTTAAAAATGTTGTCTCTGTCATCAGCGTTTTAAATTACGTGGTATTTTCCGCAGATCTAACCTGGGCCTCTAGGAAACATAAACGGAATTTCATTATGTATTACCATTTCCGTATTCTACTAAATTTTATTTTAGTATATAACAAACTAACTTTGGACATGCAAATGTAAAATATTTATAAAACTTCTTGATATCTTGTAACCAATTTCAAAATAAGAAAATAGATCAAGAAATTTAGATAGCATCAGAAAAATTCTGGATAAATGGTTTCTGAATTTATAACACAAAATCTTGGAGAAACTGGGAAATTGAACCAAATAGCGAAATATTTCCAAAAATGCACTTTGTGGGTTATACTGTATAATGTACGTATATTCCAAGCGTACTCTCTTGAGTAGTATATCCACCGTTACTATCAAATTGATGCAATCTTCTATTCAAATTTGCCGCATAATTCCAGGTCCTCCTATAGAAGCTTTCCAAAGTTCACCATTGTCTAGAACGCCTTGTGCGCCCGAAAGTCATTTTTCTCCATCAGTTCTATCACCAACGATCATCCTGCTAAGGAAATGTACCATCGCCAACCTCAAAATACAATTCGTCCATTGTCCCGCAGCCCTATCGCACTGACCCAATCTCAAACCACACATTTACTGACAGTTTAAATTGTACACCAGCGGGACCACGGTTCTCCCGATCCGCCATCCGATACAGGAAAAAAAGCTTAATTTACAACCTGCACAGAACACCCACACACATATCTGCAGACACCCACAACGAGGCAACAAAGTAATCACATTTGCGTGATACTTCCATATCAATTACCCGACACGAGTTCGCAAGCATCCGACACTTGGGCATGGGATCGAAGTGCTTAGTTGGCTGGAGCACCTTTTTCCTTTACCTTTTCCTGCACCACGCGTTTTGGGTTTTTGTTCTCGATCGCACCGGAATGAAAGTTCAATTGCTTAGCACCCCCTGCTCCGAAATTGGTGGAAAAAGGCAGCGAGTGGAGTGAACCACACAACACCCCATCCCGCACACGCGCCTAAGCACTCGTGGGAAAAGAAATTACAAAACTCCCGTTGAGTGGACCGCGAGCACTGGGCACTTGGGGCGGGCGTTTGCGGTTCGGCAAAATGCTTGCACCCGGGTTGCGGCTGACAAGTCTTCGGACAAAGCATATAATTCAACATCGTACGTGTACAAGTGGACCACCGGTTAGCAGGAGTAATGATCTGGGAAAAGCTTGCCTGATGGATTTATTATGGACACTGCCGGCGTGTCCTGGGTGACGTGAGACCGCGCCTGAAGGAGCCTGAAGTTGCGGTGCGGTTTCGGAAGGCATCTAGCTCCCCACCAACTTCTCCATTCCTAAGACGGCCCCGGGCGCTAGCACGCTCACGCCGGGAGGCATGATTTATGGTAGTCTTGTTGCAGGACTTACTTTTCCATTAGTGAATATTGCGCGAAAGAGTTTCCACCCGTTCCAACACGAGCTTGATCTTCCGAGCAAAGTACAAAAAAAACAGGACTTCCTACGAAGTTTCCCAATTTCGGGTATGAACGGGGTTTAGTTTGTGCGGTAAACGATTGTTTTAACGATATGAAATAAACTCCCGCCGGACATTAGCACGCACACACGGTACTTTCAGGGAAAACACATGTTCGCTCTGCATGCTCTCTGTACCTCCGAGGGGGAGCAAGACAAAGAATCAATCGGTTAAACTTTCCACCACTTTCAATTGACCATCTCCCATCTGATTTGTGGCCAACTGTCTTTTATGGAGATTGGAGGTAGAGGGCGAAGATTAGAAACCCTTTGGAGTTTCCTGCCGAGGATCCTTCTTTCGCCCTGTCTCTTTTCTCTCACTATGAACACAACAAAAGGATGCATTATTCATATTGGAAACTAGAAAACTTTTCCTCACCGTTCGATAGAAGGAAGTAGGAAAAACCTGCTGCAGGTTTTTGTAGCCCAAACATAAAACCAAAGCGCGATAAAGAATCGCTTCTTCCGTATCCTTCTTCTGCTTCCGCGGTACTACCTGGCCTGACAGATGATTCTGGTACACGATTGTGCAACCACAGCGGCGGGAAATGGCGATGGGAATGAAAACTTTTCCAATACAATTCATCTATCTTTCTTTCCTTTTTTTGTTGTTGCTGAGCTTTTTTAAGATGTACGAGCACACGGGAAAATCTGAACGGACGCGCACATAGCCGGCAGCGTCAGGGCTGGAATCCAATTTGATGTCACATCGGCTTACTTATGCTCCCGAGACTTGGCTCCAGTGTCTTTGTGATTGCATTTTCGGTTAATGTCGTGCAGATGGGTGTGTATATGTGTGTGTCTACCTTTTCCTGTCTGGAACTCTTGACTCTTGGCAGCTCTGTTAAAACTTCATTGCTTTTCTCAACGGATGAATTCAGTTAGCACAAACTTATGACCCTGTCGGGACATTCTTTGTGTACCCCATCCTGGAAAGGTTTTTTTGGGGATGTTTTTTTTTCGTTTGCTGTACAATCAATGATATTAAATTGCATCAAGAAATGTTTTCAGCTGATTGCTTTGCTTGCTGTTTTCATAAGATGTTAAATTTTAATGCCAGAAAAAATGTTCTCTCTATTTGATCAGTTGTAAATGTTTTTTTAGAACAGATTTGAGACCCACCAAAATGGCATTTTTGGTACTATTTTTCATTCTACTTTTTTCGCATGTTCTTGTTTTTTTTTCTTTGAAGAGCCTTTCACCTAGTTGAAATTATTCGTATCTTGTAAGTAAGCGAAAGTATAAATCTTCATGCGTCACAGTACTGTAGAACGTCGATTATCCGGGGACCAATTAACCAGCGAATTAACGGTTTAGCAGCCCGTGCGCATGAATTTGACAGATTTTCAATCGTGCTAAACATTTGCAGCTATAGGCAAGTTGAAATCCATGTTTTTGTAGCTATTAAGTGTCTAGTGATATTTTCGAACTTCATTTTTATTTAAGAACATTTGTTAAACTTATATTTATTAAATAAAAAATATTCCGCTAATGATATATTGGTCAGTAGAACGTGAACTGTTAGTATAACGAGTGAATTTTATAACTGTTACATAAATTCGAAATTTATTGGACTATCATCCGTGGAAATCAATAAACCGGCACACGTCCGGTCCTGAGATGGCCAGAAAGTTAACGTTTGACTGTAAATGAATTATCTGTCCTTCGCCGCATTACTCTCAATATTTTCACATATTTTGAAAGAAATATATTTTAAATTGCACTTTCTTTTTCACTTCTTCTGCCTCAGTTTGAATCTTTAAGGTTACCTCATCCCGAACATATTTAATAAAAGGGTTTTGATAAATAAAATTGTACAACTTATGGCGTTATAATGCAGAAAGTCTATATATGCAGCAGGAAGTTTCATTTGAGTTTTTATTTTTTCCAAATTTGATCGACCAACTTAAAAGAAGAAAAAAACTATAAAGAACCATGGAAAAGTTTAAATTATTGTTCTAGTTATGCTTGAAGCGATATGAATAATGAAATAGCATCAAATTACCTTCGCTTGTCTTGTTTCAATTTATGCAAGAAGCGAACACATCTTCATCCAAATTTCCACTCTGATAAGTTTCTACACTTTGCTTATAAAAAAAAACTGACAATTTGCAACAATCTTCACCCTTTAGAATTCTGTGTACAAGCAGTTTTCCCGGTCCCCACTACGTGTCTTAAATTTAATTTATGATCATTTTTTCTTATAATCACAATGTTGCATCTCCATCCAGACCTCGTGTATTTCAAAAATATCTTCTTAAATAAAAAAATACGCTACAAATCTTCAAAAACTTTCGCCAGACTAAAAAAATGCTACAAATTTCTTAACACAATACCGTACAAATTAATATGCAGACAATGCGGCAGTCTTACACTACACCCCCTACATGTCCGGGGAATTGTTTTTGCTTCAGGTGACTTTCGCCGATGATCTATTTTACCCTTACCCGGGGCTCAAAGCAACCTGGGCAACCAGGAAAAAACCCCAGAACGAAAATTGCACCATAAAATATCGCTTAAGTGTGCAATAATACCGAACTGCTCTCGTTGCAAACGTATCATTCAACCGATCGTTCGTCTAAACATTCGCTAACACTGGATGGCCACGACAGCTTCCCGCTCATTCCGCCCCATCTGCCCTGCTGGGTTTGGGTGCTTGGATTTTCACCCATTGTGCAGTTTGCCTGCAATACTCGACATGAATATGCAATGAGCCTCTGGGCGGACGATGTACAACGCGCGCACTCAAGTAGCATTCATGCATCCCCCAACGGTGGTCCTTTGCCAGCTTATTCAGCTTAGAGTATTTTTCTATAACAAACAAACATCTAAATTTCCGTATCAACGGGACCGATCCTGCTGCCGATAAGATCGGCAACATAGACGATTGGCGGGGGGAGCATACCAGACTAAGCGCGGCATCATCCGCGCCCCAAAAAAACACGTCCGTGAGGTGGAAAAACAGGTGCAGATTTTCCACCAGCACGCCCCTGGACAGCGAAACGGTTCGTGTCAAGAATACTGGAGCTCCACCACGGTGTGTGTCTGTGTCACATGTGTTTCGCGACCGTTCGGCCATTGACATCCCCCATTGGGTGGCATTCGTATGCCACCCGTCGAGCGTTAATTAAACGGAATGAAATCGTATAACTCACTCGGCCCCTGGTTCGCGGGAGCAGTAATGAATAAATCCAGTCGAGAGTGTTTGTGCAATAGAGAGGCAACAGCAGAAGGTAGGGAAACGCTCGTACACTTTCAGTTTAATTTAGCTGTGGTATGAGTCGTAGTTGGTTTGGAAATTCATTATTTGATGTAAAAATTTATTCGATTTTTAAGCAAATATTAGATTAATACGATTATTTATCTAATTTAAACAGTATAAATTTCAATCTGTAATTTAAAAACAATAGATCTTCAATTATTTTTTTTTTTGAAATTTTGGCGTCAACCTTGGACATTACTCTATACAGATTTGATGGGTTGCCTTTACATAAGCTATTGTATTTAATTATAACTGAACCCATGCTAAAACTTCGAAACAATACGCCAATACTACTACATGCCCTGCCTCTCTCTTGCCATAATCTCACTGTTTACTAAACCAATAAATCGTCCAGACGAAGGATTGAACTTCCCATTCCAAACTGTCAACCCTATTTTCCAATCAACCGGTTCGACGGATAAAAGTTCGCTTAATTTCAATCAAACCTCTTGTGCCGATATACCGAAAGCGATCCTTTTGCTTACTTTCTTTTATTTTACTTTGAAGCATGTCAAATTTGCACGTCTTGTCAAATTGATTCGGATCGCTTGCTTTTTTCTTCGTTTGGTGACCATTTCTACGGTCAAATTAAAAGAGACAAACCGCCCTAAGTAAATATAGAAAACCCGCGATCTATGGCAAACAGCGAGAAAATTAACATTCACTCTGCCCAACTCGTCACCAAAGTGGGAGGAACATTTTGTGCTCCAAGAAACCCAACCAGAGAACCTATTTGCTGGGACAATCCAAGTACAATCACACAAACCAAGTATGACTGCAGTAACCTGGAAGGGAAACAGCCAGCCGCAACAAACGGAAAAAACGGCAGCGTCAAAAAATCTCATAAAAATGTAAATTTTCAATAAAAATCGGAGTCTTAATCCTATTGCACCAACCGTCCGTCTTTGCCGCGCCCAACACGTTGCTGATTAGGACCCACCGAAATCGAGGCCAGAGCCAATCGTCAGAGCCAATAACAAACCGGAACGGGAGAAGGGAGTGTTCACAATTCCAGTTCTTGCTCATTTTTTTACCACGTTTTATGTTTTCGCCTTTTTGCTTCACATTTTCACGTTGATGCGTTCGGCTGCCGACTTTATCACCTTGAATGAGGAAGCGCTACAATTCAGGAAATGCCGCCGGCGTAGAAGCTGACGATTGCGATTGCGATTGAAGGCACAATTTGCACGAGAGCACGAGCGCTAATAATGAACGTTACTTGCAACGAACTGTTATTGATTCATTATCGATTTGATTGATTGATCATGCTGCAAAATAATGTTCTTTTGTAGGTTTATACGCGCTGGAACTCTCTAACGAGAACTATTTTGCGCTTATTTGGATGAGATGATAAAGAAGATTGAAATATTATCAGTTATTTTTAAATGAGGTATAATTTTACTCAGCTCTAGCCGTCGTTTTAACATTTCACATCACTGTACGGAATATTTCACACTTTCACTGTACCGAAGAAACGAACTAAATGCTAAATCAACACTTTGCTTTCTACCACGGGGGTGTAGCTCAGATGGTAGAGCGCTCGCTTAGCATGTGAGAGGTACCGGGATCGATACCCGGCATCTCCAGTGATAATTTTATCATTTAAAACCTTTTTCTTTCGTCAAAGAATTTCGTTCATGATACGTGTTTTTACTGATAAACAACGAAATGTAACGTAAATAGATACTAATTGTTTTAAAGAGGGGGAATTACAGGGTTCTCACAGTTGTGGGACGCTTTTCTTCATTGATTTTTTCCTATAACAAATATTCTGATAAGTTGGGATTTGGACTCTATGGCACACGTTTTGAACAAGTTGCTTGAAAAATCCTATTAGATTTGTTTAAAAAAGGATGCTATAGAGTCCAATTCCTATGATATAGAGTTCATTTCCTAAAAGAGAGTCAAAAACTTGTCCTAAAACTGTGACAACCCCTGAAAAACCCTGTAAGTACAGGCGGGTCCCCGAGATACACGATTATTGCGGACCAAAAACGGCCATAAAATACCGCGTATCTCGAATTTCCGCGTAAGTCAAATCTCGTGATTTCCAGCCAAAATATCACTAATTTCCTCAAAATTTTACAAGTAGGGGGTGATTTTAGCCACTTAACTAATTATTTGATATGATTCTGACTAAATGTAACAGTTTTAAACCTTTTGAAATGATTTTTAACACTCGATCAAAAGGGAAATTATTTCGCATTTTACAATTCAGTACATTTGGAGTTAAATCAGTACAAATTGCTCAAAAAACTGTTAAATTTAGAAATCCACGTATTGCATAACAGGTAACGTGTATCTCGGGAACTACCTATAATTAATAACACTATTCAAATCAAAGATATACGCAAATATATTGTCTTAAGATGGCAATTATCACTGTTTAAAACTGCCAGTGGTTTAGAGTAGTAACACAAATAATGTTGAAATATGTTGAGATTTATTACATGTGCGAACTTTTCCATAAGATACAATGCAGATGACCCAGCTAACGCATTAAATTAATTTAATCAAAAAAATTAACCATAAAAAAACTTTTGCATTGCTTCCGTTGATGAACGTTTTAGACTAACAGTGATTAATATTTTATTTCTCCAGTACTGACAACAGTACGTCCAGCAAAACCCACAAAAAAGGCAATAAAACGTCTGTCTAGTGTTCCGTCTGAATATCTTGGTCCTTTTGGTGCAACAGAAAAAAGAAAGAATCCTAATCACAATACGTAAACGATTCGCCGAGCATAAATTCCCAGACACGCACGTACGCAGAGCAACGGCGGTTGCACGTCGTGCTTGCCCTGTTCGCCTCACGCTTTCATACAGTTTAGACGCGCACCGTGCGAGAGTGGCCACGTACTGTGAGCGACCAAACGAGCGATGGTAAAGCTTTGGAAAAATCCTGTTTCACGATTGTTTTTCTTGTTCTTTTTACTTCCATTTCTTCCCCTGTTCTAACCGCCGAAACTGCAGCAAACTGTCAACGGGTAGATCATACGTTGCCCGCCAGAAATAACTTCACCAAAGCGCGGCAAGCCACTCTCTGCTACCAGTCGTGAGCCGGCGGCTTCGGTGCAATCCAATTCCCGCGACATGGGATGGATAAATTGTTGCCCATCGTGTCTCTCCGTGTGGCGTGTGTATGTGGTTTAACACGGCAGCATCATCTATCGCACGGGTACCAACACCACCCGAAGAGCCTGGACGGCCTGTTGTTCGGCCAGGGATTTCGCACGACGCAGAAGTTTATTTACTGCAGAGCTCAAGCCAACCAATCCACAGCAGCACAGCACGCGGCGACTGCTGCGGTAGTCCCAAAGCGTCGATTCATCTCACCACGGGACGGGAGCAGGATAACGTTTTCGCGTACAAATACGTATCTGTTGCACCACTCGCATTCCGAATGCGAGTCTAACAGCGTGTCTTACTGCATCGTGTGCAGTTTGAAGTGCGAGCAAAATACATTGGTTGGAGGATGAAAAACATTCTCGTGTCCCTGAGGGTATGTTTGTATACTCGGTGACTTTAAAACTTCAACAGAAGAGAAGGTTTCCCAGTTCCAGACTGAATGACATACACATAGACCTACAAAACTTAACACATTTTTCTAAGCATCCCATTACCAATCAGATACTCAAATGATGCTCTTATTTATCTGGCCGTCTCTTCTCTAATGGCCAAAAACCCCAACAAAAAGACCCATCCCTTTGAAACTCTAAATACTTCCCCAGGAATCCTTATCATACCAGCGGTTGCACTGCTTCACACTTCATCTTCGACCAGTCTGCGTGTGTGTGTGTGTGTGTGTGTGTGTGTGTGTGTGTGTGTGTGTGTGTGTGTGTGTGTGTGTGTGTGTGTGTGTGTGTGTGTGTGTGTGTGTGTGTGTGTGTGTGTGTGTGTGTGTGTGTGTGTGTGTGTGTGTGTGTGTGTGTGTGTGTGTGTGTGTTGTGACAATCGGGTTTTGCCTAACTCCCCACTCGATGATGATCCCATTCTCCCCAAGAAAAGAGAGGAAAAAAACCACAAACCACATGGCGCTTCTGCACATGTTGGAGCATTTTCCAACACATAATTTCTGTACGATGTCGATGTGTCCAAAAGGGCATAGAGTAGAGAGGAAGACACCGGAAAGGCAAATCGGCAAATGGCGTCCTTGTTGTCGCATGCATCTTTTGGCCCAGAGTGCTGTCTCTACCCGCAGCCGCGTCCTCAGACCACTAGGCATCAGTATGAGGTTGAATGGAAGTGACACATGAAACATTTCCATATTTCATCCCTCGCACATCCAGTGCTCCCCCCCCCCCCCCACCCCCTGGCAAAGCCCATCCCAGCGATCGTTGCAAAGAAACGACACCCAAAAAGTAAAAGAGGAAAAGGCACCCACCAGCTAACACCCCGGAGGGCAACCACACACCACACGCACACCCAACTGGTTGAGTTGGTCGGTCGAGGGAAGGCCAGTTGTGTATTGAGAGCATAAATAAAATAAATAAAATTATTATGCAGGCGAATATTTGATGTTTTGATGCTGTCGAACCTATCCGCCGGTTAAACGGGACCCGGCCAGCACCGTATCGACCACCCATCCCACCCAGAATCCGGCCACAAAGAAGGGAAGAACCCCCAGGTTTCGGGACGGTTGTTTGGTTTTGAATATTAAATGGTCGTCCGGTGCTATTACCCGTGCAACGTGAGGTTTTTCACTTTTTAACTTCCGTGACCAACCCGGGAGATGCTGTTTTTTGTCAGGGCAGAGCAGCCGCTTTGTTCCATAACAGTTTAGCTAAAGGTTTTCCTGTTTCTTTTTGCTTTGCCTGTGTATAAGCATCAAATGAAATTAAAAACTGGATGCAGTTGTAATATTTTCCGGCGTGTCAGTCGTGCGACATGGTTTCCGCTAAAACAGATCTACCTGAACAATTAGGAGCAGGATAGACAGAAACAGAGAGAGAGAGACAGAGAAAAAAATGGCAGACCAATTAAATCATTGGCTGACAGTTTATTTTGTAAATGAATTGTGGCCGTTGGAAATTGAACAGATAAACTTTGTACGGAACGTGATGGATGAATATTTCATTTTTGACACACAGGGAGGTAAAATAACAAACAGGCAATCGTACAGAAAACGGATAGTTGTTAGTTTACGTTCGAATCAGTAATACAATACGGACAACTATTTTCAACAACTTTTGGGTAGGCTCAATGGTCCCATGGACAGACTAACCGACTTTCACAAGGTCCGCATTAGCTCGAACCTGGACCGGACCTAGATGAGAGACTGATTTTAACAATGAAGAGAATGTATTTGGTTATTTACAACATCTCTGCTTTTTCCAGACTTGTGTGTTTATGACAGCTTCTGAATAGTTTTCAGATGTTCTATGCAGCAAGCAAATGCATGTTCAAGGTAAAGTTGCAAAGTGAGATTCTCTTTTAAAAATTCCCTTATTAAAAATGTGTTCCTCTCATTAGATGAGATAATAAGATCTGTTAGAACATCCAACCCCATCTCATTGCATCTGATGTCAATAGACTCATGGATGGCATCGGAAGCGGAAAGAATGTTTGATAAATCTTGGAGCTCGTTTTAGAAAACAGGCGGTTCCCGAGATACACGGTACCTCTTATACGCGGATTCGGCGATACGCGGTTGTCTAAATTTGACAGTGCTTTGAGCAAATTATACTGATTTGACACATCCATTGTAAATTGCCAAATAATTTCCCTATCGAATGTTAAAAACCATTTCAAAAGGTTTAAAACTGTTTATTTCAGTCAGAATCGTATCAAATAATTAATTTGGGGGCTAAAATCACTTGCAAAACTACACGAAGATGAGTGATATTTTGGCTGGATATCACGAGATTTGACTTTCGTGGAAATTCGAAATACGCGGTCTTTTGCGGCTGTTTTCGGTCCCCATTAACCGTGTATTTCGGAGACCGCCTGCATTATTATTTAGTGTTGCAGTGAAGTAGTTTGAAGCTATTCCTATAGTCGTCCTCCATAATAAACATTCAGATATCGCTCGATCCAAAATACAGAAATTCCTTTTCCTATGTTGAATTGAATTGAATGGAATCGAACATTTTAATTTATTAATAAATAGTTCAACAATTAGTAAACCGTTAAATCTCGCTAAGGTAAATCTTCAAGGTACCATCAGCTTAGAGAGATATTCATGTTTAGGAAAACTAATGTAGATGTTGCAATGATGTATCTAAATAACCACGGGAAAAGCATGGAATACTTCGAACAGGTTTTGTGAATTGAAGCCCAAAAACTCATCTGAGTTAATTTCGACTGCCAAATCGCATATGCAGCTTGAAGAATATTCGCCTAAGGAAAACATTAATTTTGAAGAGACGTAAAATGTATGGAAAACTATAAATAATTATAACAAACCAACTTTTGTGCAGCAGGCTTCCTCATCTACGGCCATAGTGTGGTATTCCTCAAACAATTCCTCATGTCTAATGGTGCATTTACTATCTTTCTCAAAATCATGTTCAACGCGACTTGTATTTAATGCAAATGTATTTTATCGCAATTTCCCCATACAAATATAGCATCTTTTAATATGTTTATTTTCTTTGGGAGTTTCTACTACGCCTGCAACGAAAGACTTGTTTCACAAATAGTTCCACCAAGACATCATTGTATACATCCATACAATAATAGTTACAATGTCCAATAGACTTCATAAAACGTTCACGTTACACTTTAAATGAATCCCTTTTTGTCTACTACACTCGACGAATCGATGAAGACACAGGTTTTCAAGAGCTCAGCAAAATCACTACAGTGCACACTCGCCAGTGAAAGAAACAATCGCACTACACAAAACACTCCATTGCTTCCATTGACACCCAGAGCCTTTTGGGTGCGACCTTTCGACCGATTGAAAAGCTTTCCTCTTTCGATGCATTTTTCTCTCCACCAGTAACGGGCAAACGCAGAAAACAGGACACTATATACTTCAGCAAACACACTTTCAGCGTTCTTTTCACCAACTGCAGCACGAGCGAACTCGTGCAAAAATATCGTCCCCATTCTAGTCCCTCTCTCTCTGTACACTTTATTCTTCTCAAGTTGTCTGAAGCTTATTGTTCTATAAATAATGTAAATACTCGAGAGATACTCAAGCAAAACCACCATGCGCAAACCAGCCAGCCAGTTTCGCAGTCCCACTTTCACAGCCAGGATGTGAAAAGCCGGAAACTCGCCAAAGGGACATCACTACGACAGCAAACGGCACAAGATCAAACCCGATATCGGAACACCAGGAACCAGCGGAAGAATAGTAGCGTCGGTTTGCCGACGCAATCACTATTTTCGTGATGTGGGCGCGAAAACGCCATGGAGAGACATTAATAATGCATCGACTAATATTCTTTTGTTTCGTTTTGCACATTTACGAACAGTTTTTTTCCTTTCTAGTGTTTGTGTTTTGCTTGTGCTTCTCCTTCTCCTAGCTAGGAAATAATGTTGGAGGTTTTCCTTTTTATTCACTCCCACATCTTGGAACCCCAAAATTACGCTTCCTTTGAATGTACGGCTCAATTCGCCAAAAAGACAAACACAAACCAGAGATAAAGAGAGAGAGAGAAAGAGAGAGAGAGAGAGAGAGAGAGAGAGAGAGAAACTGAACGGTTGCTGGGGCCAAATAACTTTTCCGTTCGTTTTTCCGCGCTACGCTTTCAAAGAAGAAGGAAAATGAGTTTCCTGCAATGTTTCAACGGCGAACACCAAAGGTGAGGGAAAAGAAGCTAGCTGCACGAAAATAATGTTCGGTGCGAAATAGTGGTAGTTGCCCTTTACCTTCTTGTTTCACCTTTCTTCTCTTGTGACGGCCAAGCGCAACCATGGAAAACGCAAGGAGGAAACAATATTCCACTCCAACGATAAGCGATTGTGTCTATGTGTGTCGAAGTTTATTTTCGTAAATGAAAAGCTTTTCTACCGCGTGGCCCGGTGTGTACACATCATATCACCTCGTCCCGTAAAGTGTTTGGCAGGAACAACTACTGCCGAAATGATATAAATAACATCGAGCATCGGTGCAAGTGGCAAAAGCGGGTGATGCTTTTCCACAAGTCATGCCGAGAGTGTACGGCGTCGTGCTGGAAGACTACGGTGTTGCCATTTATCAACAAACGAATGAAAAAAATGGACCGAGACAGCGCACCACTTTGCCATATTAAAATATGGTCACCCCATGCCAGCCTCAGGATTGAGCTTTCGTTGAGGGAATTTTGCACAGGCCTAAAAGCTAGATGCTAAGCGCGAAAGACGGAGTCCTCAGGGAATTGTAAACACAATAGCGAGCACGAACAAGTGATGCATTCAGTCTTGTCTAATTTGATCATCCGTCCTTTACACAGCGTTTTTATCCCTCCTGACAACATCTGTGTAACTAAATAAAGCGCGATGTGGTGCAAACTTTGACTTAGTAAGCAGAAAGGTAATATCTTATTACCTGGATGTTTCCACCCTGAGACATTAATTATTTTCAAACGAATTGTATTGAATTGATGTAAAAGATTGCTGCACATGTCTCATACATTCCATTAAAACATTGAAATAAATCAATCAATTGTTTTACCAGTCGCATTGAAAGGTTTGTTCTCTCCAATACCCAGATTATCTCATTTCTTCCCAGCATCCTAACAGTCAATCGAAGGAAACCCATTCTTGTATGGGAAATGGAATCTTATACTTATGCGAAGGAGGTAAATTTATCGAAAATTATAGACAAAAACTTAATTTGAAGAACGTATTGGATTCAAAAACTAAAAATATGAAATTATCTTTTACATACACAAAACACTATATAAAATAATTCAGCGATAAGCAATTTAGATGTTCTACATCGTCAATGAAGAAATTTAATAATTTGTGTTTGTGGTATTTGTTTAAAGCTTTATACTTTTCGGCCCTATTCCGAAACGAACGCAATGTAAGTATTAAAATGTGCCACATTTGAATCAAACCGCCAAAACGGGAAAACTCTGCAGTTTATATTTTGACAAGTAGATGGCGCTATATGCTTCCCCTGTTTGTATGCAATTCGCAATACTTGTACGCTACCGGAGCACGTTCGCAGAGCACTGGAAGGGCTACACCAAATTTAAATTTTGTCTTTAATAGTATGTTTCTTAAATATTCTCATATTTTTCACCATTAAAAGATTTGTCTTAATTTGACCTGATATCTAAGAAAGCCTTTTATCTGCTTCTTTCATTTCGTAGCCATATTGAGTTGCTCGAATTTGCAGTTATTCGTACTGCTACTTAAAAATAAATCAGATACATCAGTAGTACATCGAAGGCCACTTCCGCCAAAGTTCTTCAATTAGTATTATAAGCATAAGTCTGTAGGGCTAAAATATTAATTTATGTTGTAAAAAACCATTAAACTATTCAAAAGAAAGTCTTTCTGACACTTTCTGAAATATTACTTCCTTCTCCTTATTCAAATAAAACATTTTGAATTAATTGGTTTGTGAATTAGAATTTAGAAAATTTCAACAAGAAAATAACAATTAAAAACAATGTAATCATCATTCTGTAATTCAATAAACTGCCATCCAAACACATCCCAACTATTTGCAAAGTACTTTCGTTCCCACTCTACGGACGGCGGGGTGTCCTTAGAGAGGTGAAATTCGAAAACCTATGCGCCCATGCAAACAATAAATAAAGTAGACTGCACTTTGAACAACAACAACAAACATACCTGTTTCCGCAGCATTGTCCTGGCGCCCGCTTCCATCGGGTCCTTGCGTTCGAACCGCTCGAACTTGAAGCTGTTCGAGCGGTAGAGTTCGTTGTCCTCGCCGCGCCGATTGCGGCACAGCCTGCGAGTGATAATGTTGCCGCTGCTCTTAGGCCTGAAGAACGCGAGCACCAAGAACGGGCAGAAGCAGCGAAAAACGAGTGCATAAGAAAATAGAAAAAAAAAAAATACACACACAAAAGCTTACTCAGAGGAAACACGAAAGGCGTCGGTATGGAAAAAAGTAGGTCAACCTATTAAGGAAATTGCAGCCCCGTGGCTAGCAGCAAAGCGCTAGCAACAGACACCCATCCGGGAAAGGGACTAGGAACCGCAAAAATCCTTTCCCGCCTGTTGTGGTTGGTTGGGTAGATACTATTCGGGGTTTTTTTTCGGGACAGACAAACGTCGCGCGAAAAGCGAAATCTCTTACCCGCACGGTTTGCACTGCGTCATGTGCAGGTCCCAGTTGAGGTTGAAGTTGAACATCTTCAACCGTGCCACGGCTCGTTGTCTGAGCGATTGTTCGTTGGACTGTTGCGCGATGGTAACCGATTGGCTGTTGCTCCGCCGGCCGCCAGATGAATGTCCTTTGTGGTGGCCTCCCGACCCGTGGCCACTTTGCGATGCGCTGTAAATGGAGAGACGATTGTTAAATGGAATGATTTTGAGTTGTTATTTTTTATTGCACCATTGTTTGCTACATTAAAATGGCCTTTAATGGTAAAAGATTAAATGGCAGTTATGAATCATTCTGGAATCAAAATTCCACATTAAGACATTCAAAAAGAAACTATAATATGCTTAAGATCTTATGATCAGCAACGATCGGAAATTATCATCTTCTGTTTAATCATATACTCATACTGAACTAAGTCCTTCCATTTCCTCTAGAGAGCACAACTTATGTTGAAATACGAGGACATAAATACTTCCTTATTTTTGGACATTTCCATGCTACACAATGACAGTCAGCCTTGAAGAACACAGCAGCCTGCAAGGCATAGACCATAATGTGATTGGTGTCAATCATTGATCAATTTAGTAAAGACTCCTCTAACCTCGGGCTAAGTGGCATCATCCTAGCATGTTCTGGTCACGCTAAGGCCTCCAAGAACCTTTTTCCATGCCAAAAATACTATTGAACGCTCACACATATTCTTTACATGGTAAATATCATATCAATATAATTGTTGTAGAAATCTATTTGAGTCCATTTTCAAGAAAATACAGTGTTTAACGAGACATATCGAGATCAAGAGCCATAAAACCAATGCAGGCCTTAGAAGCTCCAAAAGATCCGGTATGAGTTGAGACTAATATGATAATTTGATGTTCACTGTTTAGGACAGGGGTCTCCAAATTGATGATCTTTGCATTTAACCGAATGAATGTTAATGTTATACTAAAATGTTGACTTAATAGCAAGATATTTATTTTCACCTTTACAAAGTTATAGCGGATCGCATTCAAAGCTCTCAAGGGCCGCATTGGGTTCGCTTACCATAGTTTAGAGACCCCAAAATTTGAGGGCCGATCTCGTGGTACAATCGTCCACTAGCAAGACTTTAAAACATACTCGTAATGGGTTCAAGCACCAAATGGACTGAGCGCCCATATGTAGCACTAACTATCCTGCTAGTCACTGAAAGTCAAGCCCATTAGTGGTTCAGAGGCAGGCATTGGGCGACGACGGTTGTGTTGTGCCAAAGAAGAAGAAAATTCAGACACAGACAACAGTTTCATGTTTCAGGACGTTTAGATTAATCTATGTTGGGAGAGAACTCAGAATTATGAATATGGTATAGACGTTCTGCCAGATTATAAGTCATTAAGATGAATTGAAGAATTTGTAAATATTAATGGACAATGATTTGTTGCACTTAAGACGAGCATCCATAAGCATTAACATATGTTGATAGTAATAAAACATACGCATCGGGATCAATGTTCTGTAGAATGTATAGGCTACTGTACTCTTCGTAAATATCAAATGGAATGAATGTCTTCTTCTTATTGTTATTCTTCTTACAAACGTACATCGATGAAATACTTGTGTAGGGGCCTGGATAAGACATTACTTAACAACAGTTTGTTTTACTGGATTTTACAGTAGTTTCTAATTTAATTAATAACGTTTGCCATTAATCTCAACTTCCCCGATTTCGATGTCAATCTTTTCCCAAGATTGAACGAGACTTGAACGAAATGGTCGTCTCATAATAGACAGGTCCAAGGAAACGTCGCATGTTAAACTTCTAGTCATACCAAGTCTTGTCTAGTTGAATTTAACTTGAATGAAGGTCGGTTAAAAGCATCCCTAAATGTTTAATCAAGTTTTTCTTCGTCTTAAATCTTAATGTAGGATATAAGAGATCACCAACTTCTGTTTGTAATAGATTCTTTTTTGTTGAAATCCAGTCTTGACTTAGACTTAACATAAAGCCAACTTTTATAGCTGTATTTAGTAGGTTTTAGAATAATTATTTTATTTTTATCTTTTTAAAAATTCAAATAGAAATGATTGGCAATTTCAAATTGGAAACTTCATTACTCTACTCTCCTCTCCCTCGATGCTTCATCCTGTCATTTCTGTCAGAAAGATCAATGATCCTTTGGAAAAAAGACTGTTGATTCACCGCCTACTCGGTACGAACTTCGGCCAAGCGTACGTCATGAAAAATGCAAACCCCCCTCCCCTCCCCTTCTTCTTTACTTACCCTTCCCTGCTGGGGCGACTGCGGCGCCGCCGGCGTCGCCGCTTTTCGGACGAGGCCGTGCTCGCCTGCGGCGCCACCACCGACCGGCGCCTTTGCACGGCCACCACCTGTGACTCGCCGAAACCGGCCGAACTGGTCGTGTCGGTCGAATGATGCGTCGGTCCACCGGCGGAAGGACCGGCCGAGGGACCAGCCGTGACGAGGGACGCAGCATTTGGTCCACCGCTTGCGCCACCACCGGCCGTTGCCGCCGACTTCGATGAGGAGGATCGTAAAGTGAGGCCCTGATTGACTTTACGCCAAACCCGCTCCATCGTTCCTTGGACACGCGGAGGATTGTTTCCTACGATACACAAACACACACACACACACACACGGAGGAATTTCCCACAGGGACGAAGCGCCGCTACTGTACGACGATGCCCATCGTAGAAGGCGTGGGGCGTAGTAAAAAGGAACCTCACTTCAGCAGGTGTAAAGTGCGACTTGCAGTGTGGTAAGATACATCCTTTCACCACTCGCTGCGGCCACAGAAAGGGAAACAGCGAGCTATTCTTCTTCAAGATTTTCACACGAAAGCTTTTCCGACCACTAATCGCTTGTGAAAATTTCCATTCAACATCACTCACTCATGTCACTCGAACCACACTTTCCACTCGGCGGATCACACCAGCGGCGAGGATACGTTCACACTTCCGCACTTTCTTTAACCACCCCGCTGGTTGACGACTCGCAATATGGGCGACAGGGCGACAGGGCCACCCTCCTGACTCTGCCTGCAAGGTGTCTCCATCACAGTGTATTCGCAACTTAGATTCCTTCCTTATGCGACCCACAAAACCAGAAGACGCGACTGGGTGTTGCTGTGCTATTGTTCCCGATCCAAACAAAGGACAACATTTACGGGAGTTTGGGATATATTCCAAGTTAAAAAAAAGGCCTCACACACAACCTACATCTCTACTGATGTACGTGATAAAACGGCTTTTGGCAAGATATCCCGTAACCTTCTTGATATTCCCCGTCCCGATAAAAGGAACAGCTTCCGCGAGGACTATTCACCCACTAATTTGACACATCTCATTTCGCACATCCGCTCTCTCCCACGAAGGTTGCTTCGATCTGTTCACATTGAACACCAACATATACACACACACACACACCAACATACGCACACGCATACACGCAGTCACATTTCCATCATCCGCGGTTTTTGTTCCCACGGTTTTTTTGTCTCACGCTATTCCGAACACTAATTTCCAAACACCGTCATCCGTCGGGGAAGAACATTTGATTTCAAGATTTTAATACCCTCTCTTTCTTTACTGCTTTGTACCAATTGGCTCTCTCTCTCTCTCTCTCTCTCGCTCGCTCTCTTCTTTTTCTCTGATGTTGATGTGTACGGTTGATCGGTGGCTGTGGTGAACTGCCCAAAGAATATCCATGGCCTACTCTACCCACATCCATATGCTTGTCACACCACGAATAACACTCCTTACATAGCAATACTTCCGGTTTTTTCAGGAACTTTACCCCGAATGGCAAACACTGAATGCTCCAAATGGAGTACTGCAACCCGAGTTGTTACAGGAAGGGTTGTTGGCAAAACAAATACACGGTGCACACACAACAAAAAACAACAACCACGGGGCCACCATACAGGACACAGGTACGGCTCACGAGGGAAAGCCCCAAACTGTGGAAACGTCACGAGGAAAATTTTTGACAATAATCAAATCCATTTTCCGCTCTTTCCAGAGAGCTGAAGGAGAGTGTGTTGCGGGAGAGAGAGAGAGAGAGAGAGAACATGGGAGCGCGCACCCATGAGAGAACATCCTCCAGCGGAGGAACATCTCGTGTTCTTTTGTGTTCTCTAATAAGGGATGCTTGATGACTAATGCTGTGTACTATCTGTGGGAAAAATTGGGTGATTAACATGCTTTCCATAATTTTTCATCACAAAGCAGACTCAAAGATTTAGAGAGAGTCCAGTGGCCTACACTGGACAGTTTCCATTCTACAACTCAGAAAAACATGAACAACGTTCCTCCTCTCGCCAAGATTTTCCACATCCAAGTGAAGAGAATTAGACGGTTGGTTCCCCCAATGGCAGATCCCATGACTCACACGGTGGGTGGCCACAAACTCTCAGACTCCGAAACTCCGAACCGAACCGCTCTTCCTACACCATGTGATTCCGACGGGAGTGCGAGAGAGCGGGAGTGGAAAAGTGTGAGCAAGAGAGCAAAGCAGCAGCTGCCGTACACGGCAGAGTTCGAGAGGAAAAACAACCACGTGTGTGTGGCCGACGACGCAACGGAAAAATGCCACCACTTCCTTGGAAACCAGCCGCCGCCACCAGTCGCAGTAGCTCTTTTCGACCATCGCGTACCGGTACACGCAAGTAGTACTACACGTCGGGAAGGGTGGTGTGCACGCAGCTGATGAGCGTGGAATAATAACAAAACAATTACGTCTAGGCGATTGGGGTGTGTGTGTTTTGTGTTGAGAGAATATTATGTGGAGGAATCTAATGTTTTCGGATATAAACACAGCAGAATTTGAAGATGATTTTAATACATTGAAAAATATGGTAAATAATATTATATCAAATTACCCTTTTTAAGTGTTATAATAACAACAAAGAAACACTTGGTGTTAATAACCAAACACTGTGTAGTAAGATTAAGGCGGAGGTAATTATTACACGTGCTCCAATCCGGAATCGATCTTGATGAGGCTCTTTACGAGCCAGCGTAGCTATCCAATAGGCCACCGAGCTGAATCTAAAAGTCGAATGTTAAAAGGCCTACAGTTACGCCTGGACATCATTTCTATTAAGATTTGAATTTGAAAATTTTAAGAAAATAATTTGATTGATCGTTTATTTATGAAATACAAACTAAAAAGCAAAACGAACGATTTGGACCGTTCATTCCGAGTTAAAAATAAACTAAAAATAGGAAATATAGAAAATTTTGAGAATAACAACAAGTATAAACTGATCTACAGTGTAAATGGTACAGACTCGGAAAAATAATAATAAATATACACTCTATGCCTGTTAGCGAACCCTCCTCCTCACAAACCAAGTGTTTCTATTCTCCGGTAAGCTTATCAGCTGTTGCCTTTTCCCTGAGGGGTAATTGACTAACTTTTTATCCATTTACCGGATAAGCTGTTTTTGCATTACCGGAGTTCGAAACTGCAGTCGAATCGAAACCCCAAAAAATCCCAACGAATGTCGAATGCTTTAAACGAAAAATTAAAAAAAAATAGTTACTAATTTCTTTCATACAAGTCCATTCAATCACACACACCATTCAATTAATTTGCGAAAGGGACACTCGCGTTTGCGCAATTAGTTGTTGCGTCCCCCTCTCTTTCCATCCGTTTACTTGTTCACTCGTTCAAGCGTGGTTTTACTTTTATTGTTTTGCTGTTCAGTTTTAAGTTCATAGTTCTCAAAAACTGCCCTCTCGTGCTAACCACCTGCCCTTCGTTCAGTGTCTAACTATTCAGTCGTCGTCGGCCCATCGTTTTTTTTTTTTTTGTACCGACTGACTCCGACCTCCTTCCTAGTTGTTTTCTGATACGTACTGTACGTCCTTTGCGGCATTGCTTTGTTTTTCATTCTAAATTCTTATCTTCTAAATATGCTATTATGCTGCTTACTGATGGAGTGGTATTTCATATAGTGTGAGAGAGAGATAGAAAAACAAAACAAAACAATAACTAATAATAATGCCACCATTAAAGTGTGTGTGTGTATGCCGCGCTATGCATAGTATAGCGCCGCAATGGAAACGCATTAGTGATAATAATAATAATAACATTAATAATAATAATAAACTAACAAAATAATCATTGTTTATACATAAAATAGGTTCAACTAGCAGTTTTGTTCGAATTCTCGCTTCAATTCTTAAACGATACAGGGTTAGACTCTAGGTTTGCTCATCATGTACAGTGGTAGTGTATATTAACACCTAATTCAAGTAACGGGCTTTTGTTTTCGCTTTGCTTTTTGGGAAAATAAATAAGTTTCTGATGTAATGTAATGAGCATCGCAACAACAATTCAGGCAGCCCTGCAAACCTTCCTCCTGCGGGTGTGTTTTTTAACAGCATTTTGTTTTTTTTAATACACAAATACTGCTCTGTATGTGTTGTGTGTGTGTGTGAGTGTTGCAAGCAGCACACGCACTGCTTACAGTCGGTGGTTAACACAGTACGAATGGAGCTAATCGCCCCCATAATCGTATTGCTTAGACATATTTAGCGGAACGAGGACGTTTTTATGGGGGGTTAGGAGGTCATAGGACATCCCCTCAACCGGTATCCGCGTTGGATGCTATCCCCGGGTTGGAATCTCGTTTGCTTGCGCCTTGTCATAATCCGCTCAATCAGTCTAATGGTTTTTTTTTCTTCTTCTAATTTTGCAAACCAATCTTCAAATTCCAATTCTCTACTAGTGCAGTGTGTCCTTAACTCTTCCCTCTCAGTCATGCTAATGCTAAATTATCTTATGAATGCATGCGTTTTGTTTGCGTATATTCGTTTGTTCGGTTAGCGTAAGTGTTGGTTTTGGCGAGATTTGTTTTAAAAGGTTCTCGTATGCCTTACACAAAAGGGTTGATGTGATTTTTAAAACACTTAATGATTACCTAAGAACTGATTCTAGCACTCTTCGCTTACACATTTTCGATCGCGTGCGCGCGCCGTTCTTTGTTAGCGTGTTGGTATTTATTTTATGCTAATTCGCGTTCATGTGTTTGTGTGTGTGTGTTTTTGTGTTTAAATCAAGTGTATTTCTACATCCCACGACCCCCCGTTTCCGTTCTGTGACACACCTTTCGTTTATTACTTCACAAGCACAAGATAAAAGATGCGAACGTTAGTGCGCTCTTGTACCCATCTCCCTCGAAAGAGAGAGAGAAAGACCTAATTATGAATAAGTTATTTCTATATAAAGTGGATTCGCCTAAGAGCGATAGTAACTTTTGTTTCATATGCTGCTTTTGCCACTACTCCTAGTACTCCGGCCTCCGCCTGCCCGCTGCTGCGTACTACTTACTGCTTAAATTCCTCACTTAACACTACTAATCAAAGAGTGTCTGTGTGTGTGTGTGTGTATTCTGCTTTGTTTCAGTTTCTTTACCCATATTCATAGTAAAAAAAAGAAGAGATTCGTTCTATACGTATTCAAACTTTTCCTTTCAATAGAAAAGCGATAAAGAAAATCAACAAAAGAAAAAAAAAACGTGAAAGAAACATTGCAACAAAATCTACTTTTAGTACATCTTTTGATCTTCGCAACGGAAGGAGGTTTCGTGTATGTGTGTGTTTGTTGTGTACAAAATCAACTTTGTGGCAGCAGCAAATGGGAGAGTGCGGGGGGTGCTCATTCTCCTTTGCTTATTCGAAACACTGTAATTCTGTAATCATGTTTGGACCGAACAGAAAAAAAGCAGCTGTGCTTGTACCCAAACAAACCCAAAACGAACGCAACACAACAGTGCACACAGACGACGAACGGCGTCTGCAAAGACAAGGAACTAGAGCGTTGACTAAAACGTATCCCCACCGTACCAGGGATGTATCCATGGGGCGGAAGGGGGCGGCGTCGGTGGGTAGATGGTGGGCGAAGGTAATGCACAGGACCGTGCCGCGGTGCTGGTAGTATCGTACGCACTAATACTGTTACCACCAGCAATGCTTCCTCCACCACCAAGACTACCAGCGCTTGCTCCACCTCCCCCACCACCCTGCATTGGCGGATGGTACGGTGACCCGGCGGCAAAGTGGGGTGAAAATAAGCTGTTGTTTACTGCTACCTGCTGCTGTTGCTGCTGCTGAGTTTGCTGCTGGTGTGTTGCCGCAGCATGTTGGTGATGGTGATGGTGGTGATGGGCGGCAGCAGCCGTATGATGATGCTGGGCGGCTGCGGCAGCCGCCGCCGCCGCTAGTGCCGACTCTTGGAATGATGAGTAAACGGAGGGGGGTACTAGAGATGATCCGTGGCCGAGCATACGGCTGGCGGCGGCAGCAGCGGCTGCAACGGCTGCCGCTGCCGTTCCACTGCCTGCTTCAGCGCCCGCGGCGTAGTAGTCGGCAAGGGCGGAAGAGCTTATCTGCGCGGTGGCAGCAGCACCGCCCTTTTCCTGCTGATAGCGGCACGATGACATGGTTTTCTTGTCGTAAAAGCTGCCCCCACTACTGGACGAGCCAGCTGAACCGCTCAGCGAAGGTGAGCTGAATGCGCCGCCGCCGGAAAGCAGGGCCGCTGCCGCCGCACCGGAAGGTGACACTACCGAGGACGCGGTGGCAGAGGGCGAGATGCCCGCCATTGCCAGGGCGGCAGCGGCGGCTGCTGCTGCCGCGGCCGCCGCTGCAGAAGACGATGACGACGCGGACGGCGCGCCCGCTGACGAGGAGGATCCTTTTCTTGCGCCACTGCTGCTGGAATGAGTTCCGACGCCTCCGCTGCTGTTACTGCTGCTGCTGACCAGCGATAACGATGAGGAGGACGGCGATGGGGTCAGGTTGCTCCAACCGGCCGCCGCTATCCCACCACCAATACCACTGCCGGTGAACGAATCGCCCATGCCACCGCCAACAACACCACCGCCACCACCACCACCACCAGTGCCACCGCCAACACGACTCGACGAGGAGGATGATATTAAATCCGATACGATCGTGCTCTGAGGGCACTGCTGCTGTACCCCCCACCCCAATTCCTAGCTGATGCGGGCCCGCTTGTTGGCCTGCGACTCCTGGTTCAGGTTGCTGCTGCGGATCATGTACTGCAGCTGCGGCATGTACGTCATCACATCCGTCACCTGTATCATCGGCATCTTGTCCACGTTCGTGCGGCCCGCCTCCTGCAGCGCCTGGTACTGCAAGCTGGAAAAGGGTTAGAGAGGGGTGAAGATATTAGATTGTTGTTAAAATTCAATGATAGGGACTATTCTAGCAGCATAATACTATGAATTGCAGGGTTCACCGACTCATATTGCACAGTATTGAAGAGTATTACAGGGTTTACTCAGTCGTTTCCCAATGTCAAAACTACACAGGGTTTAGCGAGTAATTTTGCCAACGTAAACAGTATTACAGGGTTTCCGCCTCACTTTCGAATGTGAACATGTTAACATGATTTTCGACACCTGAATTCATGTTTGGGAAATCGAATCAAAAACTTAATAAATATCAAGTAAAAATCAAGTAAAATTTTGTAAATTTTCACGAATCTGCAATGTCCATAATTCGGTTAAATTCGCAGTTTCCCATTGCAACTACAGTGAAATCTTTCTAGTCTCTTCAAGATGAATTGCTTCTTCAAGATTAACATTCCGATATTTTGGTCAGGTCATATTCCATCCCTTTTATCTCTTTTCAAGATGAATGTCTGCCTAAGGCGAATATTCTTTAAACTTCAGCAGCCCAAATTATCTCAGCGGAAGATGTCGATGACAGGTCACAAAAATATTGGTCCAAGGATGCCAAGTTTTTCCCATGGTTTCTTGGATACTTCATAGCAACACATTCATAGCCATTCCTCAACATGAAAACCTCTCTAAGCTTACGGTCCCTTCGAATATTTACCTTAGAGAGATTTCACTGTATCATCTGTTGAGCAAGAAAAACAGCCCTATTGGTTCGTCTTTCCGTACATAAATATATACAATTCAAAATGATGGTTGACTACGAACTGTTCCATCTTCTTCAAGCCCGTAGGAGCTTTTTAATTGACTAATTAAGAATCCCTTTTAATTCTACATTTCCATTGCTGAGCTGATTAATGAGAGTTGAGTGTAAAGATGAACCTCCTTACCTATTGCCGATGAACAGATTGATGTCGAGCGCGTTCAGCACCCGCCGGCACACCTCCAGGCTGATGTACGGGAAGAACACGTCCTTCAGGTCGAAGATCGTCATCAGATACTCGGTGTTCCGGTACGGCGTCTTGTTCACGCAGTAGATGATCTTATTCTCGACCGGTTTCTTCACCACCTCGTACGGCTTGTACTGCGTCACGCCCATGTTCATCTCGGGCAGCACGATCATGTTACCGTGCCGCGTTTCCGTCAGGCTATTGATTGCCGCCGCCGCAGCCGCCGTGGCCGCCGCGTGCTGCTGGTGCTGTACCTGCTGCTGCTGGGCTTGGGCCTGCTGCTGCTGAAGCTGCTGCTGCAGAGCGGCTACGCTGGCGTTGCGGTAGCTGTTCGCTCCTCCGCTCGCACCGTTGCCACTGTTGCCACTTCCGGAACCGCCGCCGGACGAGCTGCTGTTGGAGATCGCCCGGCCACCGGATGACAGGCCGGCCGATGCGGACGCCGCCCGCCGACTAGACTGTGACTGTTGCTGCTGCTGCTGCTGCTGGGCAACGGCGGCGGCCGCCGCCTGCTGGGCGGCCGCCAGATGCTGCGGCAGCGTGGTGCCTCCCATCGTGGACCTTTGGGTAGAAGATAGATCGATTACATCCGACAGTCCTGCTGCGATCAGCGCGTTCAGATAGTGTGTTCTTCCGTCACTGGCCACGCCACCATTGCCGCCGCCCGCACTAGTGATCACGCTCTGATTTCTTGTGTAATCGTGCCTACTGCTACTACTATTACTACTACTACTATTGCCGCTCGCTCTACTCTTATCGTGCACTATAACGCTAGGGCTGCCCGTGTTGGTGTTTGTGCTTTCCCGGTACGATGGTAACTGTTTGCCGCTGCCGCCGCCGCCGCCGCTATTGCTCGCCTCCAACAGGCGCTCGTTAATGATCTCAATATCCTTGCTCATCCGCAAATGAGCCAACAGATCGACGCCATTCGCTACGAGACTATCCATCAGCTCGTTATTGACGCCGCCGCCACCGACCGGTATTAGGGCCGGCGGCGGTTGCCTTGCCTGACCGCCCTTCGGTGAGGCACGCGTCGGCGAACCAACCGGCACCGCGGTGATGGAGATCGGATTCTTAGGGTACGCTACCGGTTGCCGGCTGCCGTTCGCACCGTAGCTCCCCAGCCCGGCCACCGTGAGCTCGTCGAGCGTGCTTGCACCTCTCTTCCCGGCCGGTGTGATCGTTACATTCCGTCCAAGCGAAAATCCATCCAGACTGTTGCTACTGCTGTTGCTGACACTACCACTGCTTCCCGCCGTTCGACCACCAGAGTTCATGGCCGCAGTAAAGGAAGCAATGGCAGCGGCAGCAGCGGCAGCAGCAGCGGCACTAGAGCTACTATTGGCGCTACTACGGCTCGACTTGCCGGCGGCGGCGGAGGCGTTACGGTTGCTGCCGCCACTGGACGCCACCATGCCCGCTCCACCGGTGCTGGCCATCGTGAGCTCGCTGATCTGTTGCTGATTCAGCCGGGACAGGTTGACGGTACCGTTTGGGCTACTGGTGGTTGCGAATATGGACAGAGCGGGGTTTAGGTTCGGTAAGGTATTGCCACTGCCGGCGGTACCCGAGGAGGTGCCCGAGCGAAGGACTGAGGAGGATGCGCCACCGCCACCACTCGACCTGTAGAGGAAGGCACATTACGGAGTAGTTTTCGGTTTTTTTTTTGTTTTTTTGTATGCAGTTTCTTTGGTTTGGTTAAGGTACATCGGGAACAAAACGCTCACCAACAGACACACTCTGCCTTCATTACAGCCTTCGTTTCACGCAAACACTCACGCATTGTGTCACGCGAGGCATTCAGAAACGGAGCACCCACGAATGGAGCGTTCTCGTTTCCTTCCAAAGCTTGTTTCCCATGCAAATTCGTTATTATGTATTTTTTGTTTGTTTAGCAAAAGGATTAATGTTCGGCAACGAACTGTTTTTCTAAGATCATTCCGTTAGTTTTACCATCGTTTACACATTAAATTCCATCCTACAGCAAGGGATGTTTCTGCCTTTAATGTAACTCTAATTTTAAACTGCATTTTCTTCCAAAAACTCGGTGAACAACAGCACCGCAACAATCTCTATCATTCACAGTTGCACACAGTTGGCCAATCTCAACCAGGTCGAATGGGGCAAAATTGAAAATGGGGAATTTCGGGGCGATCGGAAGAGGACAAGCAGGGGGGGGGGGGGGTGTGGAGTTAAACGAAATCTGTAACTTAGTGGCGCGAGATTCTTCCTCCCGGAACCTTTCCGGTGCAAAGCAACAGCAGCAACACTGAACCATGTCCACGCCGCCAGAAGAAGGAAAGCACACACCACACCACCACACGGGGGCGCAACGTTAAATGTGCACGGCTCTGTACTGCAAACGGCGGGCGAGAGAGTAAGAGAGAGAGATACAGACGCTACTCTGAAGTGAGGGAAAAGCTAAAAAATGATTTAGGAGATATTAAACGCTAGTGTTTAAAAAAAAGATACATATCATCGGACGGACAATTTTGCTGCCGTTGTCCAGATGGGTTGCCACTACTGAAACACAGAAATAATGCTTTTACCCAGATAAAGCAGGTAAATAAAGTGAACCCGTGAAACAATCGTAATAAATAATAAACATAGTATCACGGTTTAGCACAACAAAAAACTGGAAAATCGGCCAACAGTACAAACTGAACGAAAGAAAGAAACAACAATATGCAAAAGCGGTACAAGAGTTACAAAAAATAAAAGTCCAAAAAAACCTAAAATTTGCTACGATAATTAAGAAATGTTCTTTTTTGTTTCATACTAGCCTATAATTTTGCTTCAATTTTGCGTTTTACAGTAAAAAAGCTAAAGACACGATGCCTAAAACACTACAAAACGTCGTTGTTGTTACTGGTACGGTTTGGCAATCTTCTTAGCATCTCTTTGTTTTACAGTTTAGCTTCACCTCTGTTTTACGACAATCTTTCTATTTTCAGTTTTCCTCTATCCCTAGATTTTCTTCATTTATCATTTGTTATCCTCTTACAAATTGTGAATCTTCAGTAAATTACTTTTTCGATTTTTTCAACAATAAATCCAAATTAAACAGCCTTTGCTTATTCACGCAACTAAACAAACGGTAATTGTACGCTTAAAAAATCAAATATAGATTAAACTAGTTTAACTACAACAGCAAAAAAAGCCTCCCAATTGCTTTGTAAAACAATCCAAAGCACAGAATGAGAGGACCGAACGAATGGCATGTATCAAAGGAAACAAACTAAAAAAATAACTTTGCAAACGCTACTCAACAGTATAAAGTATAACAACTACTGCAAACAAGTACATACAAAAAAAGAGTTTAAATAGCGCAAAAAGGGGTTTTTTTACAAATTAAGAACACAAAAAGTGTAGGTAACCCCTTCGTGCGGCGAAACAAGGGCGCGTGTGCCAGCGTGTGTGTGTGTGTGTTTGTGTGAGGAAGAATGCACCTCTCGCTAGTTACTCTCTTGCTTTCTTTCTCTCGCTCGCTCCCACGGGGAATGTTGCAAATCAGTACCGCGCCTACTGCCACCACTCGCAACATTCCCCGGAAAACGGAGATCGAAAGGCGACTTCTTTGCGACGCTACTTACAGATGCGCTTGAACCTGTGCCGATCGTACTAGCGGTGGCGGTACCGCCTGATTCTGCGACGTACGGGACGTCAGCGACATAGCGCTGTTCAGGTAAGAGTTGTACTGCTGCATCGTGTGCATGTTCTGCATGTTGCGTATCTGGGCCTGTGCTTGGGCCGCCTAAAACAAACAGAAATTGCGCATTAGACGTTGAGCTTTCAGCGAAATGCAGCCTACTTAGAGGAGGTCTCTTTCGTCTCTTTGGTTACCTGTTGGGCTTGGCTAAGTCGTAGCAGCTGCTCCTGCTGGGCGAGCAGATTCGGATGGTTCGAGGAGACCATGTTGTTCCAGTTGTTAGTAAGAGCCTGCCAGAGGAGACAAAAACGAAACAAAAACATTGCGCGTTAGTACCGACCAGGCCTTTCGCATCGCCCCACCCAGTGAGGCACACATGCCTCCCCTTACACCCAAAGGAACGAACCTGTACAGCGGCAGTAATACTGGTCATTTGGTTGTTCGATTTGGCAAGGTTCTGCTGGGTCTGCAGCGTCTGGTAGACGTTGTTGGTGGGCGCCTTCCGGGCGGTCGCGTTCGCCATGATGGTGGGCGCCTTCGGCGGCGGCTGGGCCGGCTGCCGCGTCCAGTGGATGGTGTTCGTTTTCGGCCCCGAAAGCAGCTGCGAGTCGACCACCTTGCTCGGCCAGTAGTCCTCGAACTCGGTGCCGGGCGGGAAGTATCCCTTGATGTCGGTCAGGCTGATGACCGCGACCGAGTCGCTCGCGAACAGCTCGTTCCGGATGCCCTGCACCTTGCAGCAAAACTTCAGGTACGACAGATCCCACCCGGACAGGTTGTCCGCCTTCAGCTTCAGGTTGTCTGTCTCGCCCTCGAAGTAGAACAGCGGCACCATCTTCTGGTAGTCGCGCACCGTGTACGGCACCACCGACTCCTTGTTGATGCGGATGAACCCGCACTTGTCGTTCGGTGTGCTGCACCCCATCAGCAGCTTCTTGTAGCACACCTCCAGAAACTGGTAGAACTTGTACGCGTCGGACACGCGCACCACCAGATCCTTGAGCGTGAACAGCTCCCGCCCGAAGTGCATGTCGCAGTGCTTCTGGTTGATCTCGTTCAGCAGCTTACACTCCGCCTCGGTGATGTAGTACGACCGCACGCACGTGCACGTGTAGATGTCCTGGTGCAGGTAGTTCAGATACTTGTTCAGCAGCTTCATCTCGACCATCCGCACCGCGCAGTAGCGCTCCTGCTGCCGCAGGATGAACGGGATGTGCACCTTGGCCGGGAACACCTCCCACCCGAAGTGTCCCTTCTGGCTTTCCTCGTCGTTGGCCTTCTTCTCGGCGCCGTTCTGGTCCGAGGATCCGCCACCGTCGTACGCTTTGCCGCTGCCGTTCGACGTGACACTTTGGCCACTGCCGAGCGGGACGGCAACGGTGGTAGCCGCCGACGCCGCCGCCATCACGTTGCCGGCTGTGGCGGTCGGTTTGCGCGTCAAGTAGTTCAGTATGTTCGTCTGGCCGTTCGTGACACCGTTGGCGGTGACGGTGGCCGCCACCGCGGCCGGTCGGGCCGGCACCTGTTGCTGCTGGACGGCGGCCGCCGCCGCCTTCGCCGACTGTTGCTTGTGTGCCTCCACTATCTTTGCCGCCATCTCGTTGATTTCGGCGTCATCGTGCCGCTCCTGTTTCACCGTGACCGGTGCCGCGGATGACATTTCTTCCACCACCACCACCGGAAGCGCTTTTACACGGAATCGGAGGGAGAGAGCACTCTAAAAACACAGGTGGGGGGAACACTCAAGACCTGGTCTTGTCTGGTGTGGGAGGTTTTTTTTAGGGGGGGCTGTTTTGCTTTCTCACACGCACACGAGGAGGGGTGGGGGCGATTTTCACGTAATCATAATCACGGTTTCTACCACTACTACGATAGCTTTACAGCACACACAAACACACACGCACAGACACTTTCACGGTGAGGAACTTTGGATGTTTCCAACAGGAAGGTTCCCTCCTTTCTTTCAGCACAACTGTCGTTTTGTCAACCTTTCCATCCAACACAACACACACACACGCACAGTAACACACACTCGCAGGAACTCCGAGGAGATGTCACGCGTGCCTTTCAGCTGTCAAAATCTGCTGTGTGTACTTTGATTCTTTCGGTACTTTCCACTGCCAACAGACACGCGCGCACGCACACAACCACCAATTGCTTCTATAGCCGTATTAGAAACGTGCACGCACACTGCCGCAAATCAACATTCCACCGGAGTGTGGACACCGAGCGGCAGAGCGGGGGACGGGAGCCTCACACACAGAGGGACGGGCGTGTACCACCAACCACACCGCAGCCCACACCAAGGTTGTTTTCTTCTTGCTCTGCTTGTTGTGCTTCTAGCCGACACCAACACACTACACTCTGTGTGTGTATCGCAAATGCCTGCTTCCTCCACACACCACGCACACTCCGCCGTTGCTCTCGTGCGAGCGCACACACGCACACACAAGCCTTTTGATTCGCAACTGTGCGCACACACACACTTGACGGGATTTGCTGGAATATCGCACACACAGGCGGGGAAGGGGGGCTATCTATTGCTGAGCTTTTGCCTTTTCCACGAACGCACACAGAGCGGAGAGGCCAGTTTGCACAAAAGCGACCCCCAACAATGGGTTTTTTAAAGCTCGCCCGCAGTCGCTGCTGCTGTTGTTGTTTGCCTCACACAACTGTCACGAAACTGAAACACTTTCCCGGGACCAGATTTTCTTTCCAAACAAAACAACGGGAATTTCCTGCTAAATCCACTACCGTCCACCCTGCTAAATGCACACCACCACACGGCCACAACACAACGCTGTCCTTGTATTGCCCGTACACACACAATACACACCACCGCGATAGAAATTCCCTTAGTATCTTTTTAGTTGTTTTTTTGTGTTTTCGCGTTCTGTCGCTTTTTGTTCCGAGAGGAGCGCGCGCGTGTGCCGAGTGTCGCTGGCCTGCCGTTACACTACTGCTCTCATCCACACGTCGTTATTTTGTGTGGTGACGGCTGTACGTAAAACACCGAAAAACCCCCGGATCGAAAAACGCCCAACCGCTCGAAGAGAGCGAGAGCGAGAGAGAGAGAGAGCGCGCGCACACGGATGAGAAGTATACACAGCAGTGTCAGCAACACATAAAAGCGTGCAGCAACACATAGCAAGAGGGAGAGGGAGAGCGAGAACCACACACACGCATCGGGCAGCGTACCCCTTGGGTGCGAGAGCGAGAACGACCACAAACACATACAGCCAAGAGCGCGGTCTTGAGGCCCCGTTCGCACGCTGCTGCTGCTGCTGCACACACAAAAACCGCTCATCCGCTCGGACGTGTAGTCTCGCACAACGAGGGCAGGCGCCTGCCAATCGGTTGGTCGTAGTCGCCGTCGTCGTCGTTCGCCATACTTCTTCTCTCGCGGGCGCTGACTCTCGCGCGCGGCAGCTCGCACCGTCATCATCTCGTCGCACCGGTTTCGCTCCCTCTCCCTTTGGCCCGTTTGTTTCGTACCGTGTGTGTGTATGTGTGTGTTTGGTTTTGGGTTCAATCTAGTGGCATTTTGTTTGGGGGACGGGGTGGTGATTGGAGAGAGATAACAAAAAAAACATCACATACACAATCTATATTATATGTACACGAAATATAGGTAGAGAGAGGGAGTGGGAGAGCGAGCGCGTAAGGGACGGCCACGGTACAGTACGCCCTCATTTATTTTCGTTTCATTTCCCCCCTCCCGCTTGTTACTCTTCCTCCTTTTCCACCATCACCATCCGTAACTTCGTCCTCAGCAGGCGGCGGCTGTTGTTCAGCTTGAGCCTCGCTTTTCCACCGCTCTCTTCTCTCCTAAGCGCGCGCTCTCCCGCCAAAGGGAACACGATCGCTGTTCGCGCGTGTGATGTGTATGTATGTACCTGTGTATGCCTGTGTGTGTGTGCGTGCCTGCGTGTGTGTACAAAAGGCGAGGCGAGAGTGGTGGTAATATAAACGAAAAACATACTTTGGCGCCTTTGCTCCGGGTCGTAAAGAGTCTCTTTCTGCCTCTCGCTCGCTTTCTTTAGCTCGCTCTCTCTCACTCGCGCACGCTCTTCCTTCCTACCTACACACCCCTTTTCGCCACCCCGTTGGCCGATTTTCAAGCTCCTTTCTTTCCTTGAACCTTTGTACGATCTCCCCCGCAACACTCTCAATCTTCCTCCCTCTCTGCCGGCTCTTCCCTCGCTCATTGCATCTAACAAAACCACCGCGACGTGCATTTGCGTACGCCGTGCTGCTGCTGCTGCTGCGTTTTTTCTACGCGCTTTTCGCCGTTCGTTCGTGCGTACAAAAATGAATTTCGCGTGTTCGCGTTCGATTGGAAACTGCCGTCTGGTGGTGGGGATGAAACAATGGGTGGAGGAGACAGTCAATTTTTGGGAAAGGTTGCATACCATCCAAATGGTATGGTATGTGCGAGTCTTGCCGGTTGCAGACGGCCAGCAGGAGCGCAAGGTCATTCTGCAGGCAAAATGCACCACCGAGAGCGTCGTTTGCGTTGCGTTACTGCGCGAGCTGCAACTATTTTCCAAGAAAATGTAAAGACTGTCGGGCGGGAGGGTACGGGGTCGCTGGAAGAGGTCAGCTGCGGACAAAGAATGGCCTTCCTGAAGCGTGTATCGTTAGAGGAAATCTAATTAACCACCAAGGGCTAGCAAACGATCGGGATTAAAAACTGATCACTCTTTGTTTCACTTCTTTCAGATTTGGCTTTTTCTGTTATTGCTTTTAGATTTGATGTTTTATTCGTATAATTTATGTCATTTATGACTGATTGACGTAGAGATTTTGAGCCTATTGGTCTAGTTTGCATCGTAATTCATACCCTAATAATATGACGTTATTTACCGTTTTTAAAATGTTTGATTTGTGGTTTCTTTGCCTTTATTGTATTCTTTTATTTAATTAAATTCGTTTGTTCATTTGTTTTTATTAATCATGTCTGTTTCGTTTCTCATAATTGTCAACAAATGGCAAATTTAGGTATAATATCGAATATTGTGGGTAAACCTTATAATTAATCTTAACTTATCAACAATAATTAATAATCGTATAGTAGTATAGTATAGTATAGTATAGTTAATTGTGGAAGTAATTGGCCGAGTGAGGTGGCCTTATAATAGTACTTGAACTATATAATATTTTAATTTACCACACTATTAGTATTACTTAATTAAAACTAAATAATAGTAATACGGCCGTAGCATTAATAAGAATAAACTACATTACTAATAAATACATAATATTCACATTTGTATACAATTGTTACATTACATATTATTATTTTTTTTATTTGTCATGTTTTCATAATCTCAATAAGGCACACAGGCTAATGATAATCTCATTTCCTAACTGCGTTTTACATTTACACAAACCCAACATTAATTATCGCTACACGCAATCTAAGGAATTTTCCCTTTCCCGTCCCGGCCGACGGCATCATCGAAAGCGATTGTCCCGACGGCCCTACCGATCGTCACACACACACCACCACCACGCACTCGTCTTCCGTTCCCCGTTCGCATTGTCTCGGTTTATATGTGTTAAGTGAGTGAAACTGTGTACATATCTCTGAAAAAGATATTCCAACACAATCGCACACACACGCGCATACGCACCGATATACACCCATATACCAGCTAGCCTCGCAGCTCCCTGATTGCAAGACTTGAGTGCGCGCGAACAACCAACGAATCCAGCAGCAACACAGGCAGCAACGACAGAGACAGAGATAGAGCGTCGAATAAGCAAACGCTGCTCAACGTACTGCTGCTGCTCTTCTCACGCGCCCTTATACATTGCAGTATTGGTGGGCACCGACCACGGGGTCTACTAAAACTCGAAGCCTCCTGTGCCGAGCGGGAGACTACAAAAACACACCACACACCGTGACGAAACGGCTGCTGCTATTGCTGTTGCTGCTGTGGTTGTTTAAGCTGGCCAACAAAAGTTCCGTTTCGCTCAGCGACAGGCGAAACCCGAACCCAGCTCCTGATGCCTCCCTCACTTACTCTATTACACACACTTTGCTACACTACGGGCGAATAATTTATGCAAAGTACGTGCCGTTTTTTTTTCGCCCCTTTTCGCCCAAGATATCCCAGTAGGCAAGCGCCTATTACTCATCGCACGAGATCTTGCATGAGATAGTAAACAGTCGTCCCCTTGGAGCGTGCTCTTCTTTTTCTCTGCTTTTTTTGCTGCTTTGAACAACAACAACAACAACAAAAGCAACTACTTTCTCCGTCGCTCGTTTTATTTTCGCACAAGACCCGTTGCGCATCAATAATAATCGAGTCAGCGTCTGTATGTGTGTGTGTGTGTCCGTGTTTTGCGATGCTTTGATTATAGAAATTCCGATTACGGAGCAACAACCACCGGCTAACAAAACATCCAGTCTGGAATAACGCGATTTGGTACTCGATCTTCTGGGAATTTCCATCCAAAATGTACAATTTTTCCACTTAGCTCAAAACACCCCGGGTGTTCGGCATTCAAGTACCCAGTTTTACCCCGCAAAACTCTTATTCAACAAACAAAACGAGAGATAGAGAGGAAAAAACCCCGCACACACACACACACACACCCCGCTCCCGGGCAACAATCATTTTGTAGCCATCTTTGAAAATAATTTCCGGGCGCCTTGCGAGCGAGACTACGACTACGTTTCGCCTCGGCTTATTTACGTGTTGCTAAGGGAGGGAGGTTTTCTTGCTACCTCTTTGTGTGTGCCTTATGTCTCTCCCTCTCTCTCTCTTTCTCTTTCCCTCTCTCTTTCTCTCTCTCTTTTTCGCTCACTCCTTGTTGCACGCATACACTGGCTACCTATTTCACCCAGCTGTATCGATAATGTCTCTCCTTCTCGTTTCGGTTTCCATCGCTCTCTCGCTCTGTTCTTCGTTTCCTTGAACGGGGTAGAAAAGTGTAGGCACCGGAGTCGGGTTTGGCGTCTGTTGTACTACATTGTATAAAGTTTATGCGACGGGGGCTATTCACCCAAATACCCTAAATATCTTCGTGTACCCGGCCCCGTAATGGCCCCGATCGATGATTATACCTCGACAGCAATTAAACTGGGTACAGCAACACACAGGCATAGGAGACTATCGGAGATTAGGAAATACTTATGACATGCGTGACAGGCGCTGGGATGCTCTGACCCCTCTGGCAAGCGCACGAGGTCAGCCGCTTCGCTTTTGCCTGACGTCAGTCGGATCTTCTAGTATCGGGTAGGGGGTACAGTATGAGTCATCCAACGCTTGGTGTTTTTAAGTGCTTAGTAGGGTACATTTCACAGTAAATAAATGTCAAAGTTTCTTTAAATACCTTTGAAAGCTGTTTCACATAAAACGACTGTTTTTGTATTAGATCCAAACATATTCAATCTTATCTAAACTACATGACGTGTCCTATATATTATACAGAGTGGAGTTTATGAGAGAGTAAGAAAAGAGAAAAAATAGTGTGTGTGTGTGTGAGAGAGAGAGAGAGAGAACTATCCCAAAGAGAAAAAAGAGCTCAAGGTAGATTAAAGTGAACAATAACGAAAGGACTTAGATTATTACCTGTATTGAAGAATACATTACCATTTGCATATTAAGCTCAGTTTGGGCGAAATCGGTAGCGATTTATCCCACCTCAAGGTAAAACTCTACGCGTGGAATAATTCTAGCACCGATGTATCCAGGTAACATTCCCCAACCCCGTCTGCTCCGCTCGTGCCCGTAGGTAATAAACTGCTCGCTCAAGTATTGTAAAATATCCTGCGCCTGTCAAGATTTATGACGGTTGCTATGTACTGGTGACCTTATTAGTGATATAAATATAAATAATGGAATAAAACAATACAGTTCAATGGGTAGATTCAGGTTCGTGAGTAGTACAAATAGTAAGACAAAGCTGCAATAAAATAGTCTCTCAATATGGTTTTTTTTATAGAAAGCGCTTGCATTTGTGTTTGTGAGGCAGATATGAGATTGTCTGCTTTCTAATGGACAATTTTATACCATAAACAGACATGAGCGGAAACTCCTATGACTTGCATCTGAACGAACGCGTTGCGAAAACGTTAGCTGTCAAAGTGTCTGGACAACTGTCCTTTCTTGTTGCGAGGGCTCTTTTTTGTTGTAGTTGCGTGAGAAACAAATTGATGTTTAGTGATGGATGATTGATGGGTAATGTTTCACTGTTGCCTTGTTACTTTCATACTAAAATAAAGGCTTTTCCAGAATTACTGGAATAATCCGTTCAGGAGACATTTCGCGTAATTCGGATTTTCGCGCATGTCGAATGTCACATTTCTCAGCCTCAAATATAGATGATAAATAGTTTTTTTTTAATGATTAAATTTATTACTTTTATGCACATGATTACTTATTTCCTACAATTTGTGTAGGAAATACGGTTTATTCTTTTTATTATTTTTTATTTGCGATTTCTTGTAGCAAAAATGCGGTTAATTTTGCATTTGAAAACTGTCGGAGGACATATGAACTGTCAAAATAATAAAATCGTGTAATTCGGAGAAACATTGTAGTCATCTTTAAGAGCATACAAATAATTTTTTTTCTATAAATAAATAAAAAACCATCACATTGTTGTCACCCTTGAAAAAATGCTTCAGCAACAGTTCTACAGATCCAAACCAAAGAAAGAAAGAAAGTGATCTACAATTTCTACTAATGACATGGCCAAAAGATAGACAGCTACGAGAACTTGATTATGCGGACAGTCTCACTCTCATTAACAGCTTTAATTAAGCTCGAAAGCGAAGAAACACGTGACAAAACAGAACAGCAAACTCCCGTACAGAGCGCGTCGGGGGATCGCAACGAGATTTGAATTCACGCTGGAACATTTTGGAACAAAAAATGGCATCGCTTCTATCAACTACATTACTCAGCAGCAGCTCTGTCTAATGTGTTTGATATGCAATAAATGACGCCTCCAGCAACGAAAAGGACGGGTTAATGGACGGAAGCATCTGAAACAAAACCATTCAATGATTAGACGTTCAGCTCTTTAGTGCAAAACTAAAATAATCTTTAGCCAACTGATATTGTGCTGCAAGTCACCGCTGAACGCACGATGATAGGTGGATTTAATCTCCACCACCACCACAGCCGAGCGTATATACAGCGTACCAGCGGGCGAGGGTCACGGGATCCCCATATAGTTCGACCCTCGCAGGGACCCCACCCTGCCGCCCACCCTTGCTGCCACTGGTGCAATCTACCACCCTGTTGTTGTATTGTGTACTTTCCAAGCGAAATAATTTTTAAGCAAACAAAAACCACACATACACACGCACACGCAGCGCGTTTCGTTAGCCCTCAAAGGCCATCGTCTCCGGCGGTCCCTTTTGTGTTGTTTATTAGCTAGTGTTGGTGCAATGGGTGGAATGGTAGAGGGGGGGCCTTCGTCGCTTTTTCATCGGGTTATCGGCAGCAACGTGTTTTTTTTTTTTTTTGCAACTGCGTGCGGACCTTAGAGGTGTTTTTCGTTTCCCGTTTTCACCCGTCCGACTCAACCCCTCCCCCAGCATCTCGTCATAACCACACCAAAACAGGCACGTTGGAAAAAGGGCGAAATATTCACCCCAAAAAGCGCCCCCCGCCCCCCACGGACCACCAAGCATCCAACATTTCGCTGCGTACGGACAGTGAGAGCGGTTGGGGAGGGAGGAGGGAGTTTTGTAGAGAGCCTCGTTTGCTGATGGCATTGATTGCTACGATCGCAAAGAGAGGCTGGGGGCGGTGCGCGCGCGTCAAGGCACTCTCTCCCGCCTCTCCCGTCGCACCGTCCCTCTCTCTCATCGCTCTATATAATTTAGCACACACAGCGATGCCCTTCTATTCATCAGCAGACGGCGGCGGCGGCGGCATCGGCAGATTCGATGATGCTTTAAAACAACGAAATTTCGTCATCGTATGCGAGCCGCACTGTTGTGTATGCATGCGTGTGTGTGTGTAAGTTTGTAGTCTAGCAACATTCGTTCACCGAAAAACCGTCCGTCTTTCATCATCAGCCCCTCTCCGCCCATTTACGTCCTTCCCTTCTTCGGTCTATCGCTGCCGCCCTATCGCTACCCCCCCACCCCCCAACCACCACCATCCCTTTTGCAATGTGTGCATCCTGCTTTTCATTCACCGCAGCGCGCAAAGTGTGCTGTACAGTGTGTGCGTGTGCGATGGAGAAGAGAGCCGTCTGCGCTTGGGAGGAAACAGCTTCGCACTACTAACACCGCAAGCGCACGCTCTCTTTCTCTCTCTCACACACACACTCACTCTCTCCCGCACCCGTCGTTTGCTTGGACGCGCTAAGAGCTTGGATAGGAGCAAAGCACAAACAAAATGCGCAGGCTAGAGTAGGTGTAGTAACCAACGCAACTAGGCTGCTGCACAGACCACATGCTGGATGGAAGTAGAAGGTAGAAGAAGAAGCAGGTACGGAGGGGGGGGGGGGCGGGGGAGCTAGATGAGCGCGTATGTATGTGCTGTTTGCTGTCAGGTCGGACCCGGGCCGTGTGTATGTGTCGTTGCGCCCTCGAGAGCGCTAAGTGGTGGTGGTGATGGTGTGCTGCGGAGAATGCGGGAAGCACATACACAGAGCGCGCGCGGGCGACCGCCATTTTTCCGGTGCCTCTCCGGGGCGAGCGCGTGCGAGACTATTTCAGGTTTCGGGGCCAGGCGGGTTTTAGATTTTTCGTTGTTCGTTGTTTCTCGTCGTCGTGTGTCATGGTGTGTGTGTGTGTGTGTGTGTGTGTGTATCAGTTTGTATATTATATTTTTACTGCCTTTGCTGCTGCTGCTGCTGCTGATGTCGTTTCATTCTTCACACTTCTCCTGCCCTTTGCCCTTCCTCGTATACCCTCTCTTCGCACGCTCGCTCGCTCGCTTCTTCTCGCACACCGTCCGCTCGTTTCGTTCCTTCTTCTGCTGTCTCTTTTTTTTTGGTTGGTATTGCCATGCTGCATTTATCATCTTTTCATCGCAGATGTTTTGCTTGTTTTTCGTGTTGGTTGGTTTCCATGTACTCATTGGACGCTTCGTGTTGCGAAACCCCCCTCCCTACTAAAACTTACGAAAGGAATCAAGCCAACAAGAACAACAACAATACAGATCCGTTTATTTAGGTTGCCTTCGCAACTTTTGTGTATATGTGTGTTATAAACTAAAAAAAATTCTTTATGTAGTAGTGTGCCCTTTTGTCCCTTTTTCTCGCTGTATGTGTGCAGATGTAATTTTGGCAAAGCTTTGTTACATTTAACCCGGCAAAAGGCGAGTGTTTCGCTTCGGGGAGGGAAGTTTGAATTTAAACACTGTTGTGGAATCCATTCTTCCACCAGGTTCGATGGTGCAACTGCTGCACCAATCTAAGTTTATGAGTTTGAGTGAAAAAAAAAATCCCGCTCTCTTCCACCTCTTCCACACCGGGTCACAAGGTTTCGTGAGATAGTTTGGGATTGTTGCTGCTTCTGCTACTACGATCACCCTCTCTCCCTCCCCCTTAGGTCACCTAGCAACGGAGAGCGCAGCAAGAAGTGTTTGCTGTTTCCCTTTCTATTTTTTCCATCGATTTTACCGCAGCGGACTCGCTTCTAATCCCAAACCCTCCCACCCCGCGTACTGTCTCCTGGCTGTGTTTTAGGTCTTTTTTTGCCCATCTCTTGCCCCATCTCCATCCCCTCCCAGCAACATGCCTTACCATGCAAGAGCCAGTTCGGGTGGGTACTTTGTCCCCCACCACCCTCCTCCTCCGCAGCTCCATGTTTTTTTTTGCAGGCACGCAACCTGTACGTACCTCCTCACCCACCCCCTTTCGCTCCTCGCTTTAGTACATACATACAGTGCTCGTTGGAAACGACACCGCGGGTTGGTGGTGTGTGCCCTTCACCTGGTTTCCTATCACCAGCAGCTACCCACTGGGCGCGTGTGTGTGTGTGTGATGTGTGTGTGCGCGTTTCCCAGCAGAACGCCCTGGTTGCCGTCGTGATGGAGGCTTTTATGGTCCCTGGTGCGTGTATGTGTGCGTGCATGTGTGTGTGTGTTTTTTTTACCCAATCCACAATCAACAATCCCGATCAGTTGCCATTTGCCAGTTTGTTTCGTGGTGAGTGAGTGTGTCATATTTGCTAAATTTTAATATTTTGAAAGAAATGCTAAGTTAGTGTAAGTTTATTTTAGAGTTCGATATTAGATTAAAAAGATAAGCAAAAGATCATTATTGTATAAAACGGTAACGGTAAGAGAACAACCTAATTTATAACGTTGTTCGAAAATTATAAAAAGGAAATTAATATCGTTAGCACTAATATAGCATTAAGAATTTAAGTAAAAGATATAGTTTGTAATAATGATAGGACATAACAAGACAATTCTTGTTTGTTAAGTAGCGCACATGTTATGAACATAAGGAACCACAAAGGAACAAAGAAATAGTTACAAGAAATGAATTCCAATCAAGAGCTGGGATGCTTAGAATTTGAAACACATTGAAAAAAAGGTCTAAAATGCTCCAAGAACCAGTTATTCAAAAAATAACTCGTTTTGGTAGGATATCGAACCAACATCGTACCTGGAATTTCAGTATACCTTTGAGCACAAAACATCGCTACCCTTGTAAAACTCTGGAAATTCCATCGAAAGGTAAAGTAACGAGATTCTACGAGCTATCAAAATACAGCAAGCAACAATAATGAGTACAGATGAACAGGTACATTAAAAAAAAACAGGAAAAATACACCTCAATATCTGGCAAATTGAACGATTAGCACATACACAGAGGATATATTAAAATAAATAGAGAATTCTTAAAAATCCATACGTATTTATGGTTCTCTACACACCTTGAATAAACATGTACAAGATATCTGTTGTCAGCTGCTGTCAGATCGGCAAATGCATTGCCACAGATCGAGGTTATCCGAGAACGACTCTCCTTCAAAAACCAGACAGCTCCAAATGGATACGTAAAGTACGAAATATCGACCACCTATATTCCATGGCACGTTGAAAAATGAGGATGAATTCCGAATCATTGGATAGGCTTAGTCACAAGTCAGGTTAGTGAAGAAGTACGAGAAAATCCTGACACTCAAGCAACGAAGATTGGAAGAATACTAAGGCACAACCATGTACAGTAGATCCTTACTGGTTGGGATGTGTGTGTAAATGTGTACTAACTAGCTAGCTATAGACTTCACACTCGATAGCTAGTTTAGTTGTCGGACGTAGAATATTACGCATATCCATTCAAAAAACTTTGTGAAACAAACTGAAATACATCGCAAGGGCTGCACGTTATAGTTCCATTGCAATCACTCTTTAAATGTCGGTGTACCTTTCTGTCGCTGCTCGTTAACAATTGGCCAAGAATAGAGGTACCAACTAACGAGTAATCAAACTACAACAGACCCAACCAGTAAGATTTGACTGCAGTTAGCTGTTATTTAAGAATGTCACTTTTGTACGAGAAAATTCGTTTGCTGAACTACAGTCAATTCAATCAAACCTTGAACGTACGCCGTACTTGAAACATGCGGTTACAACCGCTACAGTAATAAAAACCCCTTTTGAGACATAACGGATAAATACTGAATATGTTACGTCAAACCCAAACTGTTACGTATCGTGTAGAATCATTATCGCAATCCGCCCAGTACTTAAGTTCATCGGAATGCGTAGGCCAGTAAAAACAAAGACATCATATCTTAAATCCGTACAGCGTTGGAAGATCAAATAAAGAACACACTGCAGGGTTAAGGTACCGCATGCATAGGGACAATTGAATCCTTTCTGTTGCTAAAGCAAGCCGCGTAGGTCATAAAAAACTCAAGTGTGTTTAGGAACAATCTAGCAACGCGTAGAATATAAAGATACATAGGACATACAAAGGCCAAGGCATAAGGAAACGTATAGAAACCGCCAAAAGACCACAGAAACAGATGTATGCAAAGAAATTCAAAGAATTAAATGTATCGCTATCTACTTAAGAAAATAAGATATGTATACACAACCAACGCTTACAAATGATTCCAATATAAAAATTGGAGTTTTCGTAGAATGCGGGGCGATACTGGTAAACTGGAGACTGTCAAAGGAAATGTTTGTGTTTTACTACAAGTGCTCTGGGTGTCCCCGTATCGTTGTAAGGTTTCCTAGGGAAGAAATTTCTTTTAAATGTTTAAGATTGCCTAGACAACGGAACCATTTACAGTTGTGCCATAGAACGTTGTTAAAACATGGCTACCGTAGTTACAGTATTTTTTGTTAAAAGATGATGAGAATATGTGACAGATAATATAGTCATCGAAACGAGTATCATAAACTTTTTATGATTTTTTATAGTTTGTCCGAAAAGCCATCACGACGTAATAAAACATACCTTAAATCCATTAAAAAACCTAGTGCTGCAAATGAACACGCGGGTTGTATATGTCACCGAATTCAAATTAATTTTACCATTGCTGCCACAAAATCGGCTTCGGTGCATCATTCATTCAAGTGAACATAATCAACATAATCGTAAAACAATGCTTAAAAATGCCCTCTTTATGACCCGCATGACCTATTGCGGGTTAAGCTGTACCGGCCCTTTACACCGAAGGGTTTAATACCCCGTACAGCCAGTACAACCTTTTGCTGCATCCACAGCCCGACCACCACCACCACCAACACCGCCACCACGGTTAAATGCCTTGCAGCTTTCGCAGAAACTCCTCCCAACTCCCCCCCCCCCCACCCCTCTTCACATACTTTCTGCGGGTCGACCACTACCGCCACCACCAAAGCTTAGGTCCCCGGATCATCAGATGATGACTGACAGGGCGCAGCCAGGGTGTTTCGCCGAACACAACAAGCACCGGATGTCGCTGGCGAAGAGTGGTGGACCAGGGTGGGATGTGCAGGAGAGAGAGAGAGAGAGCGAGAGAGGAAAGGGAGGACCAATGCTGCGGTGAATAGCTGGTGCTGCTGCTGCTGCTGCTGCTCTGCACATCGAAGTAGTCTCGCACCGAACGGAGAGGCCCCGCGCGTTCGAAGTGGGTTCACGTTCACATTCACGTTTGGCTAGAGCTGCTGCTGTTGGTGTTTTTCGGCCTCGGAGAGAATAACAACACGACGACGATGACGACGACGGCCGTCCAACCAAAAGCGTACACAACAGAGCCGCCATGCTACGTGTGTATGTACACATTGGGTGGTAGTGGTGATGGTAGTGTGGCGGGGGATATAATACACGCCCCGGTCCCATGTCGATGTCGGGTGCTGTCGAGCCCAAACACCCAGACTCGAAGCCCAGGGGGCCTTCCAAGAGGAATTTGGAGGGGGGCATGCGAGGGCTGCAAATGCTCCAAAAGGTTCGGGCTCCGTTTTTAGGCTTTCATTATATTTTCTGCGCGCGGCCATTGGCGGTCCAGGTCCTTCCACATACCACCAAACTCCCACATTCCCCTACCACTGCATGCCTCGTTCCCGCTTCGCTAAATATTCCACCCCCTTTTTTGACCCCAGCAGGTTCCCGGGTATCCGGCCAGAGTGTGGCAAAAAAGCGTCCTCTTTCCCTCCACAAAAAAGCCTCACAGGAAGTCTCCCCGAGGTGTTGTTTTTTTTCATTCCCTTTTAAAACAAAGCAAAAAAACAACACCCAGCAGGCACTGCTTGTTTGTGTTTGCTAATAAAGGTTTGAAGGGTTTTTGTCATGCTTTTTTTCTTCTTCTCTGCTTCGTTTTCTTCCTACGGGTTGCGCCGCTATGACCCGTTGATAATGGTGGTGGTGGTGGTGGTGGTGTGTTATTTCCAGCCTCCTCTTTCGTATCGTGTTTCGAACAGGAAAGACATGGTCCTCGCACTACACCCCGTGCCCACCAACACCACTACCACCACTAACCGAATTCGCTCTACAAATATGTTTACGACATCTTCTCTTTCATTTTCACCCCCCCCCCCCTTCTCTCTCTCTATCTTTTTTTCTCTCACTCACTCTCTCTCACTCTCTCGCTCAAAATAGCTTTCGATATTTACCCCACGAAGCACATATATACAAACATACACACACACACACCTTTCACCTCTATTATAAATCGCGTGTTAAAGCCTGCTGCGTTACCATCACTCCGCGCCACCTACCTCCTCCCCCTCACCCACCATACCATACCGGCTGGAAAGGGAAGGTTCTAGGTTTCAAATATTATCAACACCACCTACCTCCCGCTGCATGCTGCCCCTCCTCCAATTATGCCCTTCACTGATTCATTAGTATTCTTCCAACACACACACACACACACACACACTCACCCACGCACACACTTTTTCTTGTTTCTCCTCTTCTCGACTCACCAATCTTCGACTCCAATCGCCGTATCGTTTGATCTTACAACAGGCGGGTGCACCACCAACACACCACCATCAACCACCGTTTTCCGCTGTGCCACACGCATTTTGGTGTGTGTGCTTTTTTATCTTTATATCAACGCTTGCTTCGATTTTTCATGCATCCCATAATTTTCCCACCCATATTCGCGCTATGTTGGCAACTTGGCCGTTGGTTGGACGAAAGTTGAATTTTACTAACCTACCGCTGCATTTTCCACCTTTTCTGGGGGTTTTCTACATTTTACCATATTTTGGTGTGTCCTATTTAAAGCATATTTTCTATTTCTCTTACTTTTACTTACCATATTTTGGTTTTCTCAATTTATTATTCATCAAAATTGAAAATCAGTTGATTGTTGCGGGATCCTTACCCCATTTTCTTTTATTTTTGGTTGTTGTTTTAGAGCAAAATATTCATCGCGTATGTATTTGTATGAAAACATACATCCAAGGCTATACATTGTAAAACACACACACACACAGTCGTGCATAATTTTGGCTTGTATTGTCATGGTCATTGGCGCCTAAACGACCAAGGGAAAAACGCAACCATACAAGGATAAAATTAAATCCTTCGTTTGTTTTGATTTTGGCCACCATCAGGGCAGCGCGAACCAGCCTGACGGAAGGATCTAGCTCTCCCAGGCTCGCGTCCGACTGCTGGATAATAAATACCGACAGTGGAGCGGAGATACGCTCCGGAAATATTGATCATTCGATATAGCCGCCCGGGGAGGGTCGGGGTCGGGTTTGTAGTCGTCACGAGCTTCGTCCCCTGCGAAACGGACTCGCAGGTAGCGGGGAAGAGAAGATGCGAACGATTTAATATTGAAAAATTAAATAACCTACACTGAAAGGGGTTTTGAGAAAAGGATACTATTTAAATCAGGCTAGCATATTCGTTAGCATATTGTTTATAAACGAATTAACAGTTCAAAACCTCAAAACTGGAGGATACAGCTGATTTGATAATAAAAGTAGCATTACGCAAAGTTATCTGATTTATAAGACAACATATATTTAAGGTACTTCCGAAACATTATCAACATTAATTCAAAATAATAACAAAACTTAATAAAGTAATAATAACAAAACTTAATAATTGATAATAACAAACAAATAAGCACATACATAATACACCGACCAACAACTTTTTCAACAATAAAAATTTCCTAAATATTGACCGACAAGAGTTTTCATTAAAGAAATTACACGTATTTGATACTAAGTGAAAGAAAAACATAAAAAATGTTTATAACAAATAACTACACAAATTCTAAAACATGTTGTATAGAACACCGGGAGAAAAAAATCTTATTTTTATTTACAAGCAATTTACAGGCTTCTGAAAAATGTTTGGTATTTATTAGAACAAACAACTTAAAAAACACATTGAATATTTTCCAGGTGAGTGGTGTTGGTTTACTGTATTGGTTGAATTTCAATTAAAATATTTCAATTTATAGGTGTGAGCTATTCTTGTAACCTTCAGGATACTTAGACCTAGAGCTACTTTACATACCGAATCAAGATCCACACATTTTGGAGCCAATGACTCTCTGTTACAAATGGTCAACGTTTACATCTCGTTAGGAAACAGAGTAGATTTTAGTACTAGATTAAATAGCATGAGCACATTTTAACATAATTTAGTTACATGGTTTAAAACATGGTATTTATTTTACCGTTCAATGTGTGTGCGTAGTGTGTTTATTTTTTAATTATGACAGTGCAGTTGCAATCAGTTTTGTCTACCGCTTTTTATTTTATTTTTATAATCATAAGGATGTTATGTGGGCTTGATACAGCTGGATGATATAAATCAATAAATAATGACAATAAATAATAATCTTTTAATAAAATTCACACAAGTAAACCTTTAGCTATGAGATCAGCCTGCTTTCATCAGTTGAATTCAGGGTGTTAGACGATAAACGATAAATTTAATTACTAAAAAATGTCTCCTAATATCCATGTATTTTCTTCAAAAATCCTACTTTCTTTACCATCTGTCATTATTAATTATTTGTACATTTTTGTACCATTTCACGTGAATGAAACTCTTCACATTTCTAATTGTTTGAAAGAGCATTTTCTTTTCAATGTATACAATATTCAATTAGCTTGATTCTCATGCGATAAAAAAAAACCCAATTTAAGATTAGAGAACTATAACAACCTTTGTAAGTTTAAAATATCGGAGTACCTTAATAGCTACTGAATAGCGTCAAATGTAAATATTTCACTAAATAAAAGTTTCCACAGTTGACCTAAAACTTGAACATATTGATAAAATAAAAACTAATTGAATTTCTAGCCCAGCTGCCACTTTCCAGGCATCATCAACATCAACCACGTGCTGCAAAAATGACGTCATCGGTTTGTGCAAACATCGGTTCCCGTCCTACTGCCCCGACAATCACTTAACACAACTCATGACATAAAAATCCCTATTAGTCATAATACTGTTCATCATACCTGTTAAATCGTAAAACATACATACGCGTTTCCCAGACATACGATTTTTCCATCCAAAATGATCGCCTTCCTGAAGACCTGCCAACAAGTGCTTATCAACCGATGATAACACTTGCTTGGCGAAATTATGTGTTTATGTTTTAGCCATTATCAATTCAATATACGAACTCATGAGGGTTTTTAGTATAATCAAACATAGCAGTTTAATTTCTACTTTTTGTTCGCTATAATGTGTCTGTCGAAGCATGGTCAATATTGGTCGAAACGTGAGCACAAAAACCCGCATCACTTGAAAGAAAGATGGCTGCAAAGTGCGCATCAAGCTGATAAATGAAGCAGACAAAGCGATAAGAAAACGAATTAAAACACAATACAACAACAACAACAACAACAGCAAAAAACATTCGAGCGAGGAATTAATACAAAGAAAGAGATGCAACCAATCACCCAACAAAAGCGCGTGCAGCAACGTGACGTGCGCGGTAAGTGAGTGAGTGAGTGAGTGAGCAAAGGCCCCGGGCAGACGCGAATAGTCTCGCAACTAAGGCCACAGCGGCCAACGGCTGGCGGGCCGCACCGAAACAACTCTCGTCTCGTGCCGATGAATAAGCCGCACACAAAACCGGATTCCGGCTGTATCGGTGCGCGGTAGAAGGTTAACCTCCGCCCATCCCGTCCGTCCCGTCCGTCCGTCCATTCCCTGTCCGGGGCATTTCCTTCCGAAATTACTGTATTCCGTACGGTTCCACGTTCCACGCAACCAACTTCCACCCGTCTTCCCGTGCGGGGCATCATGCGTTCCTGTGCTGTGTACGCGCATCTACCAACCAACCCCCGGGGAAGATTTGTATTGTTTTATGGCCTTTTTTCTGGGTTTGTTTTGGTATTGGTGAATGATTATTACTTTATGTTATTCGTATACGCATCAACGTATGGGCGCAAAGAGTGTGTTGGGTAAATTGTGTGACGAGGTAAAACAGGAAACAACATGCAAATGTGTTTTGCAGTAGCGCTAGCAACCAATAGATGGCGCCACCCGATGCAAGTAGCAAACGGTAACCAATTCTTGGGAGGTATCGGCATGGAAAGACTTGAAGGAGGAGACATCAATAGAACAATAACAGATTATGTCTACCACCAACTCTGCATTATCTCATAACAGCATAATTGGAAATTAAATTCGAACATTTATAATACGTCAAATAGCCAACTTTTCATGACCATGGAGAAGCTTCATGGACAATATAGGTCTTCTGATTCCAACTCCCATGCTGACAGGATCTAGGTGTGTAGAGACATGTATGATTTAATGTTGAATTGAGCTTTGAATACGGAGGAGGAGACTCCCTGGCACACGTTTCTTGCAGACAACACGTTACTGTGAAGACTTTACAGGGTTTTTTTAGAGGTTCTCATAGTTGTGGAACACTTTATTGTCTCTTTCTTATAGGAAATTAACTTTATGTGATGAGAATTAGAAGCTCTAGCATCTATTTAGAAGACATAAAAAGTACATTTTTGATTAGAAAGAGTTACCCCATAATTATGAATATTTAGTCCCACAATTATGAGAACCTTTAAAAAAAACTCTGTAAGGCAAATTTACTAAGGACCGAGCCAAAACAGGAATAATTCCGACATGAGATACAACGTGACCATTTCATTTGAAAGCTGAGTTGCATGAGTTTATTCAAAACCAAAAACTGTTATAGTATTGTGCCTTTCTTTATGTGTGGCATCCGTTGCATGGAGGTTATCTTCCCACAATTGTTCGTTTCGTTTGTAGTTTGTAAAACGTTTGTGCAAAGTAGTGTAGCATATCTGCTATAAAGGACTTTATTATTATACACACTATCAGCTATAGAGACATTGCAACACACTTCGGAAAGCCAAATTACACCATTGCAGCACATTCATTATAACATATCAGCCAATCAATCCACACCGTAGCAACACATCCAGACCATTCCGGTCATAGAAAAAAAAAAAACAATTGAGACACATTTATCGAAAACAATCGAAACGCGCAGCATAAGCAATTCAAGCGTTACCGCAGCAAACCAGACAAACTGAGAACGCATAGCAACTTATCGCTAAAAACGCAGTGTAGGCAAAGACCGGCTAACGCACCCGTTCTTTGGCTAGAACAGTTGAAACTTTCCAGAACATTTGTAAAAACACTTAAAGCGCAGCATAGGCACAAACATTACAGCCACCTCACTCCGATACAATGTATAAATTGCACCTCATATCAATAACCTTTAATTGGCACAAAAGCACATTCCAAAACCAAATGTACCAAACCCATAACATCTATTGAGTATAAATAAAACCAATTCCGATCGCGGCAGAACAGATTCGTTCGGACTGTCAAGATAGTACGTTACGCTGCCTAAAAACTTCGCCTTCCAACTTATTTCAAGTGTTTAGTTATGTCCCCCTACCCAAGGTAAGGTTTCTAAACTCCAACGTTTCCAGTAATGATCGCCTGGACGATCAAGTGATGAAAAGTCCGCTTCGACCAAAGCTTTATTCTACCTCGATACATGTCAGCGAAACACTGACCTACCGCGATGGTACGCTTGCATCAGTTATACCGTATGTACGCTCATCAGATTACATGGCTACTGTATCTAAAACCGAACATACTACATGGCGACCGTAACTATCTCCAAACTAACTACAGTAGAAACTCCCGTTCCAGAGGTGTATCTCTAAAGGATCAAAATATCAGGCCTTCAGACATTAGATCACGCATTGTAAGGTACTGCATAGGATGTGTCAATTCCTCTGTAAGAAACAATCATTTTAAAGTTATTACCACCGAGTCACCTGTTAAGAACGCGCCAATTTGAATCTAATCGATTGTTTTAATATTCTTTATCCCCGCGATTTGAAAGACTGCTTGGCTGATCCCAGTCCATAAACAGGGTGACCGCTCTGCATGCTCTAACTACCGTGGCATCTCACTTCTTTGCTCTCCTTCCAAGGTCCTCGAATCCATTATTCACTCTTCCCTCTCATCCACTCTTCTCCCATCGTTTAAATCCTATTTAACTGGTGGAAAGTACAGAGTCAGGATATAGACCGATTTGTCCGATTCCTTTGACGGTTTTTCTGGGGCACCCCAAGAAAGTATCGTAAGTCCTCCCCTCATCATTATTTTCCTTAATGAATGTGCCTCTATTCTCCCTCCTAATTGTTTTCTATTACAGGGCGTTCGGGATAATTTTGACAGTTACATTTTTGTTTATAACTCGTGATCGAGTAGGCATAGGAAAACAAGCAATACGTCATTCGACAGCTAAAAGTGTACGGAACAAGCAGCGAACACATCTCGTGATAAAAAAAAAATACCAAAAAAGAGTTCATTGTGGAAGCGGATCACATGCATCATGATGATCCGCGCCGGACGCGACAACCGCGACATCATGCAGTGCGTGCAGTGTTCGCTGAACACGGTGAAGGCGATCCGGAGTGAGCTGGGAGATGAGAAAAACTTCTGCCAGGACCAGAAGGTTTTCACCCAGAACAACCGGTGGCTGGCTTACTGCCCGGCGGACGTACCACGGGTGCCGTAAACCAAGTTCCCCCAGACGGTGATGGTGTTTTCCTGCGTATCATCGGAAGGGGACGTGATGCCGCCCCACTTTTTCGAGCAGGAGTTGAGGCTGAACGCGGACGGGTACATTTCCATGCTGGACACCGTCGTGAAGCCTTGGATCACGAGAGTGGCCAACGGCAGACCGTACGTGTTCCAGCAGGATTCCGCTCCGTGCCATACAGCCTCCAAAACGATAAAGTGGGTGGCGGCCAATGTCAACGACTTCACCGCGCCGAATGTGTGGCCTCCCAGCTCCCCGGATCTTAATCCAATGGATTATTTCGTGTGGTGCGCGGTAGAACGGGACACCAACAGAACCTCCAGCAACACCAAGGCGGAGCTGAAGGCGAAAATCAGGTCCGTTTTCGCGGCCCTACCCCGCGAAACTGTCACCAGGGCTTGTTCCCGGTTCCGGAGACAGGTGGAGGCCGCAATAGAAGCCGAGGGCGGATATTTTGAATGAACTGAATAAAATACATGATAAGCTACTATTTCTTAAACAAAAAAAAATCCCCGATGATTAATTTTGCCCTAATTTTTTTTTCTTTCTCCGTAGGTGACTGTCAAAATTATCCCGAACGCCCTGTATATGCAGATGACGTGAACATCTTTTTCCCTGTATCCTCATCTTCCGATTGTTGTGTTGTCCAAAATGCCCTTGACTTGTTTTCTTTATGGTGCCGTTGTAACGGGGTTCAATTGTGCCCCGATAAATGTTGTGTTATTTCTATTGGCAGATCTCACAAGATCGTCCACAATTACACACTGTACAACACTCCTATTAGCCGTGTAACATCGGTGAAGGATTTGGGAGTGTGGCTAAACGAGACGCTGTCTTTCAATGTTCATATTGAACACGTCCTTAAAAAAGCCAACAAATCGCTAGATCTAATTGTTAGATTGTCATCTGAGATCAGGGATCCATCTTGTCTTAAAGCTTTATACTACTGCTGGGTTCGATCCACCCTTGACTATGCCGCCGTTGTCTGGTCCCCCCCAGGCTCGGTGGCGATGGCCGAGACGGATGAAGAGTGTTCAGCGTAAGATGACGCATCCTCGGTAGTTCTCAACAGACTCTCCCCACTTATCCTACTCGCTGTCGTCTTTTAGGGCTTGATCCTATTGAAATCCGGCATTCCCACATCCAAAACAGCTTTATTGCTAGTATCCTCTCCAACGACCTTGACCTTGTCCCTTTCCTCCTGTCCTCTATTCCGTTATATGCTCCATCCCGTCGCCTGTGTGATAGACCCCCGCTATATATCTCATCCCGCCATACTCGCTACGGAGCTAATGACCCGTTCTGAAGGGCACTATCGGCTTTCATCGATTCGTATCACTTGTTTGACTATAATGTATTAGTGTCTTGTTTCCTTTAAGTCCTCGTAACCATACCGCTTCCTCTCCTCCATAAATCCTTTCCCCCTATGTTTTGTTCGTGTCTGTACCCTTCCCCGCTCCTTAGTCTTTAAGTATAATTATGTTTGTTAATTCCACGAGGAAAACAATAGTAAGTTATAAAAAATAATTAATTAATTAATTAAACTTTGACGGATAAGTGTTTTGATTTTAAAATGAGCAAACCAATCTAAACTCGTGTAACGTATTGCAAGCGTACAGCCTTGGCAAACAAATGTGCATCGGCGCGATAAGCAACAAGGATAGCGATCCTTAAAACAGCATAAGTCTAGGAAAAGAATTAATCACATATCCGGGAATTGTCTAAAAACAAACATCGCAAGTTAGGAGAAATACCAACATAGAAGAATCCAGAACAATCATGCAGATGAACAAATTTTAAAAAGAATAAGCATTCATTTTATAACACACTTTAGCAACAAAAATTTAAACCATTCTCTACGTGCAATCTGCAATTTAAAACATATTCTAGCGAACGGAAACAAGATAGACAGAAAGGCGCGATTTCCCAGCGTATATTCGCTGTGCAATAAACAGCATCCGCTAAACATCCAATTGCAAAACCTAAATAAATAAGGAAAATAAGCGTCTTACAGAATGATGCGATGTACAAACAAGGTACAGCAACAAACAGGTCTAGCGAGATCAAAAGGGATTGCGGTAAAATAAACTCTATGCGCAATAAACATCGATCCTCGCGTAAAAAGAAGCATACGAACGATCTACAAAGATAAGGAAAAAATACCCCGGAAAAGCGGGAAAGTATAGAAAGTAAAATAGTATATAAGGAATTTCTGAATTGTTTAGAAACACTTGCTATTTAGGTCTTAAAACGTAAAGATCACGAGTGTCAGTGTCGGGAAATCTTTCTTCCTCGACTTTTAAAAGGCGGTACTGCCAGCGCGTGGGCAACAGTGCAGTCTCCTGATCAAGCCAAAAAGGTCTTGAAAACGTCTCAAAGTTTTAGATCACCATCATTGGGAAATTGAATGAATAATGTTGGACGGTTGTCCATACCTCCTAGCAAGGTTTCGTGTGTAATGTGTTTGAAGATAGGTAGTTACGGTTGCCATGTAATGCGATGATCGCACAACTGTACCTCGAGTACCGTAGCGGTAGGTCAGTGTTTCGCTGACATGTATCGAGGTAGAATAATACCTTGTTTGAAGCGGACTTTTCAACACTTGATCGTCCAGGCGATCATAGAAACCCAGAAGGGGTTTCCCTTACTGGAAACGTTGGAGTTTAGAACCCTTACCTTGGGATGGGGGACATAACTAAACTCTTTAAATGTAAAGTCGATAGATGTTGGATGGGTATAGTCCTATCATGACAGTCCGAACGAATCTGACTTGCCACGGTCGGAATTGGTTTTATTTATACTCAAATGAAGTTAAGGGTATCGCACATTTGGTTCCGGGTTTTATGTTGGAAAGTTATTGTTTTCACTTAGATAGTTTCGTTTGTCTTTTGTTGACAAGAACGATGGTTGGGTTTAATGCATATACTGTTCCTGCTTTGGGTTACTACATACTGTTCCTGCTTATGTTGTGCGTTTCGGTTGTTTTTGATAAGTTTGTCATATCTGTCATTGTTTGAATGGACGGCCTGAACTTTTCCGGGTGTTTTGCTACGGTATGATCTGATTTGCTGAATGAGTTATAATGAATGTGTTACAATGGTGTGGTTTGGCTTTCCAAAGTGTGTTACAATGTATTTATAGCTGATAGTGTGTATTATAATAAGTTCTGTATAGCAGATATGCTACACGTGATTGTCATTCATATTTCTATTATTACTCAAATTTTACAATTCATTCGGACCACTGAACCACTGTACTGTTTTCAAAGAATAATTACAAGAATGTTGAAGAATGCAATTTCTTGTTAGTTTCTTATTACTTATTGTTATTTCTCTCTAACTCTTATTTTATTTTTAATTTTTATGCATCACGTTACGTTCTATAATGCTTTTTATACTGTTTTATCAATTTTGTATCAAAGATTTAATTTATACCATACACCTCTCAGCTCCTACACAAGGAAATGATAAACCGACTGTGTAGAATATAATAAGCCTTAATAATAACCAAGCTGTTACTCATTGACTTCAAAGCTGCATATCATAGCATAGCCAGGGTAAAACTGTACGACGCTATAAGCTCTGTTGAAATCCAGGCCAAACTGATAAGGCTAGCTCGAATGAGTATGACCAACGTCACTTGCCAGGTGAAGGTGGATGGAAAACTCAGGATCAATTCATGCATCTAAAGGCATGCGCCAGGGGGACGGACTTGCCTGTCTCCTATTCAACCGGGCGTTAGAGAAGCCCAACCGTGACTCGAGGGTGGAGACTACGGGAACCATCCTCTATAAGTCAACTCACATTCTGGCATACGCTGATGATATAGACATCATTGTTCTACGGCTCTCCTATGTAGCAGAAGCCTACCAAAGGGATCGAGCAGGCGGCAGAAAACCTCGGATTGCAGATAAACGAGGCAAAGTCCAAACTGATGGTGGTAACATCAGCGACCCTACCAAAAACAAATAAAAACTTATGTAGGCGTTACATACAAGAAAGGTGAACGCACTTTATAAATCGTACTAGAATTTACCTATCACTGGTCAAAGGTGAACTGAGAACGCAGTTCACCTCGAAGAGCCCGTCGCGACGGATGAAGTTGGGACTATATAGCACCTATAGACTATATAGCACCGGTATTATGGTACCCGCATACATGGACACTGTCCAAATCTGACGAAATCCTCCTAGCCTCGTTCGAGAGGAAGATGCTCAGAAGGATCCTTGGCCGTGTATGTGTGGAAGGACAATGGAGGAGCCGTTATAACTACTAGCTTTACAAGATGTGCGGCGATCTCACGTTCAGTGTATGAAGTGCGTCAAGCATAGTCTATCTAACTTTATTAACTTATCTAACTGGGTGTTTTATTCAATAGTTCACCTACGCCTTTCAAGATGCCTTCTGGTACATATCAAACAAACCATGTTTATATACATAATCGAATGTGTAGTGCTTCAAATTAAATTTTTCAGCTCTTCATACCTGAAGGCAGGTTAATGCAACGTGAAACCGGAATGCAACGGTTTTTAGCATAGACAGATTTAAATTTGAATCCTCAATAGGCCTATTCCACTTTCGACGGGAGTTCAAAACAGAAATATAACATTTTTGCTTCACTAAACCCAGTACATTATTTGCATAGTCTAAAATCAAATAATCCTTTTAAATTGCACTTAAAAACAAGAAAAAGCATCGAATAAACGATAAAAAACTATATTTTTTCTCTAAAATTACTCCATTTGGCAGTTGCCCCACATTCGAAAAGGCTTTTGTTGCTCGAAAACGTCACCACTTCGGGTCCGCTCCCGCAGACCAAAATCCGGTTTTCGTCAGCTCGCCAACGCTCCAAATCGGAGCGATTTTCCTTCGCTGGCAATTGTTTTTGTAAGTCGTTGTGAGGGTTTTTGACGTTTTCAGCGAGGGTTTTTGTGGGTTCAAGATGGCCGTCAAAAAGCTCGCGCTGATGTGCGATTGTGTTGAAGGGCAAAATTAAATATCCAAAAAAAAAAATTACACTCCACCACCTCCCCCGCCCCTCATTGACCCCACGGGATCCTAAATTTCATGTGTGTGCCATATTAGCGGTCGTGGTCCATGGTCGTTAAGGGGATTTGTGGTACTTGGGATAAAGCTTTTTCCCAAATAGCCAGCTCGTACTTTATAGCTGATTTAGGGCTGTTTAACGAAAAATCGTTCGGATGTCGTACTTTGTGGCTGATTAAGAGATAGACGGTACTTTGCGGAACTATGGAGCTTTTTAACAGGCACATGGTACTCCTTAGAACTTTGCGGCTGATTAGCGCTATGTGTAGGGTTCATGATGGAACTTGAAGGCTTGTTAAGAAAGCGTACCGAACTTGGTGGAACTTTATAGCTTTTTAATGCATGACATCGGTACGAGATGGCTCTTGTCAAAGTGTCAAAGACGGACGCCAGCAATAATCTCATTGCTGCTGCACAAGATAGATTCGTTGATTGAAGAATGAATGCCCAAGTGCCACAAATCCACTAAACGACCACTAAACGGCTTCTAAACGACTCAAGTTCTCTACCTAAACGGAATATAGAAAGACTTCGTTTAGCAGACGGCAAACGACTCATTCATTCTAAAAATAGCAAAAAAGCTGGTGGCGCTCTCTGTTGGTGGGATACCCCCCCAACCAGTTGAGCTTCATCGCTTGGAGGAGAGCTTTCTCATTTCCTCTGTACTGTTGTATGGTTTCGCATTGAAGTTATGCATCGCTAGAACTAGAACGGCGATACGATTGTTTAAATACTAAACTCCAACAGAAACCACCAGTACTGAAGCAAGTGAGATTTGAGTAATGGTCGTTGGTGTTGATACCCACGTATCTGACCACACGACCATTCATATAGATTTTTGCTCAGAAAGTTAGAAGGCTATATAGGTCATTATAAGATGAAACTTGTCGAAACACATTGCAAGAAAAGGATAGCAATATAATGATGAGTTGTAATACGCCATCTATTGATCAAACCAATGAAGCTGTGGAGCTTTCATTTTTTTTATATGGATATTCAATTTTCCAGTCGTTTAAGCTTAATCTGTGGCGCTTGGGTGTTGAGTGAAGTGATTGTGAATTATCAGTAAATTGTGTAAAATTTTGTGTAATTCATCAATATAAAAGATTTAAAAATATACAAATGTGTTTAAACGAAACAAATCTTGTTGTTTATTTCATCTATGACGCTTGCTTGAAAATAAAACACAAAGAAAAATAATCCCTGGCATCGTGGCATAAGGAAGCTGCTTAGGCGCTGTTTGAAAGACCCACATAGAACTTTGATGCTGTTTATCTACTGCAAAAGGCGAATTAGAGCAGCGATCTTTAGCGTGCCAAAATGAGCTGCTTAAGCAATTCTGGCTATTTGGGTTAACAAGCGCACGGTACTCGTTGGATCTTTGGGGCTGATTAGCCTGATGTGTATGGATCACGATGGAACTCAATGACTTGTTAAGAAGGTGTGCCGAACTTGGTGGAACTTTATTGCTTTTTTAAAGCATGACATCGGTACGAGGTGGCTTATATCAAAGTGTCAAAGACTAACGCCGTCATTTTTCTGGAGTTTACTGCAAAAGTTCGATTTGTTAATTTAAGAAGGAACATGGAGTAAAGTAATTATGGTTTTTTAGTAAAATTTGTGAACTTATGTGAAACTCAAGAGCATTTAAAGTTTAAAATTAAATAAACTCGATTAAAAATAATTGTTTACTGTACTAATGACGCCTTGCTTGAAAATAAAACACAAAGGAAAATAATTCCCTGCATAATGGCATAAGGAAGCTGTTTAAGCGCTATTTAAAAGAGCCACCTGGAACTTTGATGCTGTTTATCTACTGCACAAGGCAAATTCAAGGAGCGATCTTTAGCGTGCCAAAATTGGCTATTTGCGGGGCACAAAAGCTCACTTTGAAACGAGCACTGTCGGCAAGTAAAGGAAGGGTAGAGCAAATGAGCGAGATGCAACAATATTCGAACGTCAAAGACCCTCGCTATGTTGTACGGGGCGCTCGTCGGCCCCGTTTATACAGGCAGCGCTCGGTGATCGAATATCTTTGCAGTTTGACTTTTGTTGCACCACCAGCGAAAACCACAGGCACACAGAGAAACAACGGAGCGACTGTGCGAAAGGCGCAACCAAAATTAGCATTTGCCAGTGGGTTTTTGCTGGTTTGCGGACGAACCGAAAACCTGCACCGTGCAATTGCAACCGTGTACCAACACACCCACACGTACTCAAGCGAGTGAAACGATTGTTTTTTTCTCAGCACAGCAGAGGTGAAGAAAAGTTTCGAGGAAGTGAAAAAAACATACCAACACTGTCCCCGTGTGTGCGTGTGACCTAGTGTGTGTGTGTGCGTGCGTGTATAACTACGCCAAGACCCGTGGGCAAAGCAGTGTGAGTAAAGGCACGGTGTGTGCGCGCGCACACACACACGTTCAGCTGTCACTGTGCGCCAGTGCGCCAGTGGTGTGTGTGTGTGTACGTGTGTGCTCTAAAACACACACACACGCACGGAACGTCAGAGAACGTCGTTTTTCTGGGGCACCCTTCTATCGCGTGTGTGTGCTTTTATTTGTTCCGTGTAGTTCGTCTGCAGGATAGGATCATTCGGTCTCGCTCTCTCGCACACACTATCCCGTGGCATTTGTGTGTTGAAATTTCGATTGCGTTTTACCATCGACGAGCGAGATTTCGGGGTTTTTCGTGGTGTCACTGCAGCCAAATCGAAGTACATCGTCGCACGGGAAGGAGGTTGTTGTTCCTTCTCCACATACCCACATACACATACAAACACACGTTCTTAACGTTTTGGAGTGTTTTTTGTTTGCTTAATTATTTCCACTTGGAAAAAACTAAAAGAAGGTAGCAAGAGCGAACGAGAAGCCAAAATTGATTCGTAACACACACACTACGTGCGCGCTTAGTGTGTGTAGTGTGTGCTGCACAAGAGGAGGAAGCACAGTGTGCCGTGGCAGTGTGGCACCGATCTGCGAAAAGTGTGGTGTTGGAAAATTCGAAGTGAAAAAGGCGTGTGAAGGTGACACACACACACGGTGTGTGGCCGTCTACAGGGCGGAGAAGCAGTTTGTGTGTGTGTGACTCGTAGAGTAGACGGAAAAGCTCTCCCGCTGCGCCACCCACCCGTTCTCCCAAGATCTGCATCACAAATTTGCACAACACACATCAACCACTTCCGTGAGCAAAATCGTGCAAAGCGCGCAGTCAACGGGAAGGAGCTGCACAGTGTGAGTGTGTGACGCGCGTGAAGAATCTGGTGACCAATCATCACTCCCCCCCCACCCCACCTGGCGGTCGCTAATTAGCGAGTTGGATTCAAGTTCTTTTCAAGCGCTACGTGTAAATACACACACAGAGAGACACGCACACACGCACGGCGGATCATCAACCTAAGCGCGTGTGTGTAGGCCAGTCACAACAGTCACAACAACAACACAGCCGTTTTGTGAAGTGAAGTGAAGGAGGAAGGCCTTGACGGTCTCGGCTGTGTTGTGTTTTGGCCCCGCGGAAGTCTCTGGTGCCACCGAGCGGGGAATCATGGATTCCGACGATGAAAGCTTCGAGGAGCACGACTCGGGCAACGTGTCCAGCGGGGACGACGATTTCGCGATGGACGTCGATATCAACAATCCGCGCGACCGCGGCCAGGAGACGGACGAGTACCCGTACGACGTGCTGACGACGGACGAGATCGTCCAGCATATGGTCGACTGCATCAAGGACGTCAACACGGTCGTGGAGGTGAGTTTTTGAGGGCGAGGGAAAGGTCGCGATGGGCGGAATGGGGAGGTTCGTCTGTTTGACCCCCCTCAAAGAGGTTGTGTGTGTGTGTAGTTCACCCAGGGCAGTAGAAAATTCGAGGTCATTATTCGAGTGTTTTGTGTGTGTGTGTGTGTGTGCAAAGGGTTGAGGAAAATCCTTGTAAGTGGCCAGCGCCTGTGGCCAGAAGGTGTGTGACACCTTTTTTCGCCCCCTGTGCTCCACAACACACACAAGACAGCCTACTTGTTTGCTGCTGCAATTTTTGTGTGAGTTTGTGTGTCACCCTGTGCGCCTCCTTTGTTTTGGCTTTTGTGTGCGGAGTCAGTGGACGGACCAGCAGCAGCAGCAGCAATCTGTCAACTTGTGTGTTGTGTTTTTGTGTGCGCGCGCCCATATCTAGGTCATTTTGTGTACGACTTTTGGGTGTGTGTGTGTGTGTGTGTGTGTGTGTGTGTGTGTGTGTGTGTGTGTGTGTGTGTGTCTGTGTATGTATCGCCCCTGCCCCTCCCGCACGTAAAACACCCGCTCAAACTGTCCTCCTTGGTGTGCTCATTATGGAAAATCATTTGTGCATATGATTAAACCTTCTTCTTACCAGCACCACCCCACCCAGCCAACCCCTAGAACTTTGTTCGCATGTCGCATGAATTGTTTGGGAGTTGGGGTGACCAAGCATAAACATCTCCCACCCTTGGCCCCGTAACCGCCTGCGCTGTAATTATTCTGCACGACTGTGTGGTCTATTATTTCGTCATTTCGATATAATTGCGTTATGATTTTAAGCGCACCCAAGCCCAAAAATTCAACAAACCACACTCCCCCCCATTCCACGGTAGAGAGTCAGCTGAGCTTGTTTTTAGTATTGTGTCTTTGTTTTTCTCTGTGTATGTGTGTGTGTGACATCAACACAATTTGCGTATTAGATTTTTTTTGCCTTCTCCACTTCACTGTTGTGTGTTGGCGCACTGGTGGGGGATGGTTGTGCGTGTGGAAACGCGCGTGTGCGTGTGCTGCTTGTGAGACGAATGACGACGACGGCCTCCCCCCCTCCACGCGACGGTCAAGGTGTTTTTAAACGAGGGTATACTACCGATGGTATACCACACACATAGACACACGGACCACACTGTACTGAACAGTTGCGTGTGTGTTTTTGTTGTGCATTGTGCATTGATTGCACTGGAAGGAAAATGCTGCAGCAGCATGCAAAAGCAAACAAATCACACACACACACACACACACACACACACACACACACACACACACACACACACACACACACACACACCACACACACACACACACACACACACACACACACACACACACCAACACACACAGGCACGCACGTTCACACGAAATATATCATTCACCAAAGGATTATGTTTAGGAGTATGAATCAGAACTAACTTTCTTTTAGCTGATCATGTAGTAAAATCATACAAAGGGTCTAAAAAATAAAATGCAGAAACAATGAAATATGCATACTTTTATGGACAAGTATTTGCCAAAACAGAACATTATGAGCAAGAAAGCTCTTATGGCCCTTATTTATGAATCAAAAGTAGCATAACAATGGTACGAAATGATCGTTAAGCAACTTTTAACAATACAGGGTTTTCCAAGCCATCTTCGAATTTAAACTTTGTTGTTTACCTTTCTTTTTCATCATTATAATTTTTTATTTCTTCAGTATGATTTTCAAACACTTCTACGGTCTATTGCCATGGTTTTTTCACCTTTCATCGAGATGTGTACACCGTTTTCAAAATTACTGGGTTTTCCAAGTCAGTTTCGAATGTTTCGAATAGTTATTCACCACATTAAAAATGTTTTTCAACAGCTGTCAAATGGTTTATTTGTTTCAAAATGAAATTTCAGTTTTAACCCATGATTGACAACACATAACAAAGAACTGTCAAACTCAATCTAGCTTGAGACGTGTTGAAAATCATGGTGTAGAAATGAAAAATTTATATGATGAAAATGAAATGCCAAATCGATGTGAAACAACATTTTGCATGCGTTTAATAGCAATGTTTACATTAGAAACCGACTTGGAAAACCCTGTAATATTACATAAATTTTTAATGCATTTTAATCAGATTTTCGCTTTACACGGCACTAAAGCTAAAAACCTTCATCATTTTCAAATTGGTAGCGGAATTTGGGGCAAGTGTGCCATACGGGGCAAGAGTGCCACCAAGCATTTTTTCCTTAAAAACTTTAGTTTAATGATCAATTGTGTATACAGTTGGTTGCTTTCCAATGACCAGGTATACTGAGCCGAATTTAATATAGATCAATCGATATTTCCCATTGTTTTGAACTGATTTATGATGAGTTTCAAAATTGAGCAGAATATTATAATTTTTTAATCCAACCAAATAAGCTCTCAAAAATTATGCGAATAATCAACCGGGAAAATATTTACAGTACCGTATAGCTGAGAAAACGTGAAATTTTGTGTGGGGTTAGTTTGAAAAAAACTTTCTTTTTGTTACTGAAAAATTCAATTTCAAAAAAGTTACAACTTTTGGGGCAAAAAAGCCATCTCTATTTGGGGCAAGTGTGCCACCATCTTTCATAGGCGCGAGCTGTCAAAAATGTAAACATTGTTGTAGCGTGCTGCGGAATGGTGCGCTATTGTGAGCGGATTCCACCCCAGAAAAACAGAACAGTAACAAACCATATTGTGGTGGTCAAAAAGGGTTCATTGGTGACTCAAGACATGTTGGAATACATACACTAGTGCCACAAACGTAACAATCTTCAATTATCTAAGAAATACGTTTTTTTAACCAGGTGGCCGTCTTGCCCCAAACGAGTGGCACTCTTGCCCCATAGCCCAAAAAACAACGACTTTTTGGACCCTTTTTAAAACGCTTCAAAAACTGTTTTGTTTGCACTTTTTTCAAGCGAAACTCATTAATAAGTGAGGAAATAGATGTAAAATGGTTATGAAATTTAAATCGGCTTTTGAAAAACACGTTTTAGTGAGTTATAACTTGAATTGCTTAAGGTGGCACACTTGCCCCAAGTTCCGCTACGCTTTTGATATAAAAAATGCATCAACAAGGATGTAAATTTAATTTTTAAAACATGGTATAAATCTTGATAATATGAGGCTTCAAAACCTCGGCAAAAAAAAAACAATGGTAATAGACCGTTAAAGTGTTGAAAATGATACTGAAAACCCTAAAAAATATTATGACGGAAATGAACTATCATATTGTTGTGGATTAACATATTGCACGCGGTGAAAAACGACGTTTAAAGGCTTGGGCAATTCGGCTCATTTTCATGAACGTAAACGTACTAGGGTTTTCATTTAGATTAACTGAACGCGAATCGCGATTCATTCGTTCATTTCAGTTTGTGAAAATATGGTAAATGGTGTATTTCGCAAGAAGAATATGATTACTTTACTATTTCATTAAAATTATTTGGCAGACCAGGACAATAGTTATTTCGACGGATATAACGGCCCGTTCTTTTTGTGAACGATCTGGTCATACAGTTTACGTTCATATTTGTATTGGATGAGATGAACGACCTGGCGAGTTGTTTATTTCGACTGGAAAAGCATTTTTTTCATGTACAACAACTCGTAGGTCGTTCGTCGTTTAGGATGAACTGAATGAACCGTACAGTTCTGGTTCTTGAGGGACAACTCTAGTTTACATTCGAAAGTGACTTGAAAAATCCTGTAAAAATATAAAGTGGATAGGTGACAGCTGAAGCTGTTGATAATAGAGGTTTGAAAGTGAAAATACTATTTTTTTAGATTTTTTCATACCTCGATCCTGAATGAAAAGTAAAAATGAAGCAATAGTTGTCTGATTTTCTCAACATTCCACCAATTGGTAAAGTGCTTTAGAGCCAATATGATCTCTTTTAATTTTATTTTAATGTTCATTGTCACTTCAAACTTTGTTACAATTCTATCGATTTATAATTCATCATAATCTATCTAAAATCAATTATTTCAATAACAGCTATCAGACTACTACTAACCAGATGAGCTAGAATTGTAGTGAACTATATCCAGATTGAACAGATTTTTAAAAAGCTTTTAGGAAGAAATTACCTTTCCCGGTACATTCTTTCTCTTACATTTGTGGGCACAATTGCGTTTCTTTTTCCTATAAATGCCACGCTTCTAAACAAACGAATGCTCCAAGTTTGAGTTTTGAAATGATGAAATGAAAGAAATGATTTCTTGAGCTAGAATTAGTCTAAGTGGAACAAAGTATTAGAATAGACACACTTTGAAATGACGTAAAGGGCCTTTAGAAGGAGCATACCGAGTATAGGATAACAGGAAGGAATAACTAAGCGTGATCATAGATTGTTATTCTGTAACATATCTTGCTTTTCCAAATGAAGCTCTTAAAGCGAAATCATTACAATTATCATATATTTTTCTTTTCCATTTCTCCCACCCCCACCCAGATCCCAGCCACCATTACCCGGATTCTGCTGAACCATTTCAAATGGGACAAGGAAAAGCTGATGGAACGATTCTACGATGGCGATCAGGATAAGCTATTTAAGGATGCGCACGTGATCAATCCGTTTCGAAAGCCAAGTATAGCACTCAAGCCAAAGGTAGGTGGGAGGAAGGAATTTTCCACCGAGGGGTAAAAACCCCCCCAACACAACAGTGGCCATTTTCATTCAACGTCGTTTTCACTTCTTCTTTCTATTTGCAGATCAAAAAGTCCAGAACAGAGGATTGTGAAATCTGCTACTCAACGTTTCCTCCCAGTGTAAGCGCGTGTTTCTTTGTTTCCTTTTTTGGGATTTTCGCCCCACCCAAGTAGAGGGATGTTTACCCTTTGATCCCGCGGCACGGTGATCTTCGCCAACAGGACGAACGTACTGCTGCAGTGTGTGCCCTTTGAAAGTGAATCTTTCGCTTCCTTGCCCTTTTGAAGCGCACCCCAACTCGCCGCACCCCAGCAGCAGCTACCCAGCTCGGTGTGTTTGGGTCCACACCGTATTTCTATGGCGTAGTATTACGATTGGCGTGCTGTGGTTGATCGACGGTGTTTGGCGCGTTTTATTTTGAATGTACACACTCCGACCACATCCTGCGGTGTGTTGCCCGTCCACCGGGTGGTTAAATTTAAACACCCCCCCATGTCCGTCCCTACTGAGAGCTTAAGCGTGCATTTTGCCAAAAACACCTCTCGCTGCTGCTGCTGCTGCAGCAAGTGCTGTAGCAAAACAAAAACAGTGGCGAATGTAGCCAAAAGTCTGTGCGGTCGCAGGCGGGGCACCCGCTGCGATCGTTTCTGGTGTGAATTTTGTATCGTGTGCGTTTGATTTTGTAGGATAGGACGGCTTCAAGGCCATCGGAGAGTTGCATTCCATTCTGAGGAATTGGAATTGGTTGAAGTTTTGTTTATTGAGGTGGAATTGTGTTTTTTTCTGCTTTATTTTCTACCATTCGGTTTCATTCAATCCGAGAAGTTCTATTTTTGCAATGAATTGAATGCACTTGTGAAGGAGTGTACAAACGAACGAGTTTAAAGAATCATGGCAAAATTGAATATTTTTTTCAATAATGGCAAATTTTTATCTTTTAAGAACGCTGTATCACATAAGAAGAATTTGAATTTTAACTTTCTAGTTAAAAACTCAAATTATATTTGTTTTAAACTATAATGATATGTATTTCACGTTTAGTTGCAAGCCCTAAATGTTTAGTCTGCATGAAAGATTATGAAATTATTCAGCCATGTAAAGTTAATGTTAATTGTAATTTCAGTTACAATCAATCAATGGGGCCCTTTCCGTTTTAAGTCAGTAGGCAGAAATTTGAGCCTGTCAGCTGTTTGAATTGTATAGCAGTTTTCGAGCAACTATCAATGTGGGTATAACATACATGTGGGCTTATCCCTAGGCGTATGTTTTTAGGAGCTGGATTTTGATCCTTTCTGCTGGGCGACATTGGACCGGTCTGGTGGTACAGTCGTCAACTCGTACGACTTAACAGCATGCCCGTCATGGGTTCAAGTCCCCAATAGTCCGTGCCCCCATACGTAGGACTGACTATCCTGCTATGGTAACAATAAGTCACTGAAAGCCAAGCTCACTTCATTAGTGGGTAGTGGCAGGCCTTGACCGCCAGGGGTTGTGTTGTGCCAAAGAAGAAGAAGAAGGAGCTGGGCGACATTGTGGGAGACATCTGTCATCCCTGCATACAAGTTTCCAAAGTCTATGTAATCCAGGTTGTCTCATAGCCTGTTTTTATAACCAAATTCAAAAGTCATTACAAAAAACAGTCATTACAAGTCAAATACAAGTCAAATACAAAAAACACTCTTAAAATCTTTATTATACACACTAAAAGTTCTTCAAACACGTGAAATATTGCTAATTATAACCTAAATCAAATCTGAACGACGTAACGTTCATCTATGTTTTGATACAATATCTTCGATGAGGACACCAATGTCTATGGAAATTAACTTCACCCGTTCTGTCAAATTGTGTTTTTGTGTGATTCAGAAATTAGTTGTCAAACTACAGTAAAATCTCTCTAAGATGTAGTCTATTCAAGATGAATTGTTTCTTTAAGATGAATATTTTGGCGGTCCCGTCATATTCCGTACATTTTATGTCTCTTACCGCAGGACTCCACACAGCATAACACGGAGCGCTATATAACAACTGAAAGTTGCCAAACGCTTCAGAAAAAGCTTCTTTGCTGGTACAGTTCGAACTCACTGGTTGAACTTCGATTCCCTGCCGACTATTGAACATGTGTTTTTTAGTTGGCACGTTTTTCCATACAAAAAGAATCTGATTTTTTTCTCAGCATGCCATGAGATTTTTGTGAATTTTTCAAAAACCGCGTTTTCAACGAGCAATGAATGGCTTACTAAGGATATTTAAAACATGGTACCGACAATACAGGGGTTTCCAGGGGTTCTCATAGTTGTGGAACACATCCTACTCTATCTTATTGGAAATGAACTTCATATGATGAAAATTGAACACTCCCGCTGCGCAAAGCGATCGAAAACTTCTCAACCTCTCGCTCAATGTAGCTAGAGATCAAGTACCAATAATGATAAAGCGAGGTGAAAGGATGGGGAAGAGGTGAAGGAGGGGAGAAAGAGAACGTGGGTGTGAACTATTTTTCGACCACTATCATTTTTGTGCCAACACGGTCGCGTACCTGAGCTTTTTTGTCAGAAAGAGATAAACACATACAGCGCGCTCTCTCGAACGATACGCTTCAACCGATCAAGAGCTTCGATCGGTTCTTCTGACGTTTCTACTCGCTTTCTCGATCGGTTTCGGCGGAAAGCGAGCTAGAAACCGAGCTCAAAAACTGCTCGATTTTGGTTTGCGGGTCTAAAGCACCCTTTTTGCACAGACGCCTTAGAAATTCCTATTGGATTTGTCCAACAAGGATGCTATAGATTCCAATTCCCATAACATTAGGTTCATTCCCCAGCAAGAAGGAGTCAATAAAGTGATTCACAGCTATGAGAACTCCTGAAAAACCTTGTAAGCGTTTGGCAGCTGTCAGTTGTTATGTTATGCTCCGTGTTATGCTGTGTGGAGTCCTGCTGTAAGGTGCATATGCGATTTGGCAGCCAAAATTCTGTAAGATAAATTTTTGGACGACAGTTAACAAAAATATTGGTCTAAGAATGCCAAGTTTTTTTCCCGTGGTTTCAGGGATACTTCATAGCAACATCTTAATTAGTTTTCCTCAACATGAATATCTCTCAAAAAAAAACCGTTGTAAAAGCTGACGGTCCCTTGAAGATTGACTGGTCTATGTACACTTTGATTCTAGATTCCTTGATTCTCTATTATGCACCTTGAGATAAATAAATGAAAAACACGTCCTTGTTGTGACATTTTTTCGACCAGGTACTCGAATCTATTTCTAGCTTTGAGGCTGAAACAATCTAGGCTGAAAATCGCAGGCTAGTTTTGTGTATGTTTTTTGTATGGATTGTTTACATTATTTCAGCCTCCAACTGTCAAACTCCATACAAAAAGCTGACTAGAATCGTGAAAGGTCCCAATATCAGTATTACTTAAGGCAGCGATTGGCAAAGTACGGCTCGCGAGCCGCATGCAGCCCTTTGATTTCGAGATGGCGGCTCTTAACCGTTCATATGTTTCTTAGAACTTGCACACATTTTTACTCTTGGTTTATCTATTTGACACTTCACGTTCCATGGAACTATTTCTGCTTTAAAACTCCTGTGAAAATAACTGTTTCCCACGAAAAATCGAGCAGAGCGTTTGGCGAATATTGTTCGTGCAAGTATTGCCAACCGCTGTAGCCTGGTTGACACGAATCTTTGCTTGTAATCTTTTGAAAGGTGCAAAGAAAACTGCGTTTTTTGGTTATTAAGCTTAGTTTTGGAATTCCTGCGCATGGGAGAATATACTTTTAAAGGGTTTTAGTGATTTATAGGGCAGTCTTTGCTTGAGACGAAAAACACAATATTTATTTAATGTCTATCAATTGTCCAAACTTTTACAGATGATGACCGGTCTGGAATGCGGACACCGTTTCTGTACGCAGTGCTGGCAAGAGTACCTGACCACCAAGATCGTCGAGGAGGGGCTCGGCCAGTCGATAGCGTGTGCCGCCCACGGATGTGATATTCTGGTCGATGACGTAACGGTGATGCGGCTGGTGCAGGATCCGCGCGTCCGGCTCAAATACCAGCACCTTATCACCAACAGTTTCGTGGAGGTAAAACCCACCATCCCGCTGTGTTGTGTTGTGTTGTAGATGAATATCAGCATCATCATCATCGGCACTAATCACCGATCACCGAGGCGTTGTTTACTAATTTCAAATGGCCTGCCCGGCGATGTCTTTGACCCGTGTCTCATGCTCTGTCTCTGTTTCTTCCTCTTTTCGTTGTAAAAATGTAGTGCAATCGATTGTTACGATGGTGCCCGTCGGCCGACTGCACGTACGCGATCAGGGTGCAGTACGTCGATCCGCGACCGGTTGTCTGCAAGTGCAACCACGTGTTCTGCTTCGAGTGTGGCGAAAACTGGCACGACCCGGTACAGTGCCGGTTGCTGAAGAAGTGGATCAAAAAGTGTGACGACGATTCGGAAACTTCCAACTGGATCGCCGCCAACACGAAGGAGTGCCCGAAGTGTAACGTCACAATCGAGAAGGACGGTGGCTGTAACCATATGGTAGGGGTGTAGTAGTACGCGTGGGAAGGGTTTACATACCATACAAGTGACAATTACAATGGGTCTTTCTTGCTCTGTCTTTTGTTTAGGTATGCAAAAATCAAAATTGCAAACATGACTTCTGTTGGGTATGTCTTGGATCTTGGGAACCGCACGGTTCGTCCTGGTACAACTGCAACCGGTACGACGAGGATGAGGCCCGTGCGGCACGTGACGCGCAGGAGAAGCTGCGCTCCACTCTGGCAAGGTAGGGTGGTTTTTGCTCTTGTCATAGAAAGAATATCGTTTAAACGACGCTGTAATATCTCTATCGTCTTGTTTCGCCACAGATATCTCCATTACTACAATCGCTACATTAACCACATGCAGTCGCTCAAGTTTGAGCACAAGCTGTACGCTGCCGTCAAGGAGAAGATGGAGGAGATGCAGCAGCATAACATGTCTTGGATTGAGGTACTGTTTTTAGCGCTACATAGAGCTTGTTGTGTTACAATTTACCAAAAATCAATGCTCCTAATCGTGTCCTTAACTTCCAATTGTAGGTCCAATTTCTGAAGAAAGCTGTGGACATTCTCTGCCAGTGTCGTCAAACACTCATGTGCACTTACGTGTTTGCCTACTATCTTAGAAAGAATAATCAGTCCCTGATCTTCGAGGAGAACCAGAAGGATCTGGAAACGGCGACGGAAACCCTGTCCGAGTACTTGGAGCGTGATATAACGTCGGAAAATTTGGCGGACATTAAGCAGAAAGTGCAGGATAAGTACAGGTGTGCTATAACGAGAGCAGACGTTGTCGAAGTTGATCGTTACTAATAATCCTTTCTGTTGGCCAGATACTGCGAGAAGCGTCGGAAAGTGTTGCTGGACCACGTGCACGAAGGCTACGAGAAGGATTGGTGGGAGTACACCAACTGATGATCACGATCGTGAATGCTGATGCAGATATGACGGAACGATGGTGGTGTGTGCGGTGTTGAATGTGAACGAATAGCGTGTTGGATCTGAAGCAACGCGTCGTTCGACTTAATAACTAGCGGTTCAACTAATAATTTATAACCCTCATAACGCTTCGAGTCGCCCCATCGGTCGAACGTGGTCGAAGAAGGTCGATGTGGTGTAGTGTCGGCGCAGCGGGACGCCTTTACCTTAGTAAGAACCGAAATACGAGACCAGAGCAATTCGACCAATTTCAACTGCCCCCTCAAACAACAAACACACCACACACACCCACATACATAAAGAAGAGTCTTCGCCGTCGCTCGTGTTGTAGCAAAATAGATGCTCTACTTGGTTTGTGTGTCTGTGTGTGTGAGAGAGAGAGAGAGAGAGAGAGAGAGAAGTCCCGACCGCGCCACATTTAAATTAATCGAAAAAAGATGGTAGCCAAAAGTAGGTTTTGTTATCTACCGCTGATACGAACGGAAGAGAGAGAGAGAGAGGTAGAGAGATAGAGAGAGCTTAGCACACACAGTTAGTAGCAGGCAGATATCCTTTTTCAGTTTTTCCCCCCCATTTGAACTCTTGATTTTGATTCTCGGTTAGAATTTCCTATATTTACCTATCTTGGATATATGTGTTTGTCTGTGTGTGTGTGTGTGCGCGCGCGCTTTGTGAAACATGAAACCCTTCGTTTTGGTTTGTTGTCTTTACTAAATGCACGTAATTATTTTAGGAAACAACCGTTACAACATTATAAGCCCTAGGCTAGTCGCAAGCGAAAGAACGATATAAAAAAAAACACACACAGAGCTGCTTGGAAGGATTGTATCATACTTTTGCACACACACATTAATTTGCAAAACTAAACAGTATGAAAAAGAAGACAGGAAACAGAAAAAAAGAAAAAAAAACGTTAACAAACCTTGACCCACTAAACAAAACGAACCACTGTTGTGTTATCGGTGTAACCTTCGCCACACAAAGGGGCTAGCGGTAGAGCGGTAGAGGGAAGAGAAATGAGAAGCAGAGAGTATGCTTTCATATGTTGTGTGTGATATATGGTGCCGTGTGCGTGTTATGTAGCTGGGGCGTTAAATTTTATGATTTCCTTTTTCCTTTTTCTGCTATTTTCGTGCAAGAACTGGCCGCTACCCTCAACCATCCAACTTTGCATCCCCTCGGAATTAGAGGAAGAATCGTGTTGTCCTTTGTTATGCACCACCCTCTGTTTTGTAGTATTTTACGGGCATCTGTACTTTGCTGTGTGCTATTGGGGCAAAGACACAACATTTTCATTGCAGCTATTGTGGTGCGCGGGTGTGTGTTTTGGTTGTTTGCTTTTGTTTTTCTCCCATCACCCATAATTGCTAATGTAGAGAATTTTTTGTAACATTAAACAAACGCAACGGCGAAACACTACTCTTTCATGTCCATGTGATCCTCCCGCGTATATTGTTTATGGTTTTGATAGGTTCCCCCCCCCCATTTTTGTCTTTAAATGCTTTCATCAGTTAGTTCCTTTTTCCTCCATTGTATGGACATAGTTTTCTTGCCATTCTGCTGCTCTGGGACAACAACTGTTTCGGATTCGTTGCAAAAAAAAAAAATCAACCCCAAACGAAGAGCTGCCGTTTCGTGCATACTCTTAACCCGATAGTGGTGTTGTGTAGTAGTGTGGGGGGGACATGCGAAAGTGTGATAATAAAATATACAGGTGGTACAAATCTGAGATGGACGCTTCGTTTCGTTTTCTTTCTGCCTCTGTTTGTCCCTTTGTGTGTGTGTTTTTTTCTGGTTTTGGACCGCTTTCGGATTTAATTTTGACTAGCGAAGGAATTACGGTTGAAACCTTTTGAACTTAGATTTGTGAGCACCTTCTTGCAGCATAGCTGCCACAAACTTCTACTTATTACTTCTTAAATTTATTCTTTGTTTTTTTTGGCCGTTTCTCCTTCTTTTAAATTGGTTGATAAGTTTGTTAATCCCTTTAGACGAATAAAAAAACATTTTAACTCGATTTGGTTACTTTGTACGAAAAGGGAAAGCTGTTGTTGTTAGGTCCGGTTTCGTGACGCAACCAAGCGCGATCGGTCGATTTGTGGAGTTGAGCAAAGCAAACAAAAAGCAAGAAAAAAATGCATACTTTTTCCTCCAAAAGTGTACATAAACTGTGACATGTGACTCTCATTACGCAAATGTCCCAAAGAGGAGGAGGAGGAACACAGACACTAGCAGGCGGTAGTGCTGAGAAGAAGAAGAAGAAAGTACATTACACGAGCGAGCGATATGTATCGAACAATTGCACGCAGTGAAAGTTGTAAGTAATTGAAAGCAGTTGAACAAAATAGAGAAGAAGAAAGAAAAAACACCCAAACATTGTGTGTTTCTGAAGATTATTGTTGATTATGAGGTGTGAGTGAGGCAAAGCGTTAAACGAGAAGAGATATAAATCAGAGAAGTAAAAAAAAAAACATAAATATAGCAAAATGAAAAAAATAAAGAAAACGCGCGTGAATAATAAATGTATGTATGTATAGAGAAAAGGAGATAGAAAAGGGCAAAAAAGAAAGAAAGCCGTAACAATTAACACTTTGTTAGTGAACCGCGCGATGCTGTTGAGGGCGAAAGCAGAAATTAGCTAACGAGAAAAGGCAAACAAAGTATAAAACAAAACAACTGATAAAAAAAGAAGATAAACAGAAGTTTAAGAGTGATCAATCGAACATTATATATATAGTGAGTGCAAGAAAAAGAAAGAAAGAGAGAGAAATGGAAATGAAGAAAAGCATCCGCAAAAAATATATATATTATATACATAGTACGACAATGGAAAAAAAAAACTCGTGAATTTACAGTAAATAAAACAAGGAAACGCAAACAGTGATCAAATATATTTGCGCTAACAAATAGCAGAAGAGAAGAAGAAAAAAGCAGAGCAACCAACACAGAAAACGAATAAAAAATCAAACATAAACAAACAAAAAAACCCATCGAATGCGTGTGTCAATTGATTGAGTGAACCGTGTTTGGCGTAACAGCATAAGCACACGTACTGTCGTCCCTATCTGTCATGCCCGCAAGGTAGTGCCCACTGGTGGTGGTGCATCACGGATTACTACTAACACGGATGCACCTAAAAGTGCATTAAATGCAAAATGGAAGATAAAGAGAGAGAGAGAGAGAGAGAAACGATTGCAACATAATAGCCCGGTCGTACTGTATCCACAGCCCACCCTGGATAGAAGCACCTTAACCTCCCTGTCTCCATCCCCCATTGAACGCGTAGTTGTGCTTCATCGAAGTAGGCGGCCCCCGTTAGGAGGGGCCGCTTGAGCATGGATGGCGGTTTTGCGCATGGGTTTTGATGAAGCGTTGCGCACCCGATTGGGCATTGTTATTGGATTTACTATCCCCTCGCCGCGCTGTCGCCACGTTTTGTATTTTGAGTAGTCGCTGTGGGAAGGAGGAGTGGGGGGGACAAGCTTCCGGGTGGTGTGGTGGAGAGTTTGATAGAACGCGCTGCGCGACCCCGTGTACGCGGGCACGATACAGGCGCGCGCGCGCGCTCAAGCATTCACAAGTGATACATTTAGCAAATGGTAAGCCGTGGTCGCGGTCGTCGTCGTCAGTGTGTCGTCTTCCAGTGGATTCAGTGTGTATACCACCGTGCGAAAACCGTGTCGAAGCCGAAGAAGCCGATCATCGCATTTGTACACTCGAATTGCTCGGTTGCTGATGGCTGCTGGTGCTTTGGTGGAACATCCTTGCGAAACGGAGGACGCAATCGTTGCCGCACGATCGGGATCGGTTGATCGATAGGTGTTGTACTACGTGCGTTCGTCGTTTGCTCTTCGCCCAGAGAAATTACGCACACCAAATCCCAATTTTCTCGTGTAGTGTTCAAGGTAATTGACTGGTCCTTCAGGCCGAATGACTGACTGAACTTCCTCAACAAAATAACACAACTGTTTAATGTTTGATGTTTGTGTGTGTGTGTGTGTGTGTGTGTGTGTGTTTGTGTCCATCGAAAGTGACAAAGTGACGATTGTTTGCCCCCGCCTGCTAAGTGCATTACCTGTATTATCCTGAACCTCGCTGTAATGTGTGTCTATTTACGCAGTTCCGATTGTACCACTCACCCGGACATTATGTGTGTATTTACATCAACAAAACGAAGAAGAAAAAAAACGTTGCCATTTTTTAGGTCAACCCGGTGCTTGGTGTCCCCGTACCGAAAACCGAACCAGTGCCGATAAGTAACCTGTTTTGTTGTTGTTGTAGTGAGCATCGGCAGGGCCCAGGTTCCACCAGCTGCCATGTGGACACGCGCCAAACGGTGTTAACACATTAGCACCTTAGGCTTTTGATACCCTTGGAAAGAGGGGCAATGGGGCAGAAGCCGCGGACACTGATAATTGTGAGGGCAAATATCGCCAAAAAGGTGTTGCGTCGTCATCGGTAGCGCCTCCTTAGGGGAGGTACACGTTTTGAGATCGAGATTTGTTTTCGTTCGTCGCCTAACGCGCACCTGAGTCATCGCAAAAAAAAAAAATGGAGGACGCACTCCGCACTGCAGCTGTTTGGTGTGATCCATTTCAGTTTGTGTGTGTGTGTGTGTGTGTGTGTGTGTGTGTGTGTGTGTGTGTGTGTGTGTGTGTGTGTGTGTGTGTGTGTGTGTGTGTGTGTGTGTGTTGATGTTTTGAAATAGTAATTTATGAGTGTATGATCAGTATCAAACATTTGGCGCCATTTTGAGTGGAGAAAACCTTGTCCTTTTACCACATTTTGCCGTGTTGTACCTGTAACCTTGACTGCAAAGGTGGCAAATCTATTGGAGTTTTTTTACCTACATTAACCACACAAGTTATGCGTTGTTTGGGAAATTGCTCTATCTACACAGAAGCATGCCGTTGGTACGTGCTACCAGTAGTGTGTAGGGCGCGTCGCACGTGTTTGCTTACCGAAACACAAAAGGTACTAACGGGTGCGATGATCGTCACTCCGTCTGTTACGGTATTGGGAAGCCGTTCATTCCTGGGGCAGACAGGGAGAGAGAGAGGGAGACATTCTTATAGCTGCAGTTGCTGTGCAGTTTATGTAGGTTTAACGTTCTGTTAAAAGATTGGCGGGAATGTCTACTTGAAATTCCCTTTTTTTAAGTATTTACAGTCCTTTACACATGCTCTATTTGTACATAGTTCTGGATACTTCTGGTACGTCATCGGTGTCTCACACACACACACATACGTAAAATGTCGTCAGATGATAAGTGCGCGATGAAAGCGCAACGAGACAAAAATCAACAACTGTCACTCAAAGTCGCGAGCACCGGCACAGCCGAGGGGCTGCATCACGTGGAAACGTGATCGTGGCCATGAATCACCCCACTGCACGCGGCTGTTGATGGTCTCGCGTAGGAAAAGTAGATCCGAGTGAGCTTTACTGTGTATATACGATCGTCGCTCGATCAAACATAACAAGATGCCAGTAAAATGTGTTTTAAGTTTGTTTTTCATCCAGGAAAAAGGGAAAAAATTGATCATTAACACACACAGACACACTAAAAATCTCAACACACATGATAAGGGTGCGCGCGCTAGATGTGCTGTAGTGCGTACTCTCTACCCACCGCCACACAAAGTCACGTCCAGCCAGCGGCTGTTGCGCCAGTACGGTACCCAATTGAGCCAAATTGAATTAGAGATGGGATGACAAATTTAGATGGCGAATAATTTGATTATCCTGTTTCTACTCTTTCCTTTCACTTGGGGTTTGCTCTACACCCTTTTCAGGCTGCTCTGTTGGTAGAGCACATCTGGCTAAGCTTGGTCCAGCTTTGACGTTCGGGGTGGTTTGGTGGCGGTTTTTTCGAGGGTCGAATGTGATATCATTTAACTCGAATCAGGTCCGGGTGAAAGTTTTTTTTATTGAAAGGTGTAATATGAAATTTACATACAAGGAGGTTAGTTGATCGTGATTTTAACTAAAACATGTCTAAGCAAAATTTTATGGTTAATCAACCTATAAATACGTGACAATATCAAATTCAATGGCAGTGAAATACCGCTAGAAGATATATACAATTACCTGAATTTATTATTTTGGGTTATTATTTGATTATTTCGTTTCAATACAAGAGAAAACCTAGATATTTTCATTTTAATTGCCTTATACGACGAGTTTTCTTAATAAGAATCCAACAGGAATGACACGCGTGGAATAATATACAATCTGTTCCCGAGATACTCGGTTCTCGGCTTACGCGGATTTGGAGATACGCGACATTCCAAATTTGACTTATCAACTGTCAAATCGGTTAATTTCAATTTCAATCAATTTGCTTCAAGAATTGTCCAAAGCAATATACATTGCATTTTTGCTAATAAATTAATCCTCCTCAAAGCCGGAAAAAAACACAATTTGCTGGACGAAGCGTACCAAATAAATAATAAAGTGTGTAAAAGTACCAAGTGTTGTACGACTTAACAACATGCCCGCCATGGGTTCAAGTCCCGAATAGACCGTACCCGCATACGTAGGACTGACTATCCTACTATGGTAACAATAAGTCACTGAAAGCCAAGCTCACTTAATTAAATGAGTACATGTAGGCCTTGACCGGCAGCGGTTGTGGTGCCAAAGAAGAAGAAGAAGAAGTAGTAAAACTACTGGATTTAATAAAAAAATACTAACATATTACATATTAAGTAACCAGTAATATGTTGACCAAAAACCGTGATATTCGAGATACACGGTTTCCTCGGGAACGCATAATGATCACGTATCTCGGGAACATAATCTACACAAACGTGCTTTGGACATAGAATGATATTCGATATTGGAGAATGACCTTTTCTATGAGTGTGTTTTTATTTTAAAAAAACTAAATTTTCACAATAAATGCCACTTAGACAGAGTATTTGCCATAGTAAAATTTTCCCAAATTTTTGAAGAGATTGAATCCTCATGTTCCCGAATCCCGAAATCCCGAAAGGCAGATAACAAGAACGATCTTGAACCCTGACTTAGGCAGAAAAGTGAGTCATGTTCTCATTCAAAAGATGAAATTCTTGACATCCTCTGTTACTAATGATCGATAAGAAGAGAAAGCTTCTAATAACATGTAACAGTTCTAGTACCAATGTGATTGTCGTTACAGATCTTCTGCCAAGTAGTTCTAAAGCAGACATAAACAGTCGTTTAATGACATCTAATAAGGGACTGCTGTTCTACTCAAAAGGTTGATCAGGTCTTATACACCTGACTTACTTATTTATCCGACGCTGCAACCGCTGTGCGATCTTAGCCTGTCTTAAGAGTGTCTGAAACCGTTTTTTTTTTTCATTATTTTTATAGAGACTTTGAGCCAATTGGCCTCATTTGCCTCTTTCAATCCGTTGAACATTTATATACTTAAAGACTAACATTCTTCTTTGCAAGCCATTTGTGGCTTTCAAAATACCTTATACCGGGTAGTCTCGGTTTACTTAAAGCTATCCGTTGATTTTATTGTCTGTTACAAATGTGGTTTTGGTTAGAGTTGTTCATACAGATTAGTGATACGAAGGAATTTTAAAATTTTACTCTGGCAATCGTTGTCTGGTGAGAGGATGGTGTCGATGCTGTGGTCCAATTTGCAGGTGATGCGTTCCGCAGAATATCCATGGCATTCGGTTAAGATGTGACGGACGGTAATGTCGACGCCACAGAAACTGCATAGTGGTGGGCTAGATTTTTTAAATAAAAAAGGTGTGGGTGTGCCGGGTGTGTCCTATCCGAAGTCGTGATAGGATTCTCTGGTCTTGGTGTGATGGATGGTGGAGGAGTGTTATGGCAGCAGACCGAGTTAATACGTCCTGCGTTGGCTAGTCGGTCTGCTATTCCATTTCCCTGGATACCTGTGTGACCAGGAATCTAGCAGAATGTGACTTGGGGTGAATTTGGTATATTGCAGAGTTGTTGGATGTTCGAGTAGCGGGTGGTTCCAGATTCAAGTGCTAGAAAAACACTTGCAATGTCAGTGAAGATCACGTTAAGTTTTTTTTTCTCTGTGTAGACCTTCATCAGCAGCAATAATCAGGGCTATTGCTTCTGCGGTGAAGATTGATGTATGGTCTGGTAGTCGGATGGCGCTATTGTCGATGCTGGAGTAGATTCCACAGCCAGAGGAACCGTTTTGTGCTGATCCGTCGGTGAATATGAGAAAATGTTTATGGTATTTTTGCTCAACGAGTTCGGCAAACTGACAGTTATCAATGACACTATTGCAACTAGCTCGTCCGAAACCGTTCACGGTCTCGCGCCTTCGTCTGCCAATCCGTTTTCCCGGCCGTAATGGTGGACGCCTCCACGCCATCTTGCTAACTAGGGCCAAAAAAGACTTTACGGACTGGGTCGTCCGTTTCTTTACGTACAACAAAGCCAACTCACCGGAATATGGCGAGATGTGATCCTATGTGATACGTGAAACAATACAAAAGTATTTATGTTCTATGTTAGTTCATCCATTCTAAAACATTGCTAAAATGGTTCAAGAGGGCATTACTGTCCATTGATAGACAAATAAACATAAACGTGAGGATCTTCTCAAAACCGTCTTTTAATTGTTTTAATGTTTGTTTATCGTAAAATTATTCAAATATATACTGTATTTCCAACATACATGTTATCAATAAGCTTGCTAAATATGTGAATTAGAATACCAATTTATAAATTAGAAATATCACTCATACAGACTGTTTACCACGAGAATTTATTTAGACAATTGCATCCTATCGTCTTCAGTTATCTTCATATCTTAAACATGACAGACAAGAAGAACGATCTTGATCAATATGAGTCCAGGTTTACGCAGGAAAGTGAGTCATGTTCTCATTTAAAAGATGAAGGTTGGGTAATCCTCTGTTACTACAATACATAAGATGATCATGCTTATCTATTTCGCAACAAAATCATCGTACAACATGCTCGCCATAAGAGTCATGCGTATGAATTACGATGTCAACTCCACTAAGGCGAACAAACCTTGAAAATTATGACTAATTTTTAGCCTTTTAATGGCCTTATTCTCTTTTTGGAATAGATCTACGTATAGTAGATGATCGATAAGAAGAACAAGCTTCCAATAATATGATCCATCTATAGTAACTATGTGGGAACGTTGCAAATTTTCTTGCAAAAAGTTCAAAAGCAGCGTAGTTTATTGATTTCTGATAAGCACACAATTGAAAAAGAGCTTACTGTTCGACCCAACCTAATAATACAGACTTATTAAATTACCACACATATAATCTTAGTATCAAGAACAGATGCTAAGTTCTAACCCATATCCAGGCTAAAGGTAAAAGTAATCATTCATAAAATCCTGAAATGCTAACCTCGACTAGTTTCAACCATTTGAAACACCTTCAAACTACCACAAAATACCATCGAGTGCTCCGAAAAGATCGTCACACCATTACCGGAACACAAAACACCACATTCTGGCTTCATTTACCACACTCCAGCAAGATCTCCACCACAACCACATGACATGACATGCCGTTCAGTGTACGGCGTAAGTTGATACCAGTTTTTGGCAGTTTTCGCCGGCAGCAAGCCGCCGAGTTAATGCTTGTCGCGAGAGTCCATCCATCCGATGGCCATGAACGACGCCAGCAGAGTGCGACGCAGCACCACTTTTCGTTAGGGGCCGTGTGATGGAAGACCGGGAAAAATTAACCGGAAGTGTATGGACAGTGTATGTGTGAGTGTGTGTGTGTGTGTGTGGGAGGGCTCGTGAGTCACTTAATGCTTATAAATTGAGTGGACTGGATGCGTGCGCGGGAGAGTGATTTTGAGATTGTGGATAGGATCTTGCAAAACACTGATAAGAAGAAGCTGTCCCAAAAATAACCCTAAATGCGTCTCCAAAAAATCCCCAAAAAATCTAAAAACTAGATTGAGTTAGTTTTAGAAGCTGAAGGCTTTTATAGAATAGAACCCAGTTTGAACCAACTAAGCGTTGTATTGGATGATTCTATGCAGCGTTATATTACGAATTGATCAAACCGTACACAGTGTGTCATCAGAGTTAATAAACTTAACGTAATTGCAACAATTATTTGCCTTTTTTGATTAGTGTCGTTCGATATTTGTCTTGCCATTTCCATTGATATATACAAACCCCTTGGGAAGAGACCTTCAGCATGAAGGCGAGTCTATGGATTGCTAGCTTGCCAAAAAAAAAAAATCGAACATTGCTCCCTGTCGCTGCCCGCGTGGGGTTGGTGTATTGATACAGCTTGCCAGACCTACCGCTGATGCCGTACAAAGCCACACACACGAGCACACAATACAACAACCTCTCGTGACAGACAGGCAGTTTGCCGAAGCTTAAGCCTCGTAACGACCGTCCGATACATGCATCCCAACGGAGATCTCCAACAAGATCTTCTCGTAAGACCAATAGGGTGGAAAAAGGGAAGGGAAAAGTTGCAGGGAATATTTTCCCGAGTTTCTGCACAATTCTCAATTTCACAATTGGTCACACTAGTCGGGGTCCATTTTTGGACCTGCAGCAGCAGCATCAACTGCGACCATAAATAACTTCGCAAATAGTAGCGCAAACCTTATCACTATGAGCTCATAGCAGCACCCCTTTTACCATCTTTTATACCCCAGAACTTGAATTTGGACTTCTTGTTGACGAGGGAAGAGCCTTTGGGAACGCTGGCAGAAGCTTACGATCACGTTGGGAAGGCGTTTGAAGCTGTCGCGTTTCGCGTGATGCTGTTTGCAGTATGATAAGCCAGAACAGACAGCGTTTATCTCCGGCTGTTAATCTTTCAGTCACACTCGGAAATGGTAAGTAATGGTTTCGCATATAAAAGGCGTACGCCGGTAGCAATCCTACCTTTCGAGGTTTGCTTGCAAACCCCGTACGAGTGCGAGTACTCCCGGTAGTAACTGATCTAAGTTGGGAAAGAACAGTGTGGTGTGGGCCTGTGCTGCAAGGTGTAGTGGAACGCTGCCATAACCAGTAGTGTGGGTGGAGGAAAGAAAAAAGAAAGGTAAGCAGTAAGTGAAAAATGCAATCAATAAGGCACATGCGCCAAATGGTTGGGAGAGGAAATTTTCAGAGAGGGTCTCGCGAAAAGAAGCTTCCCACGTGGAGCGCGTGCTTAATTTTGTTTATTTACGCAAAACGTAGCGCACAGTGGCGAAAGAGAGTTGGTGTCGCAGTGTTGCAAGTTTGTAAATACATCTGTCCTTGCCCTTTGTCACGAGACAGACACGATCGCGCATACGATCGATCGACGACTACGAAATTAGGCACTGCCAATTATTTGCAAACGATATTGGCAAACTCTGTTGAAACTGTGTTAATTGCTCTGTGTGTGTGTGTGTATGTGTGTTTGGTTTAGGAATTCTTCCGAAAAAGATAATGCGCACTACACCAGCATGAAGCAAACAAGACAAAAAAAAACGCCCTTTTGTGAGGATCTTTTTGTCGACTGAGTCATCACACCGATTCGCTACGCTCTCTGGGGAATTAGAAAGCAAGCGCTAATTAGAGACCAGGAACGCTATCGGCCATGGGATGCTAGTAGTACTGGTGTTTCCCGCTGCTAGCGGCGGCGAAAGATGACTTTGAAATGGAGCTGACATGCAGCAAGAGGTTCTCATGTTCTCACTGCTGCCCGCGGAAGGAAAAGGTTTCGAAAGGCTGTGCGTCAATTACGGTAGCGCGTCTGCAGCTTACAAGTCGAAACATCTCAAAATGGCTGGAAGCCTTTGTCGCCTCTGGACTGCCCAGACACAATGCCAGACGTGTAGTACATGCGCATGGTTGCACTTCGCACGCACAACCTGTCGATTGCGTTCGATCCGCTCCGCTCGGCTTTAATTTGTGGGAGTTAAGCCCCCCCCGACCCGGCCTAATCGAAAGTGAGAGACGTCGGAGAATGCGCGTAAACAGCATAACACCGTAAGGCGTTAGATCTTTTTACACGCCGCAGTCACGCGAAGCTGGGCGGAAGTTACTGTTTTCCCCGGCGGTGAGGTGTGAATACAAGCCCTCCTGACCTTTTTGTGAGATTGGAAGAGGGTGGAGCTTTCCGGCGCTCCGGAGCATTATTGTGCAGACGATCAATGAAACACGGAGCTAGTACGGTCGGTCGCTACCCAGTACCCAGGAGGTGAAGGTTCTTACTGATTTGCGTGTTAGTGTTTCGTCTTTTCGGAGGCTTGATTTAAGGCTTGCTAGATTTAGGTGAACACATCAGGAAGTCTATTCATTCTACCTTAAAATCTGTTTAAGGTGCTGTATGCTTGTGCTGTAAGTCATTGCGTCGTCTCGCTGTTCACGTGACGTACGATTGGGATTAAGATAATAAGATAGCTTATCTTGTTGTGTTGTCTTAAGCGTTTTAATCGCTGTGGGATTATTTTCGCCTTTTTTGTAATTTATAAGCAGAGAAGATCTCTATCGTAAACATTTCACGATTAAGCTCTGAACAATTCTAGACATGTTTATACAGTTCTACTTGTTCTTGTTTTGAGTTTTTCAGGTTGGTTTCCCATATTTTAACTCTTTAATCATCGAAACGACGTCATTACTGAGCTACCAAGCTTATTTTAATGGACTTTTCTTGATCTTACAGAAACCTTGTATATATTTACTTTTTGCATGATCATAACCAATGTGTATTACAATTGTTTTTGAGACCAAAAACAAATGTCCCGAATTCAGAACAACAGCAAAACATGACTTATTGTTTGCAAATTTGTAGATTTTTGACATACAACGATCGCGTTTGGCGACATGATGATCGTTGTTCGTACATGCTTTCGTGATACAACTAACATGCAATTATCAGATGGACAGGAGCTTTTATTTAAATTTGTCTTCTGGATCCTACAAACATCGGATCTTACAAGGATCATCAAGGTTTGAGCCCGCTCTAAACTCTCGTTCTATTCCTTCCCCTTTGGATTTCAAGGGTGTCCTTCCCGGCTACAGGATACTTCATAGATTTGAAACAAGAATTCCAACAAAGTATCCTTATTATAATGATGTTGGAAAGGCATAGAGGTGATCTATGATTGAATTCTTTGAATATTACATTGGAAATATGAAGATATTAATCTTATTTCTTCAAATCCAATATCAAGTTCATCCACAATACTGAGTTCGTCAAATTCAAACCCATTGATTTCCCTTGTTTGATAACACCGAGCTGATGTGGAGTGATTCACTACAACAACACTATGCCAGTCGTGCCTCCCAGATAGCGAGAGAGAAAGAGATTCACCTCCCATGAAATGGTGAGAATTTGTACTGCACGATGTTCACGATCACGATGGTCAGAATCATTCCCCCTCAGTAAAGACAAAAGCCCCCGAACCTGATCCCACCGGCAGACCCATCCCGTCCGCAAAAAGGGGTTCCATCGGTTCTAGCGTGCTATGCACCACTTCCCGCAACCTTCGTACCGTGCAACAACAACAACAACAACAAAGTTTGCAGTGCGATAACTCCCGATAAGCCGAAAAAGAGTCGAAACCCGAATCGATGTGTCTGTCTATTGTCTGTGTATGTGTGTATGCGTGTCAGATGAGCCAACAATACCCCAGTATCAACAACTCACCAGAGAGTCATTCTAATAAAGGGAAGGGGAAAGAGGGGGTGGTTTTTATCACTGTGTTGTACTACCCCGAGCGCGCACGCTGTATTGATTCATCCCCCTCGCTGGGATCGTTGCGCTCGCAAAACGGCTAGACTTTGGTGATCGATCCGCCGGACACGTTCAGTTGTAAAGCGTCCGTCGATCGTTGCGCACCAGTCGAGTAGAGGCACCAGTGCTGCAAGGTTCTCCTTTGCGATCATCTATACATCTAGCAGTGTGTCACTCTCGTTCAAGCGTGTCTGTGTGTGTGTGGTTGTGTTTTGCCATCTCCGTTGTCCAACCGATCGTGAGCCACATTCACTCGCCAGATATCGGTCGTCTAGGACGCAGGCAGCCGTAGCCATCAAAGGATCGAACAGATCAACAGCTCTGCTGCCGCTCTTGCCGTATACAGTGGATGATCTCGTGCTTCGTGATAGTGTAAATGTGCTCCTTTCGCGTCAGTTCTTCCTTTACAAACAGTGCTTGCGAGCATGTTTGGCGGACTTAACGGCAAATGCAATTGAATTAACCCCATTCTTTTAGGGGATTTAGGCACTCTCTCCGGTGTGTTTCTGTGTGAGGTAAACAAAACAGCGTGTGTAATTCCATTCCATTCCAAGCTCTTCTTCTAACCAAAGAAAAATCGTGACCAAATCCTGTGCCTGCGTGGTTGTGAATGTTTGTTTGCGTTTTGCCCACCTTTGCGCGTTCGCCCCTCAAGCAGCTCAGAAGTGTTAATGTTTCACGAGCTGGTACGCTTATTGGCAGTACCGTGCATAAAATCGACCATTTCCAGTGACGAAGGTAGCAGTAAAACGATCCGTTTGTTCGAGCGAAGATCCAAGCCCGCCAACTGTTGCTTGTGACGAAAAGGTACGTTTTGTTTTCTCTTGCGGATGAAATCGATTTCTTCTAATCGAAAACAAGGAGCTGGTTCTTGTTCGTTCAAAAACGGGGTTCAATGTTGTACATTGCGTGGCACTTTTTTTTCTCGGGGTGAATAGATCCGCCTTCCCCATTATACGCAAAACAAGGTGCTACGTTTGTAGCACCTGCACTAAGTGAGTTTAAATTGCCGTTCGTTTCGCTTACATCACCACGCATTCGGTGGTGAACTCACCGCCCATTTCGATGTCCACCGAGGCGTTGGGCTTCGGGGCAGCATAAAATGCATACCTCCCCCGATCGGAACCTCGATCGGAACCACGGATCTCCCACGCCCTTGGCCATGGTCGTGTAGCGCCTGGTATGTGCCGCCGGCAATGTGGAAGAATTCACACGCTGGCACGATATAGTAGCAATTATTTGCTACGCGGAACTACCGCACGAATGCATTCGGATGCACCGAATTTCGATAGCGACTGGTGGAGGGTGTATTTAAATTCTGATCGACGGCTGACGGTGTGTTTGAAGTTTGCACTGGTAATAGGTGATGATGATCGATCGACGGATAAGAGTGGGATGTGGGGGGGGCTTGTTTTCATTCCGACAAGAAGATAATCATAGGTCGGGACACAGGGTGGAGGAGAGTGATCTTGTGTGTGTTTTAATGCATAATGGAAGATGCGAGAAAATGAAAGCGAATGACCCTTCATAGGTTTGCGAGTGGCAAAGTTAACGTGAACTATTCACGCGAGAGTGATAGAGAGAAGGTGAAAAAAATGCCATCAGTGGTACAGTGGGCTACAAAATGGATTACAAGAACTATCTCAAAAGGTGATCTTAAACGCCTTTTATGTTTGATGCTTTAGTTTAAGTACCATGATGGTCCTCCAACTTTTTTACTTTTTAATATTACTCCATATTAAACTTATATGGACAGCTAAGCTTTTAGTATGTAGAATGTTTCAGAACAAGATAAGAATCTGTCAATAAAGCTTCAATAAAGCCTTTCGCTACACTTTGAAGCCTTTGGCACTCTTGTTTGAGTAGGCAAGTTACATTCCACGTTGTACTATTATTGGTTGAGAATATCTTTCCAAGGATCCTGGTGCCATAGTGCAGTCATTAAGTTGTACGACCTAAACATAATGTCCGTCACAGGTTCGAATCTTGTATGGACCATGGGCTTCCCTGAACCAAGAGCATATATTGCTATTTACGGATAAAACCCATAAGAACTAGCTCAAAGGCTTTGCAAAAAATGCATTCAACAGATAAAAATGTGTCAGGCAAAGTGAGAACAATTCAATAGAACCATAAATAGGTACCAGTCATTAACGACAGATTTGGGGTCTGTAAGTCGACGACCTCTAAAATTTCTGCATTTTCAATGTACCATTTTTGCCTTTTTGAGCCAGTATAGTCGATATAACAATGATCATTGAAGTATGGATAGAACGTAGTTAAGTAAAACACACTAAAATATATATTAAATTTGTAGTCAAATACCTAATAAACAAGAGTCTATCATTGCTGATAACGAGGCACAACTTGTTCCCTTCGGAGCAAACACTGAGGAGCGCTGTCAGAACCTGAAGCCTTAGGGACAAATATGGATGACTTTGAGGCAATATTTGACAATAATAAATGTAATTGGGTCAATTTATTCACTCTTAAATAGCTCAATTTAACACATTCCTCTACGCCTGAAGAATCTTTTCGTAAAAAAAGAAATGCTTTAACTAAAAAACATGGGTAGTTTTTTAATTGATGTAGTTTTGGAGTTTATCCCTACATCCTAATTCTCCTGTTTTCAGTCTATGACTGAATACTATAAGCTGTATGTGACTGTTATGATTGTAACACTTATATTTGAACTTGATATTGTTGAGCTCTTTCAACCCTATTCCAATCACCATCACTGCCATCATCATCATCATCATCATTACTGATGTTTCGTTTTGTAATAAAAAAATAATCACTTTTAAGAAGAGATGTTGCATTAATTTTGTCGATTTACAATGCTTGCGGCCAATGTAACTTCAAAATGAATAGTGAAAGCAATGTAATTTAATGATTTCCTCGTTAATGGATCTCTAATCGTAAAAAAAAAACCATTTTAATGATGATTCCTAACGAAACAACTCAGTTCCATAGTTTGAAAGACCAAAACAGTTCATCAACATCGTGTTGTACCTGCTGCACTGCGGTTACGTTAACATTAATGCCGAATTTGTTCGTACCTTGGGATGACTATTTCCAGCTCCAAGTGTCAACGAGCTCGTAAACAAACATTGGAAGCAATGGAGAGACACACAACGCCATCCACAACAATACACACATACGAAAGCACTGATAAACAGCTGCGTCCTTGTGTGCTTTCTTTCCCGTTGTTGGTGATGTTGTGGTGTCGTTGCAGTGCAAGTTGTTCGTCTAATTCCACCACCGACGATTCCGGTAATCAGTTTCGATTGACGAACGTTCCAAATAAGCAACGTTAAGTCGAGTCGAGTCGAGTGGAGGAGTCCTAGCTTGGGACAGAAATTAAGATGTCCGGCAATTTGTCGTGGATGATGGATTTGGAGCATTTCGACATGTTCCCCATAGCTGCGCCAAGAGACTTGAGTCTTGCGCACTCAAGAACGGCTGGGTGTACTGTGCACGGTGCAAGGTCGCTTGAGAGCTCTCTCTCTCCCTCTTCAGGGCGGCTTTAATTTGATGATTTAATTAGCAAAACAAATTTTCTAATCAATGCTTAATGTGGTCACCCCTCCACGAGACAGATCACGCGCAGCGTGTGCCTAGAATGTAAGTGTACGCGTGCTTGTACGGTGCACAGTGCACAGGGGATAAAAAAAACCGGAATAGCGGTAGCTCATTCGCATAACTGGCCACGAGTAGACGGTTACGGTGCGCAAGAGCACTGTCTGTCTGGGCACCTTTCTCTGACGTCACTCTGGCTGCTGCATATGCTCGATCAAGCGCGCGATCGCGGCACGGGAGGGAGTTAATGAATAGTTAAACGGGTTTAACATATCCGGGAAGATTTAGGCGCTCAATGTACGCGCAAGCAAAAGGTTTGGGAAACCGGGGAGGTAGATAACAAGCCACCGTTCGTTTTGTGTGCCGAAGGTCAGGTTTTATCCCCCTCCCCCCCGGAGTCTGATGCAAGTCGGCGGGTCAGTTTAAACTAGATTCGTGTGGTTACCGATCAGCGAAAACGGGTTCATACTGATCGAGCTTGCGCTGTTTGATTATTAATGTTACTGTTTTTGTTTGCATGAGCTTGTATTTTGTAGCTTTTACGTTGTCAACGGATGGAGTACAAATTCATTTGGGAGTACAAATTCGCTAGCTAATAATTCTTATAACGTTAAAAATCTGAATCTGAAATAACCAAATTTTATTAAAAATCACCGACTTTGGGTTAGATACGTTAAACTTTCAAATATATGAAGAATGTAAATATGAAAAATAGCCACATAAACAACAATAAGGATGTTCGTCAACATAACATTAGAAAGATAATGCTCGTGAAACTACGAGAACGAACAAATACAATAATATAACAAAATGTACGAATAATAATAAGGATGTTCGTTTACACGGCCAAATCGTGAGGATGAGGATCAGTTTTCCCATACACTTGATCTTCAAAGACTTGCGTGTCGAATTGAAACTAACAGAAAGCTTCGTTTCTAAAATACCAGACAGCTTTAGAACTCATTTCATTCCACTTTGCGTTGATCCAGATTGTTAAAATTTGCATCACCACGCGTAAAATGATTTAAATCACAAAACAGTAAACGTGGAATATAATTGGCACGTAGCATAAATATTCATTGGCCAGTTTCTTGCAAAGATAAAGCCGCCCGGTCCGCCGGTCTGTGTTTTGTAGTTGGTACCGAATGCTTAACCATTCATTTTCTCACGCGGCATTGGATGTGCAATGGACAGTAAAGAGAAGATTGACGGAAAATATAATTCTCACTGTGCAATTAGCCGTCCGGAAACGTGCGAATACCTAACGCGATCGCGGAACTAAGAATTTATGGGAAACAGTGTATAGTATCTTATATTTCTTCAACATTTTGCATTTTAATATGACACCTGGTTGATGATCGGGGGGGGGGGGGGGGGGGAAATAATAGCAAATAAAAGGAACAAATGGATTGATAAATTGATTTGTGAGAACGTTGGAATGAAAAACGTACTTAACAACCCATTTGAAATGACAAACAGCTATTTTGTAATAGATTAATAACCCATATTTTAACATCTTATCTAAACACTCGATCAATCACTCGGGATCGCTGTTATTATCGTCGCTCGCGAAAGGGTCACACAAACGTAATCAGCTCGGTTGAATCACCCAATTAGTGTATCGGTGATCATTTCGTGCCGGGTTGTTGCCGGGTTGACGCCGTGCTGTTGGTTTGGTCCCGGCGACACTAGCGCGGCGAGGTGTTAATTTTCAAAACGATTCACTTTTGTGCTCTGTACATACACAACACACATACACTCACACAAGTACAGCTAATTGCACTTTCAATTCCGCGATTGTCTTGAGATGGATCAAAAACCCGCTAAACGAACGAACTCTGACGTACATGATTAGTGCACACCGTCAACAACGGGCAGCTTGCGATAGCTGTTTAATATTTAAGATACCAATCAAACGAAATCACATAATACGTAGCAGGCAACAAGTAGACGACAGTCGCCAGTGTCTGGGCTTTGTTGCGGGGCTGCACAGGGCAGAAAACATTTCCGACCGGTAGTAACGCTCAATTACTTCAATCATCCTGGCTGCGGCAAGGGACCGAATTTCATTAATCTAGTTTACAACTGTTGACTGTCACACAGTCGCACTCGGTCCCCGGTCTTCCTATCATTAGCTACCATTAGCGTGTGGCGTTGCACAGCGCAGCGAAAACAAATTACACACGACCAGGACGGGCTGTTTTCACGACCACCAACGCTAACGATGCCGATCCCTACATTCGGGATGGAGTGGCACCAAATTGAAATCATTCCAAAGTGAACTGAAAATGATTTAATATTAATACAATTGTGGTTTGTAAAATGCGAGTGGAGTTTGGAAATAATGGAACAGGGGAACAGTAGTCTGATTATGAATTCAGATCGATAAAAACTCGCTGATGATCGAGGCTTACTTGGACCGGCTTCGTGGTACAGTGGTTAACGCACAGGGGAACAAGCATGCTGGTATTGAGTTCAAGCCTCAAAATGAACGACCTTTTTCTAGACCTTTTCATGTGTACTACTAATAAAACTAATAAAATCGTTCTACATTGATCTCTTTTGTTCTCAATTTCAGTTTACGACCCCAAAACAAAACCAAATCTCAATCTATAAAATTCGGATAAACGCGCGTTCTATCCGCAACTCAACTTCTTCGGAGAATTTCTTCTTTGTTCATTGAATTTTACCGGCGCAACCGATCAACCACACTTCTCGCCTACATAGGATGGTAGAAGGTGACACCGATCAGAACCAACCAAAGTGTAAGTCTTCAAGTCTCCGCTCCACTCTCCATCAAAACCTAACGCCCCCACTCTTCAAAACACCCGCTTCTACCATTCCCAAACAGATACCGATGTAAAGGACGACAGAGTAGCGAACGGTGACAGCAAGGATCATCCGTTGGCGGGAGGAGTCGTTGCCCTCTCTCTGCACGAGAAGTCGCTGGACCATACACAGGCTGTACTGCCACCACCGGCACCCGGCACCACTGGGAACGGCTCGGCGGCCGGTCCGCTCGCCCTCAGCAAGCAGCACGAGGCCAACTCGGGCACGGTCGGTACGGACCCCGAGCGAGGGGTCGCACCGATCAAGGCTGACTTCGAGCAGGCGATAGAGCTGACTGGTTATGGCAGGTTCCACTACATCCTGCTAGCAATATGTGGGCTGGTAAGCACCAGCGAGGAGATGGACGTCATCTCGATGTCGTTCATCCTGCCCTCCGCCCAGTGCGATCTCGACCTGAACACGCAGAGCAAGGGCTGGCTGAACTCGATCATCTTCATCGGCATGATGTTCGGGGCGTACATCTGGGGCAGTGTGGCCGACTCGCTCGGCCGCAAGAAGGTGCTGATCGTGATCTCGATCATGAACGCGTTCTGCATCGTCGCGTCTTCCTTCTCCCAGACGTACGAGGTGTTTATGGTGTTTCGCTTCCTGAACGGTGTGGCGTAAGTTGTGTTGCAAAGCGAATAGCCCTGGAGCGTTGTGCGGTGTCTTACCCATCTTTCTCTTCTCGCGCTACAGGTTAGGCGGTAGTGGTCCCGTCATCTGGCCGTACTTTGCCGAATTCCAGCCCAAGTCGAAGCGTGGCTCGATGCTTAGCTTTATGGCGGCGTTCTGGACCATCGGCAATCTGCTCGTCGCCGGGCTGGCCTGGCTAATCATCCCAACCGGTAGGTGTGCCGGCACTGTAGACACATTTACAACCTCAAACTGACATCTCCAACTGTTTCTGACCCTCTTAAAGGTATCGGCATCACCACGCCCGCCTTCACGTACAACTCGTGGCGCATCTTCCTGCTCGTCTGCTCCATACCGTCGTTCATTGTCGCTGCACTGCTGCTGTACCTGCCGGAGTCACCGAAGTTCCTGCTCTCCCAGGGCAAGATCGACGAAGCGCTGGCCATCTTCCGCGGCATCTACGTGACGAACACGGGCAAATCGAAGGACCAGTACCCGGTGCGCGAGCTGCTAATCGACGAGTGCTTGCGCGAGGAGCTGGAAGCGGTCACGAAACCGATCAAGAACAAGTACAAGCGCATGCTGTACGACATACTGGACAACAGCAAGCAGGTGTTTATGTCGCCGATCCTCAAGTTTACCATCATCTCGATCACGATCAACTTTACGTTCCACATCGGCTACTACGGGCTGATGATGTGGTTCCCGGAGCTGTTCAACCGGTTCGATGAGTTTACGCGCGCCCATCCGGGCGTGGAGGACGCGTCGGTGTGCCAGGTGACGGACTATGTCGTTGGCATGGGTTCACACTCACAGTCGGGCGTCTGTTCCGCGACGATACCGAGCACCGTCTTTATGGAGTCACTCATTACGGTGGCGGCGGCTCTGCCCGCGAACGTGATTGCGGTGCTGGGGATGGATCGGCTCGGGCGTAAGTTTTTCCTCGTCTTCAGCACGATGGCGGCGGGCGCTTGTTCCGCGTCGATGTACTTCGTCACCAACCAGCACCAGAACCTGGCCGTGTCGGCCATCTTCAGTGGCGTCATCTCGATGGGCAACGCGTCGCTCGACTGTCTCATTACGGAAGTGTTTCCAACGAATTTACGGTGAGGTGTTCGAAAGGATATTTCCGATGCCAGGATTTTTAATGGAAATGCTTGCTCCTATTTTGCTTGTTTTGCAGTGCAACCGGTGTGGCGATCTCGATGGTGGCCGCACGGTTGGGCGGTATCATCGGCAACGTGGTGATTGCCACCCTGCTCGACCTGTACTGTCCCGCGCCGACGTTCATCGTGGCCGTCCTGCTGGCCGGTGGCGGTCTGATGTGTCTGTTCCTGCCGAACACGACGCGAACCGCACTGTCCTAAGCACTGGGACGGCGCAACGCGCAACTTCACACCACCGATACCGTGGGCCCCGGAAACCCCTTCCCCGTGCTTCCCACATCTCCCCTCAAAATGCCAGCGTACAGCCGTCGGCTGGTGCATTCAACAACGAGTCCCATTCAATCATTGTTTTTGTTTTAGTTTTTTAGAGTAGACTTTTTTTGTTTTTCATCGTTTTTTTGCTAACGCAAACGGGTAACTAGGGGGGATAAAGAGATTTAAGTGTAAGCCACAGCAACCAAAAGAGAGGAGGTTGTTTGTGTGAAAGAGAGATAGAGAGAAAGAGAGAGAGAGAGAGAGAGAGAGAGAGATGGAAGGGAAGAGCGTAGCTACCTATACATATCAACAAATGGCAAAACGGGGCCAATTCTGTGGCTCTTTTTGATGGAATTTTTTTTACTACTCCCAATTCCTCAAAATCTTCCCCTTCGCCCCCTATTATGTCAATTCCCCTCACATCAATTAACGTGAAAAAAAAGAAAACCCATCACGTGAATGATTGAGAATTAATTGAAGCCATTTATAACCACTTTTCCTAACGCATTCGCTGGTGACGCAAATGGCGCAAGCGGGCGGGGGACAAACAAATAACCCCCAAATCCCTCACTCCCTCTAGACGTTTGCCAAAAGAATTTATTGTAGTGGTGAGTTTTGTTAGCTGTCGCGGGAAGTGTTTAACTTAATCTTAAAAGCAAAATAGTAAGCCTACCGGTCTGCCTACTGCGCTAGGCTGATAGGTGGGCCCGGCGCGAACGTAGCAACCCCTCACCAGCATACTTGAGAGAGTAGCCAAATAAATGTTTAGCAAAACAAAACCAAAAAATCGAGTTTGTTCACGCTGTTTGATATGAAGCGATGCTTTGTTATGCTCTGTGTTGGAAGGTTTTATGGGAGAAATTGAGAACTTTATTGCAATTTTTGAGATTGCAAGTGGAGCTTCGTTGGTGAAACACCAGGCGTCTCCATCGCCTTTATGTCCTAATTGAACGCCGGTTTGGTCTGCACACGTTTTAAGAACCATATGTATTAATTTCGGATTAGAAATTACGCGAAGTCGCGCATAAGTAAGCGAATGGTTGAGAAAAATTACGTACACGGGTGCACAGTTAGGCGTTAGAATTGTAAGTGTTTATTGAATGTCAAAATTAAATCTTAAAGATCTATCGCGGAAAGGATAATTTCTCTTCCTTTTACGTATACAGTTAGTGATGTGCTGTATGGAGCGCACCCACGACTCCGATCCGACTCCGATCCGACTCCGACTATTGTATGTTCGATTCCGACTCCGGCAAAATGGAACCACTAGATCCGCCCGGAGTCGGAGTCGTTCGGAGTCGTCCGGAGTCGTCCGAAGTCGACGACTCCGAACGACTCCGAACGACTCCGAACGACTCCGACTCTGAACGACTCCGGACGACTCCGAACGACTCCGGACGACTCCGAACGACTCCGAACGACTCCGACTCCGGGCGACTCCTGACGACTCCGAACGACTCCGACGACTCCGAACGACTCCAAACGACTCCGAACGACTCCGGACGACTCCGACTCCGGGCGACTTCGAACGACTCCGGATGACTCCGGATGACTCCGACTCCGGGCGACTCCGGGCGACTCCGGGCGACTCCTGGCGACTCCGTACGACTCCGGACGATTCCGAACAACTCCCGATATTGCAGCGCGGACCTACCTTCCGGAGTCGATTCCGAATTTATCGGAGTCGGATCGGAGTCGACTCCGGATTTTTGCCAACTTTACCCATCACTATATACAGTCTGAGCTCACTGGTTGAACTTCGATTCCCTGCCAACTATTGAATATGTGCTTCTTAGTTGGCACGTTTTTCCATACAAACTGTCAGCCAACTATTGAGCGTTCAACTAAAAAGCATGCCAACTAAAAAGCGTTCCACTATTGAATTCCGACTGTATATTCGTTTCGCTAGCTTTTTCCTTTTTGCCACGCCTACGCATTCTCCTAGGAGGTTTTTTGGTTCTGGTGTTCTGTTTAATGTCAAGCGTTATGGATGGAAATGTGATCTCTTTTTTATTACTTTCATGGTAAGCACAAAAATTGTTGCATTGATTGCAGGCGTGGTGGTTTTCCCTTTTTGGCGTAATGTTAGGTACATATTTGAATCCTGTGGTGCATGTTCCGAATGTATTGCTTCATTGACAAATACTTTAACTTATTGCTTTTTGAATTAATTCTCCGTTTAATGTTACTGACGCATCTGCGTTTGAGTGATTTTAAGGTTTAAAATTTTTTATGACCCTGGGAAACATAGATGTAGGATTTTCCTATGCTTCTCGGAATTGGTCTAGCTTGACGATGGACACACGTGCATGCAGTAATCCTAAGTTAACCATTGTAGGTTCGAAATGAAATGAAATGCTTAAATTGCTAAAACATGCAAGTCAACAAACCAGATGGCCCTACTTGAAGGGTTATGATAACATTATGTTTCTCTCCTTGATGGGTACGTCTGTTCTTGAGTACGTTAGAACTATCATATTTTATTATATTTTATGGGTTGAAAGTAATATAAAATGTTTCGACTGTTGCGTTTGCAACAATATGTTATGGTATCTAGATTTTTTCAAAATAATATGAAGGATAAGACACAAGGACTAAGTTTCAAGGAGTTGCAAAATAAAACGAAGAATGGAACGAATGTTTCTCTTTGCCATGAGCATTAGTGATGAGAAAAATGAAGATTCAGTCGGAATCGATTCCGGCTAGCTCCGAAGTTTTCTGGAATCGATTCCGGATAGTAGGTCCGGAATCAGTTTCCGGAATCGGCTTCGGAATTGGATCCGAATCCGGCTCCAGAATTGGTTCTAGAATCGGTTCTGGAATTGGCTCCGGAATCAGATTTGGCTCCGGAATCAGATTTGGCTCCGGAATCAGAATCAGCTCCGGAATCGGAATCGGTTCCGGAATTGGCTCCGGAATCAAAATCCGCTCCGACATCGGAATTGACTCCGTAATCAGAATTGACTTCGAAACGGAGTCGGTTTCGGCATCTTCATAGGAATAGGCGTATGGGTCCAATGATGCTACGTTTTGATAGTGGCAAAGAATCAAAATTTACTTGTAAATGATCTATTCACATGGAGATTCCCGGACTTATTTCGCTTCCCACACTTCTTATTTCAATTCAAAAACTAATTCTCATTCTGGAGCTAACTATATTTCTGAAGTCAAGCCTGATTCCGTTACCGGAGCAAATTGCGATTCCCAGGTCGATTCCGATTCCGGAGACGATTCTGATTACGGAGCCGATTCCGGAATCGATTTCAGGATCGGAATCGGCTCCGGATTCAACTCCGTAATCGGCTCCGGAACCAACTCCGGAATCGGCCCCGGACTCAACTCCGGAATCGGCTCCGGAACGAACTCCGGAATCGAAATCGATTCCAGTATCGGAATCGGCTCCGGAATTGATGCCGAACACAGAATCGGAATCGGGTAGGTCCGATTCCGAGCTCCCACTACTAATGAGCATACCAGTTGATTCCTTTACTCCTTTACAAAATGTCGCCCGAACGATTCCTTACTTACAAAATAACGCCCGCTCATTGTATGTTTATGAGCGGACGTTATTTTGTAAGCAAGGAATCGTTCGGGCGACATTTTGTAAGGATCTATTTTCTATTAAATTATTATACTTTGATGATCGGTTGCAAAAATAGGTGTTCAAATGCTTTCATGCAGTATATTTTTCAATATCGTAAAAAATACACCTTAGAATAGAAATAACTCGTTTTGACACCCTCACATTCAATGACCAGATTAACCATGTCGTTCCTAAGGCGAACAAAGCGCCAAGACTCATAATTCGTCTTGCCTCTGCGCTGAAAGATCCGCTATGCCTGAAGGCACTGTACTGTTGCTGGGTTCGATATATATTTTGGGTTACGCTAGTGTTGTGTGGACCCCGGCTGGAGGTGCCGCTAAGCACACAACTAGAGAGAGTGCAGAGGAAGTTTACGCGTATCGCAATACGTAGATTTCTGCACGGATATAATGAACCTGTGCCCTCTTATTCTCTCCACTGTCGGATGTTGGGCTTGATGGAAATCAAATCTCGACATTCACACGCGCAGTCTTACTTCATTGCCAGCCTCCTGACCTCCAATATCGATGCTCCTTCGCTCCTCAGCTCTATTCCTATTTACATATGTCCCTTCTCGTCGTCTCCGCGACAGACCTCCTATTTTTATCCCCTCTCGCCGTTCTGTTTTTGGGCAGAGAGATCCATTTTTGAGAGCTTGCCCCCTATTTAATCAAGCTCATGATATGTTCGACTACCATGTTCCCTTGTCCAGGTTTCGCTCTCGTCTTTCTGAGTCCTTGTCTATATCATCAATCTCCCATCCTTAACATTTCCTTCTTCATTAGTTTGTAAAATATATTATTGTGAAACCCTAGGCAGCTGACAATATGAATTAATAAAAATAATAATAATAATAATAATAATAATAATAATAATAATAATAATAATAATAATTATTATTATAATAATAATAATAACAATAATAATAATAATAATAATAATAATAATAATAATAATACGAATACTAATAATAATAATAATAATAATAATAATAATAACAATAATAATAATAATATAATAATAATAATAATAATAATAATAATAATAATAATAATAATAATAATAATAATAATAATAATAATAATAATAATAATAATAATAACAAGAATAATAATAATAATAATAATAATAATAAAAATAATAATAATAATAATAATCGAACAATTTAACCGTCAATTTGAATGGTCGAGCAAACCCGTTGATTTGGATTATTCGGGGTCCATACTCGAACCGTTATTTTTCGAGCAGTTCTTGTGCAGCAGTTTTCTCACGTTTTGCATATTTCTTACGTACGTTTTGTTTGTGCGACAAATTGTTTCACGCTGCTGCTTGATGTTTAATTATTCTACTTCAAATCTACTTGTATTAATACTGAATTATTGCCACTGTTAGTATAGAGGTAATAATCCAGCGCGGAATTTCTATGCTGCAAATATACAGCCAAAAATGATTCTTCGACTTGTGTATTCAGCTACTGGATCGGAACAGGAACTGTATCAGTTCCAGGTTCGGTATAGATTTGTGAATAGTTCCAAGACCAGTATGATCAATTGCAGTACTGTTATGGATTCGTGATCGGTCCAGAAACCGATATGGATGCAGTATCTTTTCCAGAACTGATATGGATTCAAAATAAATTCCGAGACCAGGATTGTTTCGTGATTGGTTCCAGAAATGGTATGGATTCAATACAAACTCCAGGACTGGTGATAGGTTCCGGAACCGGTATGGGTTCGTAATTGATCCCAAAACTGGTTACAGCTGCTTGAACAGTTTGCCCAGTCGAGGGACACCCGCTTATTCTACAGGAGATTGAAGGAGGTACGGAACGGGTTTGCTTCTAAAAGCTGGGTTTGTTGGTGGCAAATCCACAACCGACCAAATTTTTACTCTTTGGTCGATCCTTCAGTAGTCCCGCAAGCGCCAGATCCATACGCACCACCTGTTCATCGACTTCAAGGCGGCCTACGACACCATAGACCGAAAGGAGCTATGGAGCATCATGCAGCGGTACCACTTATCTAGGAAATTGATCCGGCTGTTAGCGGCCACTAGGAACGGGGTGCAATGCAAGGTGAGAGTGTAGTACTTGATTTCGTAATCGTTCGAATCTCACAGGGTTTTGAGGCAAGGTGACGGACTCTTCTGTCTGCTCTTCAACATCGCCCTGGAAGGTGTCATACGAAGCCCGGGGCTGGACAACGACAGCTGTGGCACAATCCTCTACCGGTCGCTATAATTTATTGGCTTCGCGGTTGACATCGTCATCATTGGCAGGACAATAGCGAAGGTGTGTGAGGCGTACAACCGACTCAGCAAGAATTAGATTGAGAAGTCGAATGCTGGATCAGGTGAATCAAGACCTGTCGTAGATTTGGTGTCTACATAAATGGGATTTCAGAATTCCAGGAAAGGGTATACATTGCTCTTCTGCGAGCATCCTTCGTGTAAATCGTTCTAACGCTCCAAGGGGTTTTGAGCAAAGAATAATACAAATAATTTTTTTTTTACATATCCTGACGGTGACCAGATCCGGAAGAATGCGATACTAAGAATGCAATTCTCTACTGTAATTTCGATTTTCAGTAGCGCATCTGGCGGCGGCTGTCGGATGCAATCTGGTAAGCAATTTGGAGCCGCTTCAGAAAATATGTTATTTTTCCATATTTTTTAATTAATTCTTACGAAAAACGTTTTTTAAAAGGTAGATGCACATGTCCTGCATGTATTGCATCCATTTTCGTGACAAAAAACGATGGAAAAACTACTTAATTTTGAGATCCGGCATGACCATTTCCTCGATGACCAAAAAAAAGCTTCCACCAGCCGCCGCCAGATGCGCTAGTGAAAATAAAAATTACACTTGCGAGTACGGACAGTGTCCCCCGGCCTTAAGATTCTAATGCATGATGCAAAAGGCAGGTATTCAGTAAGACGAACGTATTTTGTTTGAGTGTAGACGTAGTTCAGTGGTTAGAACCAGTGGCGAGTTTAACGGCAACCGGACTGAGAGGCCGCGGGAGGCCTCGTCGATTTTGGGGCCTCGTTGATGGTAATTCCAGCATATATAACAGTGGATGCAGTAGCCTAATCGAGGGCCACGTAAATAAGAGAATAATGAACCAGCTGTAATCTTACAAAAGTCAACAATCTTGGTCAAGTTTGTTCTTGTTTACATTGCGCCAAAACAATCCCATGCAGCTAACACATGCAATCTCCTTTGTGTTTTGTTAAATAACACTCAAATTTAGCAAAACGTATGACTTACCGTCTAGATTATCGTTTCAATCTTCCAAATTCACTGTATTAATCACAAAAACCTTATTTTCCTAAAGAGCCACAACATGTATTGTTTACGTCCAGCACCAAACACCCCGTTTAAATTCCAACCTGCACGAAAACTGACATCCAGCGCGTGACACCGAAACGTCAGCGGTATCAGCGTAAAATTCCAAGTTCCGCTCTCAAGTCCGCCATATTGAATATTTCGTATGACAGTTGTAGCTTGTGAAAACATAAGATTTTGTTGTTTTAATATGGCAAATTCCAATTATTTTCAACGTGATTTTAAATTAAAACCTTTCTTTCTTTTTTGTTACATCAAAATTTTTCCGTTTATGTTCAAAACGTACCATTTATAGTTCTTTTCATTGCCACCAGTCATGGTCGTACATCTGTCAAACTACAGTCATCTGTTGACGGTGGCCTGCAGCTGATGCACTTACCTCCTCCCACCTGGAACCTCTGGGCCGTGCTGTGCTGTTGAATTTGCAAAATTTCGTGGACGTGGCTGGTCGTGTGTGCGTGTTTTCGCGTTTCTTATTGCCTCCCCACCCGCGATAGAAAGTGAACCCATCCTTCGCGATAGTGTTAATCGGTTTTTTCGTTGCTGTATTTCCTTTCCTACCCAATCGTTCCCTTCAAGCTGCACGAACCGATTAGGAGGAAGGTGGAGGAAGGTCGAACGTTTTGTGTCACACAGGGCGCGACGAAAGACGGTTCAGACAGAAGGATAAGATAGACGGGGGTGAAAAAAAGAAACGAAACCCCTGCAGCAGACCTGCGTGCGTGCGTGCGTGTGTTTTCACCCATCCGTTTCATTCCACCTAGGACCAGGGGGGAGGCTATGTGTCTGTCTTCGGATGGAATATTCGATTAGCTTCGATGCATCCCAGCAGTCGCCGTCGTCGTCGCCGTTGCCAGACACCGTCAGACACTGCAGTGTCAGTGTAAAACCCGTGCTTTTGGCCTGACCGTCTTTGGGCTTGTGTGTGTGTGTGTGTGCGTGATTCGTGTGTTTTCCGTAATCAATAAAATCCGGTACGACGAAAACCAGCAGCAGCGCTACCACCACTACCACCCTTCATCGTGCAGTGCGTGCTCTTTCTCTGTGTGTGTGTGTGTTTGTGCTACTATCGCAGTGTGCGGGTGTGTGTGTGTGTGTGAGTGTTGTGTGATTGGCAACAAAAACAAAGCCTACTTGACACGGTCGGAAGTGAAACAGAGACTGCTGGCGCACACAATCGCTGCTTGCCGTCCATAGAAGGAAGAGGTGGTCGTCGTTTGTCGTCGACGTGGTGTGTGGTTACATCAATCGTCATCATCATCATCATCATCACGGACGATCCTTTCGGGGGTTCTGTTTTGTATTCCGTTTTCCGAAGAAGTGGCCTTCAGGCGTGTTGTGACGCAGCGTACAATCTTCTGCCCGTGTGTGTGTGTGTTTGTGTAAGTGTATAGGGGAACAAGGGCGAGCAGAGAGAGATGTCCGAAACGCCCATGCCCGGGATGGCGAAACCTGCCACCCCGACACCACTGCTCGGCCCGTCCGTGGTCGTGCCCGGTGGTGTTGTAGTGGCCCCTGCCGTCGCCGCCGTTGCAGCGGCCACTGTCCCGGCAGCGACCGTCAATGCTGCCGCCGCCGCCGCCAGCCTCGCCAGCGGCAATCCGAACGGTGGATCGAGCACGTCCGTGGCGGCCGCCGCATCCCAGGCCGAGCCGGACATGAAGGGCTGGCTGCTCAAGTGGACCAACTACCTGAAGGGCTACCAGAAGCGGTGGTTCGTACTGTCCAAGGGTGTGCTGTCCTACTACAGGTGCGTGGACGTTACGACATCATCACCCGAGCGTGCGTGTGTGTCTCTTTGTAGCGGTAGCTTGTGTATTTTTTTTTTCACCAGGGCCCTTCATTTCCATACCCCCACGTAGTAGCGAGACACTGCCAGTGGAGAGTGTTTCCGGAAAGGGAGACACTAATATTACAAACACAACGCACACATATACAGCCACACACATACTGCCCACCTGTCACCTCCCAAAAAAACACCAAAAACGCTCTAGAAGACACACTAGAAGTGTGTAAAGCTTGCATACGCGGGAACGAGAAAACGATGTGACCTTCTCGTGTATCTCTTTGTTTTTCTTTCTGTTTTTTATTGTTTCTTTCTCTCTCTCTCTGTCTTATTTTCTCTTTCTTTACTCTCTGTTGGATTGGTTTATGTTGTTTCTAATTGTTATATTTTCCTTTCTTTTTAATACTAATCATTTTTATTTGTTTCCTTGCCTTTTGAGAGTTTTTTGTTATTTAGTTGGGCAAAGAATGGTGTATTAGTTGTGTTTTATTTTAATTTGTTGTTTTTTTTTACTCTTACCTCGGCTGCTGGCGACTCTTGAGTATTTTGTTTCGTTGTTTTTATACAAAAACATATTTCTTCCCCAAAGAAGCTGTATTAAATGTTTTATTTTCTTTTTTAGATTGATAAAACCTTGTAAGCCACCTAACAAGCTCAAAACAAACTTCAAAAAGACATGAACATGAAAAACAGATACTTTGAGAGTCGCCCGTCGTCGTCCTCCATATGTGTGTGTGTGTGTGTGACCCATCTTCCGTTCTGCCACAGTCTGCGACACAGCACGGATTTGAGAAGATTGAGTTTGATTGGTTTAATTTCATTACAACACATGTGCGCCTCATGCTCATCCAACTTCCCGCTTTTCACAGTAGTGCAGGCGAGCACACACTCCCTGTGTTCGGTTATCCAACACACAAGCATCCAAATCAGCTGCTTTTTTCCATGCCCGGAGGGCTCCAACAAACCCATTACCCATCCTGCGTCATGCTTCTTTTTCTATCTTTTTTAGCACAAACCTCCCCATTGCCATTCCTGTCGCACGCTTTTGGGGGATCTATTGAAACGGGGTGGAAAAAGAGAGCAATATTCATTGCTCCCACCGAGCAAATTCGCCCAGTGTACAAGAGGGGGCACAAGGCCCTTCCATCATCGCTTTGGAAAAGGAAGGCTCATAAAGCAAGCAAAGAAAGCTCTAATTTCGTTTCAATGACGCCTGGCAGGCTGCAGTTGTGATGCAACAAACACGCGGACAAATGCCTTAAGGTGGCACCTTCCCCCCCCCCCCCCCCCATCCCCATTTGGTCTTTCGGAAAATGTGCTGTGTGTTGGTGCAGCCCCTAGTTTGTTTGTTTGTACCAAACGAACTGCGCTTTTCTCGGGCGGAATTGAAGCTGTGTTAGTGTGTGTGTGTGTGCAAGTGTGAGGAAGCTGACGTTTGGTTTTGGCCAAGGTGTGCAAAGTGGCCGGGGGGTGTGTGGGGCGTGTGGTTGTTTATCTGTTGCCCCGAAATGCTCCCCTCCTCCTTCCCTTCCTTGCTCTTGGAAGCGCCAAAGGCACACGCGACACACCACTGACAAAGGACATTTCGAAATTTTTGATATTTCTAATGATGATGGTAGCTATTTTTGGGAGGTGCCGTGCAGAGATTCATGTGCATGAAACGCTATAAGAAGGACATTGTTTTGAAGGGAGAAATCGGCGAACAGAAATGCACTTCTGGAAGAAATGGAAGAAACGGAAAGGGCCGTTACGTCACAGTGCAATCGTACAGAGGGTTGGGTTTTTTTTTGCCCACGTCGTACTACTACTTCCACTTCTTGCATAATCATAATGTTCGGTACTTCACCATCAGTACCATTGGCACAAAAAGAACTTCTTTTTCTAAAGAAGTCTTATAATTGATTTAAAAACATTTTAATCATTTTAATTTAGTTTCGAAGCGGCATAGCAAAATTGGGAATTTGGTCGAGACATCTTAGCCTTATCTGGGATGATCCCACTTTGGGGTTGGGCCCCGTGAAACAAACACACACGCGCCCGACAGTGTGTCCAGTGTTCAAGAGGTGCTGCCCGCAACACAAAGACAAAACCGTCCCTTCTCTCCGTATCAGCGGCAACACAGTCGCAACGGCTCTTCCTGGAGCTCCCTTATCAGTGTTAGAAATCGAACGTTTTCGAGTACATTGGACTTGGGCGAGTGGAATTAGAAATGGCTCGTCGCTGTTGTTGACGAAATAATGATTTATAATTGTCCTTTTTTCTTCGTTTTCATGCTGAAAGCTTTCAATCTGTATGGTGGATTAATTTACATTTCTATTAATTTGATTAATAGACCCCAAACAAAAAGAACTATTCTCCTAATGTTGAGTATTTTAGAGGAAGCTTGTATGAAGAGCTGCACAGTGAAGAATGCAATGAAAACATCTGCAGCTTCATAGCTTCTCTTGGACAATACTTTATTTATTCATGTGCTTGGCAAATGGCAAATGGGGCGCGCATTGGTTTATGTTATTTATGATTTCCCCCCTTTTAAAACTCTCCGTTCCCTATTTCAATCCCACTCATACAATAATACACTGTGCACACACACAAATGTAGATGGTTTTTTTATTATTATTTCATTTTTGAGCTGCTGTGAATATGCATGAGTCGCCAAAATGGGGGTTTAGTGGTCGCGGGTATATTAGGAATTCGGATCGAAGAAATGCATCATACTGTTTTTTTGTATCCTTTTTATTTTACACCTCATCACACTTGGCCATTTTTGGGGAAAGGAGCCTCTTGGATAGTGTTGTATCTATATTCATCATTACATTAATACTGCCACCTGCTTTTTTATTATATCGCTCGCTTGTTACACAAACTATTCTTGTTTTTGCCATCCACCACAGTTTCTAATCACTCATCGATTTTACCGTCTTTGGTTTGTGTACAAAAGTGGTTTTACTACGAAACTCTCTTAACCCATAAGCAGCATGATTTGGTTTGTATTTTAACTTTAATTCTTTAGTATTGTCCTTTTTATTTATTTATTTTTTCAAATTGACACTTAGTTTCTTTTTAATTTGGTTTTCATTGTTTCACTAACATCAAATAGCTAACACACAATGATAATAAAAAGAAAGATGCGCTAAATACATTCGCTTGCTACTATGGTTAGCTGATAAGTAAATGACAATATTAAAACAAATAATTCATTAAAACAAAACAAAAATCCTTTCCAATACGGTAAAAGCGATACAAACACACACACATACATACCTGCCATATCAACGTTTCGTTTCATGCCGATATCGTAAAATAGAACCCTAATAAAATATAAAATAAACACTTTTTATCAATTTTAAACCGCAATATGATCGATACCAAAACAAAAGTAAAAAAAAAAACACAAAAACCAATCTGATTTGACTCTGGGGTTTGCTATTAAAACAGGGCTGAACATGGAGCCGGATCGTATGCTGGGGGCAGGAGTGCCGCGGGCAAATTATCTATAAGACGCCGCAGGAAAGGTCCCCGACCCGAGTGAGTAGCGTTTCATTTCCTTCTCCTCGTCCTCCTCGTCCCCTGCCGCCTGCCCCACAACCTGCGGATGGGTGGGTGGGTATGGGGAGCTAGTGCGAGAGAGAGAGAGAGAGAGAGCGAGAGAGAGGGAAGAACCAAAACAAAAACAAAAAAAAAACAAAATCAAAAACAATTCCAAACAAATCACTTCTAGACACGACGTGGAATGAAACAAAAACATAAAACCAAAAACAAAATAGCAAAGCTCTACGCAATTATACTTTTCTTTCCTTCTTCTTTTCTTCTGCTCTCCTTCGTTTTCTATCGAATTTCGGAAATCGTGTCTTTTTCACACTAGGCTTATTTAATTCATTCTTGCTACTTTCAAAGCATTCGATTCATGTTTTTTTAATTCGTTTTTTATTTGTTTGTTAGTTTGTTTTCTCTTTACTTTTTGATTCTTTTATCTTTCTTTAGTTTCCATCATTCATTCGCTACCTTACGCTACTTACATTCGATTGTTGTAGTTTCTATCTTTCCCTGTTTACTTTTCTTTATGCATTCCACTCTTAGTTGTTTTCTCTTTTAAAATCAATATTTTTAGCACTATACGAAAATAGAGTTAATATGCGTTTCAATCACTCCTTTGCGATTGAGTTTTCGGTTTTTTTTTAATATTTATTTCGTTAGCTCGTTGAGGGGGATTAAACATACTCTGAAGACTCTTCCGGAGATGTGGTCACTGCTTTTGGTCTCATTATTGCAATGGCACTGCAGAGGGTTGCGTACATATTGTGGAAGGTTTTGCTTTTAGAATGAAACGTATTGCCAATCAGTTACACAGTTAAGAAGCAATATTCAATACATTTCCCGTAGCCGCCGATGCTTTTACTTAACATTAAAAAAGCTGCATGTTTATTAATACTCACACAAACATTAATTTGGTCATATGCATGTTATAATATTGCTTTAAATTAATGATTTCACTCAAAAAAACATCTTAACATAAGCTTCATTTTTGAAAGAACATTGTAGAAGCATGTTTCCTTTTTGAATTCCATTTAGTAGATAGTATAAAATTACCATTAACGGTTGTTTTGTGTTAAACTAAAACAGATTTATGTATGAAACTAATCGTATTATTAAAAAACATAGAAAAAAAATAAATACAAAAAATAACCATTAAAGTAAGCAAACAACGAAACAAGAAAAAACACCTTTCAATAAAACAAAACGACAATCCAAATTTGTAGAGAGTTAAACAAAACTAGAATGATGTAATGCGTCATACCCGTGTTAAAGAGTATCCCTTCAACATGTCACAGCTAGTCGTTAAATGGCTTTTGACGTCAAATGGAGCAACGTTTGCATCATGGCACTTATGTTTTTTTTTTTTATTACATTTTTTATCGTTCTTTGGGGGTGCATGTTCTTTTCAAACGGTTGAGATAGAAACGCATATTCTTAACAGAGGAATGATAAAAACCCGTTTCCATGTGCTCTTTTTCATTTGGTTAAACATAAACACAACAAACCCTAAGCACTTTTCTACTTTTTTTTCTTCTATATTTTTTACCTTTGAAATGCATTTAATAGCGACATTCTCGCCGTTTTATTAATGTTTTATGTTTATTGCGCATAGAAAAGCGTCAGAATCCTACACACTTTCCTTTCTTTCTCTTTTTTTAATTATTTTTGTTTTGTTTTCGATGCATTTTCCAAATTCGATACTAGCGAAAAAAACCCACACACACACTCACCAAACCCGGGCAACTGGGCGCCTCCACTACCTTTCCTTCTTCTACTTTCACCGAACACCCTTCTCTTTCGCCAAACTGCACCTTTTATTGTTTTTCTCTCTTTCTCTTACTCTCCCTCTCTCTCTCTCTCACTCTCTTATATACAGTATAATGCAGCTATTGACACAAAAACAAAAAAAAACACACACACTGACCCTTTTTTACACTCCTTTTTCTCCCCTTTTTTACCATCCCCCTTTTTCCCCACTTTCCCCCCTCCGTCCCGTATAATTTACCCCGCAGGAGCAAAGGAACCATGATGCAATGCTTAAGAGCCCCACGTTCGCCAACTAGATTGGTGGTACCCACCTCCTCCCTGCCCGACTCGAATAGCCTTAGCAGCAATAATGCGCTGATGAAGAAGCATAGCAAAAAGCTGAAAAAGTAATTAAAACTAAAAAACAACAAAAATAAAAAAAAACAACACACGAATCACATATGCGCACACACACACACACACACATATGCGCTCTCAACTCAAACCACTAAGAACGTGCAACGTGCGTGTGTATGTGTGTGTAGAGTGTATTTCTTTAATGTTTTTTTAGCCCCACCGGTAGTAGAGGGAAGCGTTGACACAGGTGGAGTGGTGGTAGTGGTGGGTTGTAGTGTGGTAGTTGTTAGTAGTTCAGGTGTTTTGGTTTAAGGTTTAAAATTCTCTCGTTCCTCGTTTGTACATTACTGTGTGTTTCTTTCTTACTGAGTGGCGGATTTCTCTTAGCAAAAAAGAAAAATCATAAGCAAATCATAATGCTTCTTCCATACAACTGTACATGTGGTGTAACATAAATGGTCACTAACCAGAAGGCTCTTAACCATTAACACTAACCCCGGTCCTCCGTTGCATTGTGTTAATGGAAAGTAAATACAGCAGCAAGCACAGTATATAGAGTAGAGAAAGGTGTTGTGTTCCCTTTGTGGAGCGTTTTTTTCCTTGCCTTTGATGTAGAGAGAAGATTCAGTTAATAAAATAGAAAAAAAAAAAATAGTCGGTGGTGGTGGTTGTGGTGGTGCTGGTGAACAATAATCGCTGTTATCGCATTCATCTTCTAATGTCCTTAGCGCACCTTCCAACCTTGCCCACTCCCAATATGCTTCTAAAGCCTTCAAAGTTCCTTCCAAAGAAATGCTTTTGTTTTTTTTACTACAAATACACATCCACATTCGTCTCCCATTTTTCTTCCGTTCCATTGCTTGCGTTGTCTGTTGTTTTACACTCGTTTGGTGTTTGTTCTCATTTCGGTGGTCATTTGTGCTTATCTTATTATCTTCTGATCTCATTTTGCTTTTCTTTGTTGTGTCTGTTTTCTTCTCTTGTTTTGTTTTGTGCGTGCTTTTCATTTTCGATAACTTTGTGCAAAAGAATTCCTTTTTTCTTTTTTTCTTTTAAATTTCTTCTCAGATTTACCCATTGTCTTGCCAAACGGCATATAACAAAAGAGAATCCTTCCATTTTGAAAATACGATCGGAAAAAAGGAATCCTTTCTGTCTGCCATAGGGTTATTGATTATAAAAGCATAACATGAACCCCTTTAAGACCCTTTTTAATGGTTCCCTTTTCTCCTTTTCTCTGTTTTTGTGTTTCTTTTCTTTCTTTCTTTTCCCTTTACATCACATACACACATGCTTACATGTATACTGGTACATCCTATCTCGATTGTTCCTTACCATATACGAATTTACTACTGGTTTTTCCGTTTTTCGTTTTTCCTTCTTGCCTTTCTGTGCTTGTGTTTAACGTTTTCTGCAAAAAAACCCCACACACATACACACGAACACAAACACACTACACGTGCGTCTTGAATGCTCCTCATCGTTTGCGCTCTGTCCCCATGATGACTGACTGGCCACTTCCATTTCTTTCTCCCTTTCTCTCTCCTTCTCTCTCTCTCTCTCTTTCTTTTTCTCTCTATTTTGCCTCTATTTTCCACCGACAGAAATCAGGCCGAAATGGCGCACACATGCCGCGGGACGATATCGCTGCACGGGGCCCTCATCCACACGGTCGACTCCTGCACCTTCGTCATCTCGAACGGCGGCACGCAGACATTCCACATCAAGGCCGCGAACGAGGTCGAGCGGCAGTCCTGGGTGACGGCGCTCGAGCTCGCCAAAGCGAAGGCAATGTAATGTATTACAGCTGTCCTTGCGGACGTGTTAAGGATGTGTTTGGGTATTAATCTTGATTTGGTGTGGTCCCGCCGCCGCCTCTCTTATTTTCTTTTAATTTTAGCCGCGCCATGGAAAGCGACGAAGAGGAGGAGGACAATACGGCCAACACGATACCGAGCGAGGAGCTGAATTTGGTCGTGCGCGAGTTGACGGTGCGGTTAGAAAATCTGAAAACCTGCTACGACCTGATCACCAAGCATGGGGCCGCCCTGCAGCGCGCCCTGTCCGAGCTGGAGACGGGCGACGATCTGGCGAACAAGACGAAAATCGTCAGCGAGCGGGCGACACTGTTCAGAATATCGTCCAACGCTATGATCAATGTGAGTATACGCTTGAAGAAGAAGCAATCACGACGACGACGACGACGATGACGACGACGGTTTCAACAGAAAGTGGAAAAATGCGGACAATAAGAGGTTCAGCTGACGGTGACGGCATCGACACACGCTTCCCCATTATCACAAATCGTTCACAAAAGCAATTAAATTTGAAACCTCCGCGCAATCAGCGCACCAGTGCACAGTATCAGGTTCGCTTTGGCCGCCGCCAACCGTGTATTGTGTATTGCAATTTGATTTTTCGTGTGTCGGGCGGCATGTAAGCATGCCCGCAAGGAATGTGTGTCGCTCCATGGAGCACACATTGTGGCTAAATAAAGAATCGCAAAGATAACACAAAACAAAAGCCTTCGACACAACCCTTAGCCGGCACTCGTATCGGTTACACCAGTCATGTGTGTGTGTGTGTGTACCCTGGTGCTTACCATCCGGGCACGTGAATGAGTCGGCACACTTATCGCGGATGTGGGTGACAATGCAGGAAGGAAAACACATTCTAAGACCTAGACCGATTTGCTGTGAACACAATTTCTTTGTCACGCAGAGGAAGGAAGCGAATCACCATTTCCCCTACTCATTATTGTTGATGCTAGTATACACGGATGAGCTGTACCGGCTAAAGTTTGTGTCTATTAGATAATCTTTGCATTTGTTTGATTTACATTCTGTCGTGGAATGTCTTTCTTAAAGATTTTGATTTCTTTTTGCATATTTTGAATATTTTGAGCTTGTGTTTTTCTTATTCGCTTTTACATTTAGAAACGAAATGTTAAGAAATAATGCGATTAGATATTATTTTGAAGGGAAATGTCTTAAAACATTCTACCCATAAATATATGTATTAGGCCTCAGTTACTCAGTCAGGCCAAATATCACTAAGGCAGATATTGTGCAAGGTCATTTTTTTAGATTTTCACTTCGTTTTCAATATGTTGTGTACTTTCAGCTTGTTTTTCTATTCGTTTTTTAAATTTAAAAATGAACTGTTTATAAATAATGCGGTAAAAGATGGTTTTGGAAGAAAGCATATTAAGGAATTGTACCCAAAAATCTAAACTCTTCAATATGCTAAATCATTCCTGTGCTTATTGTGACACGACTTACACTCCTTTTTAAGTATTTTGAGAACATGAAATTGATTTTTGAGTGGTTTTTAAATTTAGACAGGATTGGCTAAGATGATATAATCAGATTCGAGATGGTTTTAACACTTTGAGTGCCAGATTATTTTTGTTAATGTTTCCCTGAGTGCCAAGCACTTTATGTTTCCATTTTTTATGGCTATCATATATGATAGCCATGGCCCCCAGGGAAGTGTTAATGGATATAAACAAACTAAAAAATGATAAAAAAAAAAGATTTTTAATACAATTTTGGATGATTTCTTGTTGTATTTTCATTATTTTGCTTTATTTCGAACATTGAATCGGGAAAACAATAGTTTAAAGTTATATGAAGATTTGTTTTCAACAGGATGCTTCGTTGAAAAGCGATCATGTAAACAACGTATGTTGACATTTAGATAATATTTTAATATTATAATATCTGTTATAACACTAATATCTGCTATACATTCTTCTTCTTCTTCTTTTGGCTCAACAACTGTTGTCGGTCAAGGTCGGCCTGTACCACTAGTGGGCTTGGCTTTCAGTGACTTTTGGATTACCCCCCATAGCAGAATAGTCAGTCCCAGTGCTGCAAAAAGTTATGAGTATCACGAGATTTTCACCAACGAAAACAATGACCATATCCGTGGTAGCTTCATGCTCATTGCTAATACTCAAAGAAAGTGCGTCATGACATGCCGAACGCGACATGCGAATCCTTGAGATTGACAAGCTTAGCTTAATGCCGGCGCAAGCATAATCATGATTTTTTTCTGGCTGTGAACAGTGCTACCAAATGTCACTGTTTCAGTCACCAACACTCATGACTGAAACGAAGCTCAAATCAGATCACGTACACAACAGAGATGATCAGTGACGATACTCAAACAGTTGGAAAATCAATCACATGCTTGGTAACATTTTGATTAGCACCCAACTCTTGATCACTCACTTGATCACGACATTTGAACACGGCGATAATCACGACATTCTTGGAATAAACTTGGCGCATGGGCTCTAGCAACAAAATGACCATGCTTTCTCACTCTATCTGTTTTGATTATCTGCCGGGTCAAACAGAGCGAGAAAACATGCTCATTATGTTTCTTGGAACCACTCGCAAGCACCGCATCTCTCCCATGACCATCGCGATGATCACCGACTGTAAATGTCGCGACCAAGTGACTGACGAAGAGTTGGTTGCACACAATGTCTCCAAGCATGTGATAGTCGCACCAACTGTTTGTGGCTCGCCTCTGATCATCACAGTAGAGCTCGTGATGGTGACATGATTTTGTTTCAGCCGGAATTTGTCATCACTATGTCATGTATATGTCATGTCATGTCTATGTATATTGATCGAAGGAATTGTTATTTTGCATTTATATTCTCGATTTTTGCCCATTTTTCAATGAGTATCAATGAATTATTTTATAAAAAGGGAAAATACAAAAAATTGTCAAAACCGATTACATTACAAAGTTATTTAACATTTTGTTAAACTTGTTGCATGATAATAGGTCCTATCTGCTACAAGATATTATGATTTAAAGTCAATTATTCCATATATTCCCTATATTATTCGTACATGATAGCCATGGCACACAAAGCGTTAACTTACAGTCGTTGCCTTACCGCTAAATTTTGACACTAACTCAACTATTTTTTCTATTTTTGATAACGTGTCACAATTTTTGTCTGTAAGGCGTCAATTTTCACTGTGAGTTAATCACTTTATTTAATTTCTGAAACTGTGTGTACTATTTGCAAAACTTAACGTAATTTCTGAAACTGTGCGTTGCAAAATTATTGGAAGTAAGTTCGGAAGTTAATTGATAGAATTTTAAATAAATTAATTTTTATATCAAATTTGGAAGTTAATATGTTAACTTTATAAAGTTAATTTCAGGTGGCTGAACAATGATTAGATTGAAAGGATTGACTATCCGGCTACGTGGTAATGAATTAAGTCTCGAAAGCCTGTATAGGCCGGCATGTCCGCGTAGGACGTTACGCCAAATAGAAGAAGAACAATGATTAGCATTTCTAAAGTTTAATTATTTTTTCACTAAAATAATCAAATTACACGGTTTATTGTTCATATGATATAAAATTACAATTGTCATTAATGTGCTCAAATATCTTGTAAAATTATCATGATTCCTACAACATTCAAAAATACATGCCTTAGAGCCAAAATTTGACGGCAATCACTGTAAATTTTCTTAAAATATTCTTTAAAAAAAAAACACACTCACAGACAATATATTTCATTTATTATTTTTATTATAATGTGCTTTTTTAATTCAACATGAGATTGTTGACAAGAAATGAGTTTCGGAATGACGTATGACTATAGTATTCTACCCGTACAATCCCTTGTCTATACTGAATTTAATCTAAATCAGTCTGGCAGATATTACGAAACCTTTCCCAAGTACCGACTGACAAGGCTACGAGCACTCATTAAATCTATGTTATGTCTCATTTTATTATAAGATTACTAATAAAAACCCTTGTATATTACCACCACCCCCTCCCCCTCCGCTTTTTCCCCTCTTTTCCAGGCCTGTTCTGACTACTTACAAACGGCGCAGACACAGGGCCACAAATGGTCCAAGATGTTGCAGCACGAACGTGACCAGAAGCTGCACCTGGAGGAGATGGTCGAGCAGCTAGCGCGGCAACATTCGCACCTGGAGCAGGCCGCCACCCGTCACAGGCCAAGTGAGTATTTGCGCGAAACGCCGATGACAACAACGAACAGCAACGGGGATAGCGCAGACCATGACGTTGTTGTTACCCCGTTTTTGTACATGGAAAAGGTTCTCCTGCTCTTTCTATCTTTCGAGTGGAAACAAAAAAACAACAACAACTGTCACACTACTCATGGGGAAGGAAAAAAAAAGAATCAAACACTTGTCGTGTTGGCACGGTGGTTCGGACTACCAAATAACAGGAAGCTGTTGCGAAGATTTGCCGGTGAGGTGAGAAACTGCTCGAGTCTCGTTGTGAACCCACCGGCAAGGCGATTTACGCTGTGACGCGGCTGTTGTCCCTCTCCAAGCCTTTATTGACCTTCCCAATTTTGGGACGGCAAATTGAATTACCATCAATTAACCAGCCCGAGACTGGACGATGCCAGGAAGGCCAACCGTTTTGCCAAACCACGGGCACGGGATTTGATGCGAACCGCTGGGGGTGAGAGAGCAACAGCATTGATTGGAATTGGAAAATCCACACAGACACGCCGAGACGGCGATGTGTTCGACGCTGGTGCTTTTAAAGAAGACTTTTTGCGATTCATTCCCTGTGTGTGACGTCAAACCGTAGCTTCAATGGTGATATAATGGACCGTTTGGAGTTTTTAGCCTGAATGAATGTTAACACGAATGCTTTGGAGGTTCCAAAATGTCTACTGGCACGTGTTAAACTACAACCGGTGCTGGCCATTGGGCAGTAAATAGTAATGAGCAGCAAGTAGTGTCCCATAAAATGTGTATTTTGTGCGCGCAACCCGATCCCGCAACTACTTTCCATATTCATGCACAAAAGGTGGGCTGCTAGGGTTTCGACCCACATGCAATGGTGTGGCGTCCAGCGGCCGCCACCTAACCGATTGAAGGTCATCAATCCGTCGGTACCCTGTGCGCACCCTTTACGCCCGTAGTTAGCGAGTAAATCACGCCACACTGGATTGAAATAGAGTACACCTGCACTAAACCTCGTACCAGCGCATTGTGTGCGCTGCTCGTTGACGATTATGATGCGTTTGTTCGTGCTTTCCTCGTCATCGTTACACAAGTCTCAAATTGGTGCTGCCCTTGCCAGTTCACAGTGAGCTGGATTTTCATCACGAACCCCCCGCTCTCCGACCAAAGCCAACCAACGATTACAATTGGTGATTAATCATAGGTAATGTCGTGTGCGTGGTACCATTTTGCGGAAGTATCTCTCCGGCAGTGTTGAAATTAACCGCCAAAAATTATCCACCAAGAAGACAAAGAAGCAAAAGTACTTTGCACGCGGACACGTGCCCCAATGTTGTAGCTAAGGTTAGAGGGAACGGGAGAGAGGAAACGCTACCATTGGGTAGGATAATCGCATGGTAACAATTCCGATTTTTATGATCCCGAAACACGCGCACCTGGTGGCGCAATTTCATCAAGAGTTCAGCAGCAGCAGTTGTACTCTTTTGCCGGTACGATTAAAATCTAATGCTGCTCTCCCTATCCGTCACAGTTAAGTGAAGAATTTGAAATGCCATCCATTGTAATTGTTGATTGTGATGATCGACCGGCTGCTCGAGTTCTGCTGTTCGAGAGTGTCAATTCAATGAATCTATAGCGATAAGAGCAGATACGGTAGCGTGCGTCAGATTTCTCTGGTTTCGCTGGTACGCAAATTGTGTTGTGAAGAAGATAAAGCTCTGTGATGTTGCACTTTTTAATGCAACTTCTTCCCTTGTTATCAATGCTCTTGTTTCTGCTCTGATTTGTTTTGATTTGTTCCATCTGTATTTATGGGCTAGATTTTAAAGTGATCTTCTGAAGATACTATCCTTTACGATCCTCTATCATCCTCTGTCATTGATTGACATTTATAGTGACGGTATTTTTTATTGAACTTCTTCGTATACGTTGGTTCAGATTTTGACATTTTAAACAAACTTACCAAACATCTTCCACCAATAAACGTGAATTGGGGCATCAACTCTGCAGAATTTTTACGGAACACACTCACATGTTGTTGTCAATTAAAAATGTACACAACATATGTTAATAGAGCACAACCTGCATTTTTCGCTCTCAGCTAGCACTGTTCGACAACTACGGCAACGACACTGATACAAAATCACATCACTGTAGAAAACGCCTTGTTCCTTAAAGCAGTGATCGTCCGGTATCATTCTTAGGATTAACGTGCGATAGAAAAATGTATTATTTCGAATTGAATATTCTGAACATGTTGCTTTAATACTTAGATTCGATTTATGGAGCAGAAGCCATGTTAGTAGTGGAACAATAAATTTATGTTTTGGGGTTTTTAGGCATATCAAAGTGCAGAAAAGGCCACCTAATGGTGTAATGGTAGGGTGTAGTGTTGGTTTTCTTAAATCTTTCGTTGACTCATGAATTCATATGATTCGAATCCCAAATCGCAAATTAAAAGATTCATAAAATACAGCATCTGGAAAGATTCGTGATCTTCAAAGATTCCTGTATCTATGAGAATATGAATTCATTAGGATACGTAAATCTCCATGGAATCATGAATCTTAAGAGATGTATAATCTTCAAAATATTGAATTTGCCAGATCCCACAGTGGTGAACTTGCACATCTGTAATAACGTGGCCGTCATGGGGTCAAGCCTCGCATGGGCCGTCTCCCCGTAGCAACACAAACTATCAGGTTGCGTGGTACTTGCCAAGTAGTCTCGAAAGCTTGTATAGGCTGCCATGACCACACAGGTTGTTACGCCAAGAAGAAGAATTGGAAGAAGTTCAAGCTCTATAAATCTTTGAAGACTTATGAATCCTTTGAGATTCATGATTTTTTCCAGATATATTATTTTTTAGAGATTCGTTAATCTTTCCAGATCCATGAATCTTTGGATATTAATGAAGCTTTCAACATTCATGAATCTTTCTAACTGAGCTTCAGATTTATTGAATCATATCAAAGACTCATTCAGATTCATGAATCGGAATGTCATTTACCCAACACTAGTAGGGTGTACCGGTGGTCCTGTGGTACAGTCGTCAACGCGAACGACTCAATAACATACTTCGTCATGGGTTAAAGCCTAGAATGGACCTGGCCAAGTAGCAAGGACTTGACTTGACTTAAGGTAACTATTATTAAGCACACCAAATCCTGCGTATTGTGGTTCGGTTCATACGAGAGCTTAAACCTTTGCCACGCATTTAGCGAAAGGCAAGTTGTGCAAGTTGACAACAGTACCACAGAACCTGGAACACGGTGTAGTAAGTCATAATGCCAAACAAAAAGGAAAATTCTCGCTACTTGCATGGTAGAATAGTGTGAGATCTCCTAAGTATGTAGGTGTATGTTACGAAATGTAGCGTTCTCCACTACAGTTTTTGCATGTGAGATATATTGTCACAATGTTTGCACGCTTCCCTACAACAACTCGGTTGCGATGGCACAGACAACGGTGTTGTTTGTTTACTTCTATACAGACTTAGGACCGATTTACAGAGCCAACAACAGTCTACTGCAATCAAAAGACTTCAACGTGGTGACATCATGAAATGCAAACACCCCTGCAATACGTGGCAACAACTGTAGAGCTTAAAACGAACACCTGCTATAAAGCAAACATCGAAAAAAGGTGTTTGTGTATTTCTTGACGATGAGAGTATAATTGCTACTTATAGGAAAATGTTTTTAAAAATCATATTTACTGAACTCAATTCACTGCACCTACTCCGGCACACCGCACTGTACGTTCGCGTAAAGCGTGTGTTTGTAGTGGTGTTGCAACCATCGCAACTGCATGCGAGCGAGAGAGTGTGTTCGCCAAAGAGAGAACGAGAGCGCAACCCCGGTGCGGCCCCGTCTTTTCTGTTCTTTTTTTTTTCGCTACAATAATTCGCACAACCACCATACGGCGCGGCGGGGCCGCAGCAGTTGACAGTTCGGTTCTATCGCGAGTCCCCGGCGGCGGCGGCGACAGTGGCCCCACAGTCAGCAAAGCGCGGTCCACGTTCCAGCCCCGCTGATAAGCCCTTTTTTGCGTACGTGTGCGTGTAGGTGTGTGTGTGTGTAAGTGTGTACTTTGGTAGTGTTTGTGGGTGGGTGGATGGTAAATCGGTGTGAATCTGTTGCGCTTTGTGTTGCGGTCCGTGGTTGTTTTTTTATCTCAGAAGTGCCAAAGTTATCGCCGCCTGCTTAGACAGTCGTCTGCCATTACCTCTCTAAACGGTTTGTGTAGTTGTGTGTAATCGTGTAACGTTAGAGAAAGAGAGAGAGAGAGAGAGAGAGAGAGAGAGAGAATGGCAAGAGCAAGAGTGGGGGAGAGAGAGAGGTAGAGCGTAACAATTGGCCACAGGAAGAAAAGAAAAAGCACACGAAGGGACAAAACAGATATTTCGGCACCACCAACACCACCAACAGACAGATGCGGCTATTATCGTATGATTCGTGACGTGGTAGTACCGACACACATATGCGTGTACCATCCGGTCGGTCGGTGAAGTAATAGGGCCCTCACACTGCCTATACAAAACACACACACCATTTGAATTTCGGGTTCCTGTGTCCTTCCCTCTCGCTGACCCCGTTTTTTGTGCCTCCTCTCACCACCGCCGGTCCGTTATCAGTGTTGAGCGGTCGGTGGTTTGGATGACGATTGGACTTGTGCTTTTCCGCGAACAAATCAGCTGATTGTGACATGACGCGTGCGTTCATCATCATCGTCGTCGGCTGACTGATAGGAGTAAAGTACGATTTGATAATATGTGCTCTTTATAAACAAACAGAAACCTTCCCCAGAACGGCAGCCCTCGTTAAGAAAATACGGCCTACTGTTCCACACATCAAATGCCAATCGTGACATCACCATCGGTCACGCATACATACGGCCTACTGCAAAGCAGCGGCAGCAGCAGCTGCTACTGCTAACCTTGTACGCGTGTACTTTGCGAAGGTTTCAGCGTGCTACGTTTGCAGCAGAATCGCGCGGCAGTGTGTGTGTGTGCGTGCGCTTCCAACGGTAGCGCAAGTCCAGGGCCGTTTGCGCTTAGAACTGTACTAGATTGTGCGCCACATCTGTGTTCGTTCGCGCAAAAAAGGTGTGACGACACAGGGAACTTGTAGGAAGCAACGTGTCAGTTTGCAAGCACGGATATACGGACTTTAAATATAGCAACATCCTAACCGAACGCACCTAACCGGTGTTGGGTGGTCCGATACACCCGCTCGATTCAACAGTGTCTGGCGTTATTTCCGGCCCCCTAATACCCTCAACGCCGTGCTTGTTTACGTATGCAACGAAAAGAAAAGGGGGGAAAAGAGGAAGCACAAATTTGCATACCGAAACAACACCGAAAGGGAAAGCTGTGTAAGAAACCACAAGGTGTCTGATTGCGTGGAAGAACTTTTTTTTGTTTTTTGGAGGCGGAGAAGTCATTGCCCAGTCACTTGATCTTGTGGAATCAACCCCCCCAAGGTCTACGTCTTCCACTTACGCTTTGCCTTCCCTTTTCCGATTCTATTCTTATTGGGAAATAAGACAATCACCGTCATCAAGGTGATGTCGCGTCGGTCACGGCGGGAACACAGTGAGGACGGAGAGGTGGAGAGGACCTTGAAACACGGGGTGCGCATAAATTGACAGCACTAAATAACGCTCGCCAACCGTCGCTGTGCGTTCCAATTTTGCAATCTAAAGGGATATAAATATAATGCAACAATTTAATGCAAACAGCGAGATCGAGAGGGGAGAGGCGGTCGATAGCGTTCTGGCCAATAATATGGTTCATTTTTTTGTTATTTGTTTTTGTTTTGCGCAAAATTTAATCATAAAAAGCTAAAGCTTTGTTACGAATTCATACACTTTGGTGCGGTACAATTAAAAGTATTAGTGTTTGTGTGTATGTTTTGCAAACAGAAAACACAACAAAAAACCACACACACTTTGGGTCAGATTACGGTCTAACTTAATTATTTACGCACCGTCGTCTAACGGTCGAACGAACCCCGCGGCCTAGAATCCCGACGACCACCGACTGGCTCCACCATGTCTGGCCAATATTATTATTTCCACCGTTTGTTCGTGTGTATGTGTGTTCTATTTTATCCTTCCGTTTTGGGTTTTTTTATTAGGTTTTACTACTGGACAGTCTAACAAACGGAAAACGCCGGTATAAGTACACACAACCGAAATGGCAAAAGTTGGACACTGCAGTTACACTTGTCGACAGCTTGAAATTACCTGCAGGAATAGGAAGAGAGATAGAGAGGTTTAAATGCTTTCCCTCTATCCTTCTAACAGCGCAATTTGCTGTATTAAGGACGAGAACCAGCGCCAATTTGTTCCAATGTGCCATTACTAATGTGGCGCAAATTGCATAATGGCTTCGTTGACCTTGTTTGTTTTTTGGTACAATCGCAGCAAAGCAATGGTGGGAAGGGGCTAAGGTTTAACTAATTATACATCTTTAGAAGAAGCGTAGGAATGATGTGCTTTATTTAAAAAGAGGAATTCATGTGCTTTCAACGTCACACAATGTGTGCAGTTATGAATTCTCTTGGTATTAGTAGTTGCCATGATTAATAAGCATTTCATTCACGATAGAAATGATTCATTGCATTGTAATGTCGCCTATGACGCACATGATCTTGTGGCTTTACTTAGCTTAGTTCTTTATCTATTTAGCTAAGATCCACATGATCTGCTGAACCGACTGTACAATTGATCATTCGAATTGATCAACAAACATTACAAAAAGGAAAAAAAGTTTTAAATTCAATAAAACATAACAGGCATTACAAAGGAAAGTGTAGAAGAAGTAATCAAACAAACCAAACAACACCTGTTACCACCGGTATTAAGATTAGCGAGGAATTTGTGATCATCAGGCGGTGTAGCAGTCAAGTTCTTGCAGCTGCTCACTTACTTGACGATTTGACCGATAAGGGGCCTGATTGTGTTTGCTTTGCAAAAAAAAAAACGACTCTCCTATCCTCACAGATTGATCCGGACGATTTTGCTTTGACTAAATTCTTTCCTTTGTTTTGTGTGTTGCCCTATGATTTGCAGACGCAGCCACATCCGCATCGGATGACGAAGATAACGAGTTCTACGATGCACAGGAGGAAGGCGGCTCTGTCACGCAGGAAGATAGCTCATTCATACTAAACATACCGGTCACGACGCATCACAACCATCGGCGGAACTCGAACGACGCCACCGGAAGCTCATCGGAAGGGGAGGACGGCAATAGTGAAACGCAGCAAGTAAGAACGGCCACACCTTTTATTATAATTTCCACTCCCCAATCAGTGCAGATCATTAACGGCCACACTTGTCGCTGTCATTCTCGCCCCGTACAGGTATTAGTAGTCGCCGAGAATCTAGACAATATGGATGTGACCGATAGGATATCTGTACATAGTAGCCAAGCACTAACACCAACACTAGCGAACCAATCGAAGGTGGTGCGCAAGCGGCGGACCCGCGTCCCCGACAAGCCCAACTATCCGCTCAACCTGTGGTCGATCATCAAGAACTGTATCGGCAAGGACCTATCGAAGATACCGATGCCGGTCAACTTTAACGAGCCACTATCGATGCTACAAAGGTAAGAGAACACTCGTACATAGGAAATACGAATTTAATACAATTTACTTAATGGTCATTTGTTTGTTTGTTTGCGGGGGCGCAGATTGACGGAAGATTTCGAGTATTCGGAAATACTGGACAAGGCGGCACAGGCGAAGGATACCTGCGAGCAGCTCGCGTACGTGACAGCATTTACCGTGTCCAGCTACTCGACCACCAGCAACCGTACCGGCAAACCGTTCAACCCGCTGCTGGGTGAAACGTACGAATGTGATCGCACCGATGATCTCGGCTGGAGGTGCATTAATGAGCAGGTAAGAGAGAGAGTGTTAAAGCTGCTGCAATCGTGTGAATTCTGATTCAGCATTATTGATCAGAATGGATACTTAGAGTCAAAGATTCAAACTTATAATTCGCATTTTAAGCGATTCACAAATCAGAATCATCGATGATGGTGATTCTTAGAACCAGATTCGTAAGAAAAAACTGATAAAGAATCACGATTCGAATGAACGTTTTAAAAAATAGGGATAATTCTTCTGCTTTCAGAATAATAATGGAAAAAGCTCACTCAAACTCATGAATCTTTTAATCGAGTCATGTTTAGATTCTTAGGATGCTTTAATGATTTTAGAATTTCTGAAGTGCGTAAACATAGTTTTTATAGCTTCATGAATCTTTAGTAAATCATGATTCTTTTATGATTCATGAATCTTTTTTATGTTTTGTTATTCTTTTACCATTTAAGAATCTTTTATGATAAATAATTATTTTATGGTTCATGTCTCTTTTTTATGTTTTGTGATTCTTTCATCATGTATGATTCTTTTATGATTTGTGATTCTATAATGAATTACGATTCTTTTACGATTCTGTTTTTTTAAATATTCATTCATATGAATCGTTTACTGAGTAATTCATTCGAATCACGAATTGAATATCTAATGAATCAGTAATCATGAATGCTGAATAATCTGACCACTTATGATTCTTCAAAGTTTGGGAATATGTTTACATTTAAAACCCTTTATAGAATCACAAGATATTCAAATTGAGATATTCGATTCGTGATACGAATCACTCGGTACAAGATTCACATGAATGAATATTTAAAAAAGAACATTAGTTTCGAATCTTGAATTTTGGAAGACTAATCTATTCTATGTTCCAATATTCATGATTCAGTTCATGATTCAATTGACTCTGACTGAATCGATTCAAGCACAGCACACTCATCTTTCCCGTTTCCTCATTCAAGGTATCCCACCATCCACCGATGGCCGCCCAGTACTGCGAGGGGCGGGGCTGGCGCTGCTGGCAGGAGTTCACGATGACGTCCAAGTTCCGCGGCAAGTACATCCAGATCGTGCCGCTCGGCTATGCGCACGTCGAGTTTCCCGCCACCGGCAACCGGTACACCTGGCGCAAGGTGACGACGACCGTGCACAACATCATCGTCGGCAAGCTGTGGGTGGACAACCACGGCGACATGGAAATCTTCGGCGAGCGGAACGCGAAGGGCGTCAAGTGCCACCTGAAGTATCTGCCGTACTCGTACTTTACGCGCGACACGCAGCGGCGCGTCAAGGGCGTCGTGATGGACAGCTCCAACCAGGTGAAGTGGGTGGTGAACGGTACGTGGGACAGCAAGATCGAGATAGCGCCCGTCACGTCGACGAGCGGCTCGACGGAGAACCCGGTGTACAAGACGGGCAACTACAAGACGGCCTGGACGCGCCGCATGCCGCCGCCGGACAGCGATCGGTACTACAACTTCACCCTGCTGGCCTGCCAGCTGAACGAGCCGGAGCCGGGCGTGGCGCCGACGGACTCGCGGCTCCGGCCCGACCAACGCCTGATGGAGGACGGCAAGTGGAATGAAAGCAATCAGGAGAAGCTACGGTAAGTGGATGGATGATGCGGGCTGCAGCGGTTGGTTGAATTTGGATTTGGCATTTGTGTAATTAACTCATCACACATCCCGCATGCTTACAGGTTAGAGGAAGGTCAGCGGGCGCGTCGCCGGCAGCGTGAGGCCGAGGCGGAGACGGCAGCGGCGGAAGGTCGCCCCTATCCACCGTACGAACCGATCTGGTTCGGCAAGGAGAAGGAAGAGGGTACGGATAATCTAGTGCACGTGTACAATGGCACCTACTGGGACGCGAAAGCTAAAGGGGACTGGTCGAAATGTTCAACCATTTTCTAAGCGCGCCCTTCCGGTGGCACCCCTAAAGGGCAAAATGGTGTGCAACGTGAGCGTCGTCACCTCCCATTTATACTCCAAGCAAAACCAATGCTTCTTTTCCTAATGACCTAAGCGTGTCGGTGATAAAGAAAGAGGGAGAGATAGAGGGAGAGAGAGAGAGGGGGGGATATTGTGTGGTAAGCATGTCGTGGTAAATTGTGTATCTATTTAAAGGCAAAGTTAAATCATCAAATACAGGATTCTTTACATGTTCGAATAACACGCAACTCCTTAACCGCAGCAGCAACAGGGGCAGTAAGTCCAGGTGGATAAAGGAGAAAAAGAGAAAGTGTGCGCACCTTTGTCGCCGCTTTTATTAGCAAATAGGTATTGCCATGATTCTCCAATCCCTCTGTATTGGTTTAGCGTGAAGGAAAAAAGAGGAAAGGAATAAATTGGGAAACGAAGCGGAGCGCATTTTTTGTATACCACCTACCAGAACGCGAATCGGCACCAGGGCGAATGGGATTGTGCAAGAAAAACAAAAAAGGTAATAAGGACAAGTACACTGGGACAGGGGAGAGGGCTAAGCTAAGGGGTGCAAGGGTGCATATGTGTGTATAAGGCTCGGGCGAATCGGATTAGAAATGAACCGAGCTTTTTCAAATGTTACAGGATGATAGCAGGAGGAAGAGCAGGATGGTTTGTCCAAAGTGGCGAAAAGCAACCAACAGAAAAGCTGCAGTAGTTGAAACTTTCTAAGCTGATACGAAAAAAAACGTGGAAAAAGGAAGAAAACGATTCTCATGTAAGCAAAACCAAACAAAATAGTCCTTATACTGTGTGTTGTACAGAGAGATAAAAGGAGAGAAAGGAAGAAGTAGTAGAAGAAGAAGAAGCGATAACTAACAAACTTCCTTCCTTCCTTCCCAAAACAAAAACAGAGGGTAAAATATTAATTAAATATTATAAATTAGCAATTAGTCTCTCAGAAGCAGAAGAAAAAAAAAGAAGCCCGTTGTGAGAGTGTTGCTATATTACTGTGTTTGTTTCGTTCTCTTGAATATATGATAGTTGTACCACACTACTGTGTTAGTGAGTTGTTACGTTGTTTTGTTTTATTTTTCTTTTACTTTTTCTCCATTTTCTTTTCTTTTACTCCTTCTCTACGTGTCTTTTTTTCGACTTTTAGGTGTAATTTATATATTTTCTGTAAGTTTTTACTTCTCTTATTTATTCGTTCTACCACTTTATTGGTGAATTAATCGTAATGCAATGGTGGTTTAGACGGCGGCAGGGATGAAAAATAGGTGCAAAACACACTGGAACTTGTTAAAATATTCAGACAACGAATGACTTACTCTCAAAACTGTTCTTAATCGAAATATTCGCAACAGTAGTGCTGCGATCGTTTCGTCCGTGCTTGCGTTGAGCTTAAAAGCGCTCCCGTTAAAAGCATTTTCTAGCAACAACAACAACAAAAAAACATTAAACAACTTTCTTCTTGTGTTCTTGCGTATTGTAATAGCTTTTCCCGATGTGGCGCGCTCGATGTGTTTTTGAAACCCATAACAACAAAAGAAAACCTACACAACCATTTAAAAATGTGCACACACACACACCTATTAGAAAGTTCATTACAAAGCAAAGCAAAAGTAAAACTAATACTACTACCATTACTACCACTACTGGGCCCGTCTACAAATAAATATTACAAAAGCAAAAACAAAACAAAGCTAATCGTGTTGGTTCCAAAAATGGCAAATGTTTTAACAAATGGCTAGCAAAAACAAAACGGTTATTTAAACAATTTCTTACAATGCAAAATTTAGAGCAAAACCAAAAAAAAAGGGGGAAAAATGCGCCAACCCCCAAAAACACAATAGAAGACATGATAGAGAGAGAGAGGAGAGAAAAAGAGAGGATAATTAAATAGGCAATGCTCTACAGAAACGTTCGAAATAATAGTAGGCTATGGAATGGGTCCTCCTTGTTTGGCATAAGCATAACGCCGGCATTAGGTAAATGTTTGCCGAATATTGTCCATCTCCCCACAGGAGGACCAATCGCGTTCGAGAAAATTGAGATGGAAGGGATGGAACAGTGGGCGAGAAAATGGAAGAACAATGTCCAAGAAAATTCGTTTGTTACGCTTATGAAGCTGCTATCCAATTTTGTGGTAATAAAAACAAACCCAGGACGACAGGGAGGGTGCGGTGTGCGGTACAAACATCGTCCAAACATAAGCCAACCACCCGTGCGCTGTTTCGCGTAATTGGATTTTCTCATTCATTCGGGGAAAGGTAAGTAGAAAAAAAAACAAAGCTGCTTGTAAGGAATATTTTTTGTATATATTTTTCACGCCTCCTTTTTTGTTTCCTATCGCTTTCTCATAAAAGATCCTTGATTTTGTCGTGACATTCTTTCCCTTTTTCCCGAATGTACCCCGTAGAAGAAAAAAAAATCACTCCCCTTCTCCGAATTGGTTTGTGGGGATGGGGGCATCGCCGACCCCCGCTCGCCCTAATACACCTTCCTTTCCCGCTTCCTCTCCCAACTATTAATTATCTAGATTCGGCTAGCTGTGTGGGTGTTCGCTTGGTGATTTCCGGTTAAACGATTGCACGAAATTGGATTGTGTGTGGAATTCAAATTGGAATTAATGGTAACCATTGCCATTAAAGGGTTTCTATCCAGTTGTTTGTGTGAAATGAATGGGTGTGTGTTTGTGTGACTAGCTGCATGTGTAAGGATTGGATGAACCCACCGGGGAGATATGAACCCTTTGACCACCGCCCTTCAAGTAGCCCCCCTACTTCATCAGCGCATGCACAACGGCCTTCGCGTTCAGCGCCTTCAGATCGGTGTACGTTTGCCCGGTGCCGACGAACACGATCGGCTGCCCGGTAATGTACGTCATGGAGATGGCCGCACCGACCTTGTCGTCGATCGTGTCAAACTTCGTCAGCACAATGCCGTCGATGATGTGGGGCCGCTCGCTCGACGAGTAGTCGGCCAGCGCCTGGTTGAACTTGACCAGCTGATCGACCGCCTCATTCCCCACCAGCGCCTCGCCCACAAACAGCACCAGGTCCGGTTCGTTCACCTTGATCAGCTTCGCGAGCGCACGCATCAGCGGCTCATTGTCCTGCATCCGGCCGGCCGTGTCGATCAGCACCACATCGATCTTGCTATCGTTCGCGTACCGGATCGCTTCCATCGCAATGCCGGCCGCATCCTTCCCGTACCCCTTCTCGTACAGCTGCACCATGCTGCGGCCGCCATGCCTTTCCGCCGGGTGTAGCGCGTTCAGGTGGCGCATGTGCGTGCGCAGCTGCTCGACCGCACCGGCCCGGAACGTGTCGCACGCCGCAATCAGCACGCTCAGATTGTTCTCGATCAGCCAGAAGCAAATCTTGGCCAGATTGGTCGACTTGCCCACCCCGTTCACGCCGCAGAAGCTCATCACGAACGGGCGGCCGGCCCGCTTCGCCTCCAGACAGTCGCGCAGTATGTCGACGCGCCGCTTGGGCGACAGTATCTGCACCAGCGCCTCCGTCAGCGTGTTCCGCACCGTGGTGGCGATCGTGTCGAACGTGCCGATCACGCGCCCCTCCAGCTTGCCCGCCACCGAGTCGCACAGCTTCTGCGCAATGTCCGACGCGACGTTCTTGCCGATCAGATGGTCGCGCAGCTTGTCCAGCGCCGGCTGCATGTCGTCGCGGGTCAAATTCTTCGACCCGACCAGCCCCTTGAACATGGAAAACATGCCCCCGCGGGAGGAGGCGGACGGCTTTTTGCCACCACGCTGCTGCTGCTGCTCCTCGTACTCTTCCTCCTCCTCGTCCTCGTCCTCATCGTCCTCCTCGCTGTCCGACTCAACGTCCAGATCGCGGATGCCACCGCGCATGCTGCCAATGATTTGATCGTTCGGCGTGAAGTCGCTCTTCACGTCCTCCGGCCGGTCCTTGCTGCGGTCCAGGTTGGGCAGATCCTTCGTGTTGCCGCCCAGATCCCACACGCGCATCTGCTTGCCCTTCTGCGGCTGCTGCGGCGATTTCGGCGACTTTTGCTTCTCCAGCTTGCTGCCCTTGCCACCGCCGCCGCTACCGCCCTTCATCTTTTCCGCAAACTTTTTGCGGCTCTCCATAATTAGATCCTCGCCCAGCTCGGGCGGGCCCCCGTTGGACCGGGGCGAACGGGGCGCCTCCATCCCGTCACTGTCCGCCAGCAGCTCACTCACCGCCTTCTTCTTCTCCGCTATCTTGACCGACTTCTTGCTGCCACTGCCCGCCCCGGCCGGTGGCTTCTCCTCGCCCTTGCGCTCAATCATCGAGGCGACCGTTTTCTTCGATTTGGCCGAATCCTCGTAGCTGCGCATCTGCTTGGGCATGGTGGCCTGCTGCCGGCCCCACTTTTCCGCCCGCTCGAGGATGCGCCGGAAGTCGGCTCCGAACTCAAAGTCCGCCCCGTAATTGCGATTGTCGACGCGCAGATCGTTCTTGTACCGGTCGCGAAACTCCAGATGCACATCGCTCAGAAACTTGTCGATGTAGGAGAGCTGCAGTATCTTCTGGAACGCGACCACGAACACCAGCTCGAACTCGTTGTCCAGCTTGTACTGGAGCGACAGGCCATCGTGATCGTACACGCCGGAACGTTCCTGAAAGGAGGCAGAAAAGCTGTCAATTATTGGCTGCCTGACCACGGGAATTGCGGCCAAAGGAATCGCACATTACCTGTAGGATGACGCTCTTAATAAGCGCATTTACTGACGGGGCAAAGAGCTGGTTGGTGCTGCGGAAGCACCACAGCACGATGCCACCCTTGGTGAAAATCGTGAACAGGTCCAACATCCTGCTGCCTCACGTGAACACGCACTATACTGGTACTACGCAACTAAATAACAACGCCTCGGTCTGGGTCTGGGCAAAACAAAACAACGTAAAACCCTACCTAATAACAAATGGAAAACGGAAAACAACAACAAATGGCAACAGTGGCGTGCGGTCTCGTGCGTCTCGAATACTTTTGCACTGTGGGCTTTTTTTTTGTTAGTCCTGCTGGGAAAGAAAAAACACGACCGTTTTCTCAGCTAATATTCACAGCGTTTTCAGTCCAAAGTTTGCTGTGTTGGCGATAACATTGTTTTGAAACCGATTGCGTTGTCACGTACTGTCAGTGTGGGGCGCTGTCAATTTGCGCTGATGTGTAAACATGGCTGGTTTCAGCGGCGGATACGGCTACCTTTTCCTAGCTGATTGTTTCTGTACCCATACAACATTTTTAGTGGTGTTGAATTTGAAAGTTTTCGGTTGGAATTATGATGAGTCGATGTCGAATATTGTTAATGAACCAGTTTATTAGTTTTTTGTGCTAAAGAACTGATTACCGGTACCGCAGTACAGCCATTTACTCACTACAGTCTGAACTCACTGGTTGAACTTCAATTCCCAAATAGCCACAATTGCTTAAGCAGCTCATTTTGGCACGCTAAAGATCGCTGTTCTAATTCGCCTTTTGCAGTAGTTAAACAGCATCAAAGTTCTAGGTGCACTCTTAAAATTTTTTGCCGAATCTCGGTTAATTTTTGCCGAGATCTGCACAACTGAGATCTCGGCAAAGATCTCGGTTAAATTTCTGTTGCCGACATCTCGGTTAATGTCATTTTGTTTTGACGTTTACGTTTAACCGAGATATTCGGTTAGAACAAATCGAGATTTCGGCAAAATATAAAAACATTTTATTTTTATTTTAGTGATTTTATTTGCGTATCAAATGGGTTTTTTTATGTGATGGAAAGCGTTGGGACAGGCGCCGATTCAACCGCCGGATGGGGCACAGCGTTTGGATGTGGTACCGGTACAGGAAAATGAGCCGGACAAGGAGCGGGCACTGGTACAGGCACGGTTCTGTAAAGCGGGCAGAGTGAAACAAGTCTGAGTAAACCCTTTTTAGATTTCATGTGATCGAGTGTTGATGCTAACCTCGTGTAGGTGACCGGAAATGAATCCTGGAGGTCTGAACGGTCTGGCAAAGGTTGAACCAACCGGATTAGCTTCCACATCTGATCCTTAAATAGGGACTGCTCCGAGCGACGCTCTGAAGAGCACCGGTTGCGTGCGCTGATGGAGTTTCCTAGCCCCAACCCCGCTTCATACCTGTGCTCGATCGCACGCTACTGATTCTCTTTTTTTCACACTGAGAGACTCTTTTTCACTTTTTTTTTGCATTTTTTATTTTACATCAATTTCTTCACACTCACTCCGAAAGGGTTTCGTTTCATTAGCACGAAATTAACAGAATGGCGAATGACAGATAGAATACCGAGCCTCGGCTAATCCAAGTAGTAAAGCTGAATTCTCGGTTATTTTGACGGATTATCTCGGTGACAGCAGTGTTAACGTATGTGCTCGGCATGTTGTGTTGCCGAGTTTCGGTTCAAATTTTTATTTAACTGATATTTCAGTTTTAAATGGTACTGATTTTCGGCTACTGGGTTTTTTCAACTGACATATCAGCAAGAATCGAAAGAGCCGACGGATTTCGGCAGTTTTTTTAACCGAGGTCGTGAAATATTTTTAAGTGTGTGGGTCTTTCAAACAACGCTTAAGCAGCTTCCTTATGCCAGGGTACTGGAGATTTTTTTTTGTGTTTTATTTTCAAGCAAGCGTCATTGATGAAATAAACAACAGGATTTGTTTTTTTGTGTACATGTGTATATTTTTAAATCCTTAATATTCATGAATTATACAAAATGTCACACAAATTACTGTACAATCACAATCACTTCACTCAATATTCCTCCTTCAATGAACTAAACTAGCTTGGACAGCAGCAAGTCAATCATCTCGACGGCACCAGTCTTTGACACTTTGACAGGGGTCACCTCGTACCGATGTCATGCATTAAAAAGCTATAAGGTTCCACCAAGTTCGGTACGCTTTCTTAACCAGCCTTCAAGTTCCATCGTGAACCATACACATCAGTCTAATCAGCTACAAGGTTCCTGAGAGTACCATGTGCCTGTTAAAAAGCTCCATAATCCCGCAAAGTACCGTCTATCTCTTAATCAGCCACAAAGTACGACATTGGAACGATTTTTCGTTAAACAGCCTCAAATCAGCTATAAAGTACGAGCTGGCTATTTGGGAATTTACAGGCAGCAGCCGCACTGTAACGAGAAAAAGCCGATTTTAAAATTTTGGTACAGGCGGTCCCCGAGATACACGGTTAATGGGGACCGAAAACGGCCGCAAAATACCGCGTATCTCAAATTGCTGCGTAAGTCGAACTTCGTGACTTCTAAATATCTAAATGTAGCTAAAATATCACAAATTTCGTGTAAATTTTCAAGTTGGGGGCGGTTTTAATCACTTAATGAATTATTTGATATGATTCTGACTGAATGTAACAGTTTTAAACCTTTAGTTAAAATAGTTTTTAACATTCGATCAAAACGGAAATTATTTGGCGATTGACAATTGATGTGTCAAATCAGTACAAATTGCTCAAAGAATTGTCAAATTTAGAAAACCGCGTATCTCCGAATCCGCGTATAAGAGGTACCGTGTATCTCGGGGACCGTCTGTATAAAGTTTTTAGTGCTGAACGAATGTTCATCAAATGTAAACAATTTTACAACTACCGTTGATTCTATTTTCTGCTTTTTTTCTAAAGCCCTCATTGTCATATGTTCTACATGACGACACCTCTTTTATATCCACTTTGACTCTGAGTTTTTGAACTTTGCTGAATCTCGTTTCGTTCGTTGGGTATTGCAAACGCTCCGCTGACTGTCGCCAACTGTCAGCCAATGTTAGCTGGGTCCGTTCATCACACGCACACACTCCCACAAATGCACCGCTCTGCGGCATAGCACGTCTCGCTCTCACTGCAGCAAGTGCCCTCCGATGTAATTGTCAAACGGCACTCTGGCTCATTTCGGTGTGGGCTTTCGGAGTGTGTAGCAGCCAATTTCGCAGAACGGTGGCGTTGTTCGTCGCGCACAGATATCAGTGAGTGAGAGAAAAAAGTGAAAAATCAAGTGAAAGAAAACCGTAAAGTAGTGCAACAACCGTGTGTCTGTGTGTGGTTCAAAGTGTAGCTAAAAAAGTGATCCAATTGTACAGCAAAATCAGGAAAACATACATACTGCAGGCGGCCAAACGGGAAGCGAAAGAAAATTTGCCGTCGTTCTGCGAGTGTGTGCGGCGGGGCGGTTCAAAGTGTAGTGGTGTGGCGTGGCGCCCTAAGAGAAAAAAAAATCTGTAGCGGTGTACTCTATACAAGCAGAGCAGATATTTTAGCACTTCTTCAATTTCCCGGCAGGAAGAGATTACGAAAAAGGTAAATTTGAAAAAAAAAATAAGTTCACTTCAAACCGTCGCTCGTTTTCCCCATATTCAGCTAAAATCGTTTGCTCTTTTTGTGCAAGTGTGTGCATGTGTGTGTGTGAGTGTGTGTGTGCGCTGAAGGCGCCAGACGGTGGCTCCTAAATTTGGGATCCCCTTGCTTCTTTCTTCCCCTCGCCTTCGTCTTTGTTGTTGTTGTGGCTGTGCTTTTCTTTTCGAATGACCTGAGAAAGGTAAAAAAAATGTACTGACGCTTGGCTCCCGACCAAGTAGCCCTTGGGTCGCCGTTGCCGTCTTCGCTTTAGTGAGAAAAATGCGTGAGAAGAAACTTACAAGTGTGTGTGTGAGTGTGTGTGTGTGTGTTTGTGTGTTCATTTAATGGGAGATCGAATTTGAAATACGAAAAAAAATATGGAACGAGCCTCCTCCTATCGCATCTCGAGCGAGAGAAAAAAAAACGCAGAGCATTCCCTAGTTCTTCGTCAAATTATCGATTTTTCTCGCCTCGAAAGGGGGAAGGCAGGAAAACGCGATTTCCATTCCCTTTAGGGAGCGGCGAGAGCAGCCTCGCTTGTCGTTACACCATTTTCAACACCCCGGGTGCGAGTGAGACGGTAACTGGTTTGTGAGTGAGAAGTGAGGATAGAGCGTGAAAGAGAAAGAAAGAATGGGAAAGACTTTTCTCGCTGAATTGCGAACGAAAGAGACGGAACAGGACGTGTTCTGAGGCTGAGCAGGACCGCTGCAACCTTAAATGAGTTTTTCCGGTAGGGTGTGTGCGTGTGTGTGTGTTGTCTGTGACTGCTCTAAAGAACGGTGGAAAAGAAAAACTGGGGGAAAAGAAAACCTTCCCAGGAACAACAGGGAGGAAAACTCACGAACGACGCATCTCTCTTCCGCCACAAGGTGGCGAAACTGGTGGATTTGTTGGGGTGTGTGAGCGAGGTCGCGACGAAGGAGGGAGGTGAATTTTCTTTGGTCAAAACGCCAACGAAGATTTTTGGGGTGCTGCTGCTGCTGCTGCGTGCGCGTGCGTTTAATTCACTGCGTGCTGCCGGATGCGCTTTGCGAGTGTGTGGAAGTCGACGACTCTGTGGCGAAAAGCCTTGAAGTGAAGTTATAAAAGGGCAGCCAGCGCGCGACACACGCTCGCACGGAAGAGCAGCCAAAACGTTGGTGTGCATTTGTGTGAATTGTGGAGAAAAGTAGAGAAAATTTGGTGAAATAGTGAGGAAAGAAAAAAAAAATCCCAACGCAAAACGGTTTTTGTTGACGTCTAATGCTGTGCGGCGTGCGGCAACGCCCATACGAGCTATTTAGGCAGGTTTTTATTCCCCCCTTTGTGTGTGTGTTTGTGTGTGTGTATGGCTGTGTAGTGTATACGGGAGAAGGTGGAAAATGAAGATGAACTGCTCTTTCATCCATTTCCCTTACACGTTGTACCGTTAGCAGAGGGTTTTCTAGCCCCGCGGGAAAAGACCGAAAGCAAAGTGGGAAAACAACACGCATCAAATGGGTCGACCGAGGGAGTGGTTGTGTGTGTGTGTGTGCTATTGCGTGAAAATGAGGAAACAGGGAAGAGAAATTCGGTCGTCGTCTATCAAAAAGCCAAACGCGAACACTCCAACGCCATCTTCATTCCAATTTGCTTGCCTGCTCACTCCCTCACGCGCGCCCGATTGCGGAAAAAGCCCGTACGCGTGAGCAAGCAGCGCAAGTGAGAGCGAGCAAGCGAGAAATGATGGGATATTTTTATTTTACTTGATGACATCATCGCTCATCTTTTACTGCTGCGCTCTCTCATTCTCTCTTTTGTTACTTCGACGCTATGTGTGTGTGAGCGAAAAGGAGAGCGAGAAGAAAGAGCGTAATAGAAGTTTATTCAAATTCGAATTCATTTTAACTGCATTTGCAATGAAATACAAAATGAATTACATTTTGCTTTCGTTTTGCTGTTTGCAATTTACCGGTTCATTTGACCAATCAACCTCACACACACACGTACACATCTATACGATTTGGAACGCGACAAGGGAACACGAACAAAAAAAATGCTCCCTTGCGGTGCTCTGCGTGGATCTTTCACCCGTTCGCTCGCGCTCTCTTGCTCTCGCTGTGACTGTGCAGGAGCGAATGAGAGCGAGCGATGGGCGAAACAGCGCCGTTTACAGTTTGTGTGGAGACGACGAGAGATTTGGGGTTCTGTTTTTATGAATTTGACCTCAAAGCGGCAGCAGCAGCAGCAGTCCCGTGCAAAGAAAGAGAGAGAGATAAACATACAAGTGTTTTGGGGCGAGCGAGAGTGGAGAGCGTGCTAGAGCGGGAGCGTTTCCCATTTGTGTATGAGCAAGAGCGAGACCATGAACGATCGAAAGGGGTCGCCATTAGCGACGAGAGAAAGCTGCGGGCTGCTTCTCCATCGCACACATCGCTCAGTCGGGATGCATTAAAATGCGTGTGCAGAGCAGTTTTTGATCCGGTAAGGAACGCATACAGCAGCAGCGCCACATCGAATTAGTGTGTCGTGCCCGTGTGTGTGTGTTGTGTGAAGCGGGACTCGTTTTTCTCGGGTGAGAAGTATTTTCTTTTCGAATTAGTGTCCGATGAGTTAGAATATTCTGGAGCAACTCCTCCAGTTGACTTTTAGTGCTTAGTGTAAGTTGTTGGTTACTTTATGTTTTACCCTGGTCAATGAGTATTAGTGAAGTTGTCTCCTGATGCAGTGAAAAAGGGGACTCGTCATGTGGTGTGTGAAATTTATAGAGAACAAAACGAAGAAAAAGAAAAGCAAACGCGCGCAACTGTGAGTGACACACACACAGGACAGGAAACAGAACCCTCACAGACACACCACAGTGCTGTACTTTTGGGCTCTCCCCCCTTGCTGGTAAATGGTGAACAAGTGATACTGTGTTTGGTCTGTGACTGTGAGAGGGTAAAAGCGAACGAGAAGAAGAAAAAGGGGAAGCAAAAACGGGCGGTGCGAGGTGAATGATGGTGCAATGAAGAAGTGAAAGAAGCAATATAGAACGGGCGAGAGGTGTAATAAAACACCGCACACGGAAAGTGAAGAAGAAAACGCGCAGACTGTACCGAACAGAGCACAACACACACAGCCACACGTGCTGGTGTTTGGTAGGGAACGGCTCACATACACACACGCACACTTACATCGTGGTTCTGCTTCCAATTTCTCCACCGTAAAGTGCGTGCGTGTCCACCTCTGCTGCTAGGGATGGAGCGCGCGCGCTCTCTCTCTCTCTCTCTCTATCGCTCTTTTGCACATGAAGCGCTGTGAGTGAGTGCGAGCGCAAGCAAGAAAGAGAAAGAGAGAGCGCGCTTTTGCCGGTAGATTGCGCAATCGCGACGTGCTGCTGCCGTCAGCCGCAGTTTCGTTCCGCTTGGGATGTGTGAGTGAGTGAGTGTGTGTGCGTTTTTTCTTCTATACACATTCCTCTCTCCCTTTCTCGCTCTCACTCTCTCGTGTCACCCAGAAGGAGTTCTTTTCGTGCTTGGTGTTGTTATTTTCATTTCCTTTCTGTATCCGCAGCCCTGCTTACGCGGGGGAAATTGTTGTTTTTTTTCGTTCGTTTGTTTTTGGAAAATGATTTTCACACCCAGACAAATGGACTTTTTCGCTTTTCTTGATTGCAAAAATAAGATCGTAAGGATAAGGAAACATTAAGGAAATCTGATTAATGTTACTTACACGTGGTTTCGCGGAAGGAAACGTTTGCGTATATCCTCCAATTGTGGTGCGAGGATATGCAACAGGAAGTAAGTGGATGTAGCGCTTACAAAATCGCTGAAAATCGATGAACCCCCTAGTTCGTTCCAAAGTTCGCACGAGAACCCATCTAACTAGCTCCTGAGGTTGGTGGGTCGGTCGGTCAGGTGAGCGCTTCGATCCGGACGTGTCGTGTCGGTGGCTCTGCGGTTTCGTGTGTCCTCTGTTTATTTGGTTGACTTTGGGCACAACAAAGATAAATATGTTTGTGTATGTGTATGTGTGTTAGTGGTTTGTTTTTTTCCACTTCTTTGTTTTGCAAGTTAAAAAATAGATAACGGCACGTAAGCACGCAAATATCGCCGTGGATTTGCCGTTCCGTGTTTTGGTGGGAGGGTGGTAGACTTTTGCTACATTTTTAGCTATATCTTTTTTCTACGATATGACTAATCCCTCCGGAACCATGAGGAAACTCTAAGGCAGGTTTTATATCTTATCCTTGTAGCAGGAAGGAAGGAACAGGAACGTTGTGCCCTTGTGACATTTATCAGTAAATCGGTTTCTTTTTTCGTAGTCGAATTGAGCAACTTCCGAACGAAATTGGAAAATTGATTGGAATTCGTTTCAGAATCATCGATTGAGTTTTTTTAAGTTTGTTTATGCAACTTTATATTTGACAAAAATGTTTTTTCAGAAGGCAAATTAGAGGTTGGTTGGTTGTTTTTTTGCTTATAGAGACTTTGGGGCCAATTATGTGACTCAAGTGTAAAAGAAAAAAAATGTGCCAAAAATTCTGATGTTCTATTATGATCCGCATTAGACATCTCTATTTGTCTCTCGTTTGACATATCTAACTGGAGAGGAAGGACATTTGCATTGCCAGGCTCAAACGGAGACCGTTTATTTGTCTAACAGCTTTTCGTCAGATTAAAACCTATGGAAAGCATTTTTCTTAACGGGTTTACTGCTAATTAAATATTTTTAAACCACAAGAAATGCATGTAATTACATTCAGATTGGACATTTTACATCTTGTATTATTAAGAACAACAAAAAATGCAAAGGAAATAGAGAAACATTACACAAGCGCTACTTTCCATGTCATGACATCGACAACATTTTTCATTGATTGCGAGATGTTTTTCGACATCTATCAAATATTGTATTTGCATCACAATAATGTTTCAGTTCTTCCACCTGATTTTTGACAGTTCTTTGTGAGGTGTTGTTATCATGTGCTAGAACTGACTTTTTTTTAAAGAAAATACCACATGACAGCTGTTGAAAAACATCTTGAAGCTGATGAATAACGATATGCACAATCGAAAGGGTGACTTGGAAACCCTTTAATACACCATACACGAGGCACCAATTTAAAAGAAGGGGCATAAGAACTCCGTTGGAAGTCTCTCCAAAATATAAAAGAAGAAGAAGACCAATTTATAAGCTCAAGATAGCTTACAATGTTTTCCGGGTCAGTTTCTAATGTGAATGGCATTATTCAATAATCGATAGAGGTTTTATTTAACAGTCCAGCTGTCACAAATAATGACAGCTGTTGAAAAACATCTTTAAGATTTTGATTAATGCTGTTCAAATTGAAAACTGAGCTGGAAAACAGGGCTTTATGAGGCTATTCCTCGCCAAAATAATTGCTCTTTTAGTAAGTCAAGAAAGCCTGTATAGGCCAATGAGTCCGTGTAGGACGTTCCGCTAGGTAGAAGAAGAAATAAGTGACCTTTTTCGTAGAAATAGTTTGCACAGTTCAATAATGATACTTGCTTCAATTAGCCATTTAGATAACAGTCAGATGAAGCAACTATGGCAAATTTTAACCTGAGACCGAGATCTCAACAAGACTAGATAAACATCATTTCAACTCTTTATTCGGTTCGAAAAAATCGATTTGGACCGTCCGATTTTATTTTAATGCTTTGACCAACATACCAAAATTTGGCCCAAGAAGCCAGTTTAAATAATGATGACCTGTCTCAGTCACTCTGAACTAAATGGTGCTCTATATCAGTAGCTGAGTCCAGCATATGAAAACCCATATTGTACTGGACTAATAAAAATAAAGACAACATTTTAGAATCTTCTCAAAAACGTTATTTTCGTTGGAGAGAAGTAAGTCCATAAATTAGCTCCATTACACAAGCTGAAACTAATTTCAAATTAGTACACCCTTAAACCGTTGCCAACTGATTACGTACTCTGGAACTACTCTTTAGCAAAAACACAATTTTTTGCTCATGTCGACAACGATCTGTCCTCTGCCCTTTTGGAGCGGGCCCAAATGTGTGAATCTATGTGGATGTTATGAGAGCGGAAAGGTTCCGGATTTTTTATTCCCTTTTTTCTTCCTACTGCTTTTTATCTGCAACTTCCTTCCTGTCACGAAACTGGCCAATAATCGGTCCTGCCCGCCAGGAGCAGGAAACACTTTGCAACCTGCACGCTACACCCTTACACATACATACTTTGCTTGAACCGTCACAGAATCGGCCTATGGGTGGCGATATAAAAGTTAAATTGCTTTCGTGTTTCGGGCTGGCAAGGAGCCAATACCAACAACAACCTTTCGACAAGGTCGACAATCAGGCAGAGAATGAAGCTTTTGGTGGGTTTGGTATTTCCCAGCCCGGTATAAGAGCATATTGTGCCGCTGTACAGATCGTAATTCTTGCGTATTTGTTAACAAAAAATGAATGTTTTTAAAACTTTATTACACGTTCTGTTTCCTGTTCTATTGCTCTAAATACTTCATTTTTAATCAACAAATGCATTAGAGGGGTTTCCAGCGGTTCTCATAGTTGTGGGACTCTCCCTTAACTTTTTCTTATCAGAAGTGAACTGCATTTGACGGAAAATTGGACTCTATGGCATCCTATTTGAAAATTCTTATTGGATATGTCCAATAAGGGTGCTAATGAGTCCAATTACCATTACATTAAGTTCATATTGCGTAAGAAAGAGTTAATAAAGTGTCCCACAGCTATGAGAACTCCTGGGAAACCCTGTATATTCCCCACACATTCATTTCCATCATCGTTAAACGTTACAATACTTCTCAGCAGCTCTTGTTGGTGCCACGTATTACGGACAATACCAGCTGGAACGGCAAACCAGCTACTCGCGCTAGTATAGAGAAAACAATAGTGTTTTTGCATTACAGGGTTTCCCACGATTTATTGGTCAGTTCCCATGATTTTTGTTGCGTTCCCACGATTTTTTGGTCGTATCCCATAGATTTTTGGTTCGTTCCCATAATTTATTGGTATTTTCCGATTGGATATCAATACAATTGGACCAAAAAATTCTGGGAAACGACCAAAAAATCGTGGGAACGCATCAACAAAATATGGGAACCCACCAAAAATTGATGGGAACCGACCAATAAATCGTGGGAAACCCTGTATGCTGCGGGTAGTAATATTTTTCAAAAGCAGCGCACTCCCTGTTCTGCTCTGCGTATGTCGCGGTACACCGTAAATAACGCGAAAGAATGAAAATATCATGAAGAAAATGGGCCGGCGGAAGTATATGAGGGGTTGGCTGCGATTCTGGCCAGGGGAAAATTCCGACACGCCATAATAATCACTCACGCTGGCATGCGTAGCTTCTCATCGGTTATGTTTGGCCTGTGTGTGTGTGTATGCACATGTGACACGGTGCATTAACACCATTTTGATTCGAGAGAGAGAAACCTTCATTTGTTCTAATGAGCATGTTTTATATTAATATTGAAAAAAGGATATTATTTTTGGACTTGTTTTTCACAAAAAAAAATATGAATCAAAGCCATTTCTTGTTTAGAATCGCACCATTAGCAACGCTTCAGATGTTCATTGCGACATTAAAAATGATTTATTTAGCGAACTTTCTTCTACAAATATTGCCAAGGAAATCAATAACAGAACAAAAAAGTAGTTGTTAGATTGAGGCGTTCATGTCAAAGTGTGTGATTCGCCTGCAACAGCAATATCATCATAACGAACGCATGTTGCAGATAGTGTTGAGTTTTTTTTTATTCCATTCAAACATAAACCAAGCAAACAAACGCGGGTGTAAAATAAAACAACACCCCACAGCAACGGTCGCGCTAGCCCAAAAGGGCACCGAAAGGGCAAATGAACTTTCGTTTCTAAACACTATCGGGAATGGGAAGGCACACATACACACCACCACAACCACCAACACCAAATCTAACTGGCCATGTGGTTCTTCAAGCGTGCAAAGCCCTCCGCCGCATCCGCATTTTGTGTGCCTTTTGTGTGTGATATTTCATGGAAGGGCTAGGGTATGATGATGGGCTAGGAGAAGAAAGGTATAGTTGGTCAAGGTGTCAAACTATGACAGGAAGTGAAGAACACGGCCGGAGGGAAACGTATTGGGGTTAAGCGGAGTATTTATGCGAACGTCGTGTGTCTGTGTGTCTATGCGGGCATGTGTGGTGGGGGGAGGAAGCTTTATTTGATTTTATGCTACAAAGGAACACATGAATGCCAAAGGGGCAGATCCATGGTACAAAGCATTTGAGCGTGCATTGAAGATGGAAACAAAAGAATGGAGGAACTGAATTTAATTTCTAAACAATCGGAAAACTTTTTTAAAATGAATGAGTTTTGATCAAATGTTTGTGACAATACACCAAAGTTCAGTTGATTTCACAAAAAGAAGTGATCAAAATCACAAAGAGTGAGTACAAAATCACAAAATAGACAATAAGCAGCAATCATTTATAATCAGTATCGGTGTGCTATCATTGGTCAGTTGAATTCACAATTTTGGCACATGATAATGTAAACAACATACTAAAGTTTGAACATAAAATCTCGGCTCCATATGTCAAAGGAATTGATTTTTTGTGTTGTGATGTTTGTGAGAATTTGGGGAATCATTTGTGATATCAGGTGCAATCATATGGAAATTGAAAGAAAATGCCGAAATATACCGAACAAATAAGGAACGCTTCATCCTGCGGCATTTTGGTTGGAATTGGGAATAGGGACCATCCAGATGGATTATGAAAATAAAATTTATGATAGCAGGTGTAGAAGGAAATTGACCGGAAAAAACCACTAACGGATACGACTAACAAAGTTACTTCTAGGCGGCTCTAAAACCTGCTCTTTCTTCGACGACTTGAAGCCTCATTCTTTTTTCTTGAAGTGTATTACAAACCTTACATGAATGGTATGCCACTACAACCATAAAACTCAATTCCATATCATCGCGGTGCGGTATCGATGGTATCTAGTAGTGTTTTATTTTCGTAACTGACGCCGTCGCCACTTGACCCTACGCGCGGGATGCCACTCTTGACCGCCGGAGGTGCAAGCAAGAAAGCGATGTGTAAAGATTGGCAAAGCGTGGAGAAGCTACCGCCTGCTGCTAGTGGCGAAATGCGGTGACGTACGGTTTTGTGTGGTACTTCTGGATTGATACCAAATATAAACGCCAAGCGAAGGAAGAGCACATGAGCTGTAAAGCTCTGTCGGGTGCTGAGAATCCCACCATCAAGAGCAGTGTAGAACATGTGAGCTCTATCGTTGTGTGCTGTTGTCGATGATGATGTTGATATGTCGATGATGTCTCCTTGGGCACAGTGATGTCTTCGTATTCTCCCCGTTTCATCCCCGGGGAGCGGGAAATAAAAATAAAACATCGATTTCGAAACGCACTTGTTGGGCTGGGCGAAGGAAGACCGCTGTGTTCTTTATGCTACAGCGAAAAGACGCTTTTTTTGCTGCGCTCCGCGTAGGCATTCATTTTGTTGGAAGTAATAACATTTTATTGGAGCGCTTGGTTGCGCTCTAGTAAGCCTGTTTTGGTGAACAAAAAATCGTGACCACACATCGGGTGATCACTCTAATTATAATCGTGTAATTTGAGCGTAAAAAACAAGAAAACATCAATAAAAATGACTTATTCTAGAATGCAGACATTTCCCGGACCGCACTGATGTAATCAGAAACCCAAACCCTGAGGTCATCACATCGTTTGACCCATTAAATGTTCTTTCTCTCCCACCGTGCTGTGTGTCCCAGCTCTAGTCTTTTATATCTCACCGTAAGTTTGTAGAGGTTTTTGGTGTAAATTATATATGAATCTGACACTGGACTGACGTAACCTTTCAACCTGCTGCGAGTTCATTGTGCTTTTATCGTGCACCAGAAACAGACAGTAAGGATATCCCGGAAGAGCATATGTGCCTGTGTGTTTGTGTGTTTGTGCCACAGGAAACACAGGATAAGAGGGAGAGATATACACACAAACATGATGTCACACACTGGCGCCATTTCCATCACATGCGCAGTAGAGACACGCGGGATAGAACATTTTGATTTTGGAATTATTTTTTGCATCCTCAGAAATTGTTTCCAGCCTTTGTAACCTATCTTGTGTTTAGTATGAGCAGGTAGAGGATTCTCTAACATTGAAGTAACAACAAACCTTGACTAATCAATTTGACACTAAAAGTATATTTTTTCCTATTACATATAGATTTTTATTGAATAAATTTATCTGCTGTTGTACAATAATTTGTAATCGTACGAGATTTGTCATTCAAATGACACTTTCCTGCTATTGGCAACAGTGAGGACGTAAGAAGGGCGTGCACTGGTGTAGGTTTAAGGGGTGGCAACACTGGACTTCTCACTAATGATGATGTCACTGACTAGACTTGCTTTTGCTTCCCCACACTGTCGTCCGCATCGGGCCCGTATCACCGAGTGCATTAGTGTCACCAGCTTTGCGTAGCCTCTGTGTGCGCCTGTCTGTGAAGTGCATTTGCGGGTGGGTATGCTGTCCCCCCGGTCGTAATCAATGTTCGCCCTCGCCAGTGTTATCTCTTTTGTTTGAAGTAGTACGGTGTGTGGGAACACTCCTAAATTGAATTCGAACCGCTGCGAGTGCTGTGTCAACGAAGAGTCATAAAAAATAGCTAAACAAACTGTGTTTGTGTGTATTTAACAATACAATGTTTGAGGTACTGTTATATGTTGATTGTATGCACAACCTCATGTCTAAATTGTTTTGCTAAAAGAGAAATATGCAAAAAACAAAAAATTTTAAAATATTTGTTTTATGATAAGATATTCATTCAGCGGACAAAAGTAATTCGGCTCACTAATCAGATTTAGTCAGGTTAAACCACTTCCGAATCAGGGATACATATTGACTTTTAAGAGTGAGCATTGTAAATAGCTGAATAGAGCCGTAGGTAAGTGAGCGGACTCTTACACACAGGATCGTGAGTTCAAATCTAACTTCAACCTTTTGGTTAAATGGTGTTTTCCGGTTTTGTTTGGCCTTTAACCAAAGTCTACATAAAGTTATAATACGAAAAAATGTGGTTTATGGCTCTAGCGTGTTTTATAAACGGCTTTGTTTGAAAAAAAAAAAACTGGTTTTATGGTTTCGTCTACCTGTGCCACGCATCATTCATTAAATTAATAGTTTTGCTTGCCTGTTTTGCTTGCTTGCAACCGAGCTCCCCCGTACCCTCGTTGCTGCTGCTGCTGCTAATCAACTTTCGCAAAGAAGCCATCTTCCCTCATGTTTCCTTTTTTTCCCTTGGTTGCCCTTCGAACCATCTTGCGTAACTAGTTCAACCACGCAAAGCAGAGGTCAGGTCAGAGCACCATTGGTATAAATGGCTCGCCCCATATCCTCCAATCATCATCACCACCATCGATTTCTGTGATTTCTGCTTACACACGGGCCTCCACAACAACCGACCGAGCTAAAGAAGCTATGTTACTTGTTTCGAGTTTGCGATGGGGCCGCTCCGCAACGAAATCTAATCTGTTCTACACCTCTGTTACGCCCTCCTCATGTGTTCCCGTTTTCGGTCCAAATAATGAAAAGAAACCCGGTGCAGATAATCGGGCCGGTATTGGTAAGGTTTCTTTCCATAGCAGAAGAAAACGGACAGAAGGGAAAGGGAAGAAGACTATCCCTCAATACCTGCAAGCTATAACGCCGACATGCCAAGATAAGAAACTATGGAGAGAGACTGGTCGTCGCTTCCCATTTTCGTCCCAAAAGGTGGTTTAATATTTAAACAAGATGTGAGGGGATGGGTGAGTCACTGAGAGGAGGAGGGAGTGTTGTGGTGGTGTGTGGCGAACCGTAACTGTCATGCGACAGTTAATCTTCATTAATTTAGCACATAAAAAAACAAACTCTTGCAAAACAGGAAGAGAGCTTATAAGACGTTATAGAAAAAATCCAGCAATGTTTGTGTGACACCATCAGAACCATGATCCTTGGAACGTCTTCGACTGCTGCTGCTGCGATGATTTGTTTACTTTAACGCCTTCTACTATCCGACATTACGCTGTCAATAAATGTGTGGTAATTAGCTCCTCATTGCCTTCCTTCAAGCGTCTCGGAAGTATAATAATATTGTTTCCAACCATTCCCTGAGACCTGTGGGACATCATCTTCTCTGACAGAAGGTGCAGAAGGTACTGCAGGCCGGCCGAGTGGTTTGTCGTAATTATTATGACCTAGTGTCGAACGCCACGCCATCGAAACCGTTCGAAGCACCGATGGCCCTGATGAACCACCATGAGACCACACCCTTTCCTGCTGCAGTGTGCTTGTCGAGTGGTCGGGTGTGTTCGGTTTGTTGGGGTGTGTTGGAGAGGTGCTGCTGCCCGTGTGCGAACGTGTGGCACAAAATAGAAACAAACGCCTCCCCGGAGGGTGGTGCTAATAAGCAAATAATGTCTAACATAAAACAAATGTTCCACCGTTCCGTTGCACGCTCTGTCTCTCTCTGTTTGCCAACTCGAACCTGTGCCTCATTAGAATATTCAATCACCTCATAGACGAGCTACTACTACTGCTGCTGCTGGAGGAGTCGCGGGACGCTCTCGTTCGTCGCTGCTGTATTGGATGGGTCATTTCCTGCCCGCGCGCGCTCGTTTTTGGTGTCACACTGTGCGGGTCTTCCTTCACCGTTTTTTTTACCCCTTTTGCTGTGCTGCTGCTGCTGTTCAGTAGTTTCCGTTTGACCATATGTGTTGTGTGCGCATGTGAGCGTACTCTCTGATGGTTTTGATTATTCATCCGATCTTGACGGTCTTGCGCCCACGCGGCCCCACGCGACAAGACACTTGCGTTCAGTGAGCAACTCAGATGATGCACCGACCCGCCCCCCTGAGGATGAGCGGTGTTGGATTATTTCGGAATTGTAATTGTGAAATATGAGCACCTTTTCAGCTCACTCACTCTCTATAGTGTGTGCTGTTCTGTACTTACGATGCAAAACCCCAGAACGGTTCCAGCTCGTCGGGTGGTGGTGCCTTTCTGCTCGCTGCTCCACGATGCGGTGGTATTGAGTTACGACCAAAATGTGTGACTCCAAAAATGGGACAGCGGCAACGAAGAATTACGTTCTCGTTTGCACCGATTGTCTTTGCAGAGGGTGGGTGACGTGTGTGTGCGCTAGAGCAAGAACGTTAATTTGGTTGTTAGGACATATTTAGAAGAAATACATAAAAACGTAACGTAATTAGAACATGCGATTATGTAAGTACGGAAAATGTTTTTAAGCATATATATGGAACTTTCCTTTTTATATATAAAAAAACAGAAAAACATCATCCACAAAAGGATTTCAACATGAAACGAGAAACGGAAAATTGAGACGACAAAATAATGACATAAGTTGTCGGTCGTTCCAATTTGTACAAAACTGAATTTAAACTTTTTTTTTATATAAATAGAAAAATTTGAACGGTAAACAACCAACATTAAATATTTATCACTTAATATTCTATGATTGGCACACTTTCTAGACTAGTTTTGTGTGATTTTACACTGTCATACCTTGTTTAGTCAAATCATGTTTTGACGTGCCCGATAAATTATTATTGTAATACGCTGTTCGATATTAACCCATATATAGCAGATGATTTTCAAGATTTTATCACTTTTTCTCATACAGTTGGCACATTTCATAAAATATCGATCACATAGAATTTTTTTATCTTTTACGACATAAATCACTAACATGTCACAAAACATAAAAACAAGTAAAATTTGCTCGATATTCAGCGATACCTTAAATGTGGGTTAAATTCTTAAATTTCATTGTTAAATTCTTTTTAAATATTAGGATCATCTTGTAAAAGATAACCAATTCCGTGTTATTATTCTCAGAATGGCAATTCTAGACTGTTAGCGGTTGACATGATAGAGTTTTCACTTAATCTCATAAGTTTTGTCATCTTTACTAGAATTTCTGAGAAACGATTCAATTTTTTTAAAATTTTGTCTGCGCATGGGAAAATCATTGCTCGAGAATAAGTGAAAATCGATGTAGTGTGTGTTTTTAATTAAAACCAAAAAATAAAACATTGTTCGATATATGTTAAATGTTATCAGTTCCGATTGTTAGCAGCCGACTTAGAACATGTGTCATTTTATCTCAAATAGTTGGCACATTTTCTAGACTACTTATGGTCAAAATTTGATAATATGAGGAAAATTGCTTCAAATAATCCAAGAAAGTCATAAGATTGCACAACAAATAAATAAGGTTCTTATTTGATTAGCCTAGAAGTTATTGAATTTCTACGCAAAAGCGTGAGATGAAGTCATCCAGAGCAGCGCCCAACACACCCGTAAAGTGTGCTAAATGTGTGCACCACAACACCGCATTGCACAGACTGCAGCAGCAGCAGCAAACGCTCAAGAAGAAGTGTTTTCCTTCAATCCGTTTTCCGATAAATTTACTGCATTTTCCTCACTCACACACACTCACACATAGAGCCGTGCAAAAACAGCTTTTCCAACCCTAAGGAGCACCGGCAGCAGCAGCAAGCATGGTGGTGATGGTAGTGATGATGGGAATTTAAATCCAAAATTTGCGTCGTCGCGTTCATCGTCGTCGTTGTTGGTCCAAACACTACTAAACCACTACCGTTTCCTTTCTTAGCTCCCCTCTCTCAGCAATGATGGCGAGAAGCGGCGGCGCACAAGTCCGTACTGTGGACTTTAACAAATTCAACGCTGATTTAGTCATAGCCTAAAAATAACATCCCAACCGCGCTTCTCGTACGCTCAAGTGCCGCAGCAAAAGGCAACGGTGGTCGGTGGTGCTGCTGGTGCTGCTGCTGCCGCTGCTGCTGACTCTGTTTGCTGTTGCTGCATTGGCGAGATAGGTCGCGCTGCTTGTTTTGTGTATGCGGTTTTCTGACCCACTTGCTCTGTTTGGTACAAACATCTCTCTCTCTCTCTATTGGTGTGTTTGGCAGAGTGTTGTATGGATCAAACCGCCGCACCACCAGCCAACGTGAGTAACGACCATGAAAATCAGATTCAGAAAGGGCAAAAAAGACAGGAGCAGCAGCAGGAACCCGCCGCACACAGCTCTCTTGCCAAAACATTTCAATCAGAGAGAGAAAGAGGAGTGTGTGGCCGTTGAAGTATTTGAAGTATTTTGAAAGGGAAATTACTACGACTGTGGTCTGATCATCGTTGGATTAAGGTGTGGCTAACTTCAATATAGGATAGGATTACAGATATATATATATTTCGTTTCAAAGGTTCCTGAAGTCGCACAAAACAATGTTTGTGATATTGGGTGCCAGTTTTGTGATATCAACTGATAAGGATATCATTTATGTGGCTTTTGAAATGACATCTGATGCGCTAGTTGCGTGAAATAATTGACAGTTGTGAGATTGTGTGATGATTTTGTGAATTTTACTGAAAAAGTATTGAGATGTCGTGCTATTCCACAACCAAAGTGCCATAAAAAGGAAGCCAAAGTTCAATGTTTCACACCGTGTTTTGTTGTGCGGTGTGAGCTCACCGTTCTTGGAAGATTCGTTATTTTTAAATATCTGATTGATGCACTTAATTTTGCACAAGCTCCCTTCTCATCACAAGCAGAGAGTGCGCAACGTCTGAACTGATTCATACGCTTAAGTATAAATGTATCTACTAAATGTGGACACCTGAATGTGCAGCGAATGTTCTTCACATACAAACACAAAATGAACAAAAACAAGACAGCTAAACACGTTCTCTCTTGCTCCACAAAACCGGGCTAGTGGAGCAGACGTGGTGGAAATGCAGGCCCCGGCTTTGCCTAATATGGAACCAAAGTGTTGTTGTGAGGGGATCCGCTTTTGGGCAGCAGTAGTAACTCGCTTCGCGAAAGCTCTGCCGGTAGAGCTAAATCTCTGGCTTTAGAGTTGTGTTTTTTTTATCGCTATCAATAGATCTCGTGTGTGTCATGTGAGTCTTTTCGATTTTGGTTCGGTTGGTTCAGGCAACTCGTGATCTCGCAACGACGGGGAGCTCCCAGCACTACGTCATCGATGTATGAAGTTTTAGTCTAAAGTTTTATTAAATTCCTTTTTCCAATAAATAACTGATCCTTTATATTTGTGTGTTGTGTGGTGAATTGTGTATCACAAACACATACCATGCGATGTTTGATTTATTTGAAACGTTCGTTAACAGCTCGCCTTACACACAACAACACCAATGTGTTAAACATTTATCATGTTGCAAAGGCATGGCAAACGCAAACCCAACCCTCCTCGAACTCTCCATTCGAACGAACCCACCCAAAAGCATGTTTACAGTGCACACTTTTAACCTTTTACCGCCCGCCGATGATGATGCTGCTGCAAGGCCATCGGGGATGATGATGATGATGATGCTCAAACCCTTCTCCTCCTTTTACTACCCATAACATACAGAAATCGACTACAAACAACAACAAGTTGTGAAAATAAACAAATCACTCGTTCACATTTATTTGCTTATCTATCGTTTGAATTAATTTATTTCATTTTCAAACTAAAGTTTTAAAATTCAAGTATAATGTGGAATATTCTTCCAACCCCTTCTCAGATAGAGCAATAGAGTATGCTTGTGTGAGTGTAGCAGCAGCATATCAGGCACCCAGTTCTCGACCCTCCCCGACTGTGTGGTGACATCATGCCCGACCGGGTTATTGTGTTTGATTCGATGCGCTCCTCCTGCTCGCCCCGGATGACCGCCACTGCCCCATCCCTCCCCATCTGGCTTGTGTATTTGGTAATCATTTCCGAATCGCACGGACGGGGGAAGGCCGTTGATGGTACCGCTGGACGCGGGGCTGGATTGCTTCGTTTGTTATCACATTGTGATCGTGACCGTGCCGTGCCGGTCAACAGAGGGAGAGGAGAGAGTGAGGTGTGGAGGTGGTCTGCCTCTTCCACTTGACAACGGCCCGGCAGGGCGGTACATAATTGACTGTGTTTGGTGTACTCCTCTTAGGAGGGCTGGTGATGCGAGTGTGTGTGTGTGTGTGTGCGACTGATCATGATGTTGTTTGGCGTCGATTGTGCAACACTGTGTTTGACTCTCTCTCTCTCCCTCTCTGTTAGGGGGTCTTTGATAGTGAACGAATGACATCGACATCATTCAACGATGGGTTTTTTTTTAAATGAAAAAGCTTTTTTCTATGCCCCTTTAAACTCTCACCCTTCGAGAGTTACCCAAAAACTGCACTCATAACAAGCTTGCTGCTTCTCGTAACACACTGTTTTCAGCGTGAAAAGAAACATTAACGTTTCATTGTTTCATTCCGTTTCTCCATCCAATAAACAGTCGATGACGGACGGACCCTCCCCCTGGACCGGCTGGAATGACAAATCTAATGGAATAAATTTAACATTTAACCTCTTTTCCGAGCGATGTCACCCGCTCACTCACTGGTTCTTGCGAACTCTTTAAATTCATGAAGTCATTTCGAGTGGGAGATGTGATCTTTCGTTACAATTGTTCTCCATTGTTCAGTATATGATGTCATACATAGCTTGGGGGAAATTCTGCTCTGGAGTTGGCGTAATGCATCCTACATTTCTACCAATAAAGTCATTTTTCATGGAAGCTATACAAGAAAACGTTTCTGTTATCAAGTCTTAGTCCACACCAACGATAACTCTGATAACAGTGAGTCCTCAGTACCAGTGGAGTGAAAGGAGGGTTTGTGCATTGATCGAAATGTTGGGTGCATTTGATGATGTAGATTTTGCACAGAATGTCCGGAGTAACGGCCAGTTCCAGAAAAAATACCCCTACTCCAATAAGGGTCGTAAACCCAATTCACTCGAATTTCTCTATCATCCTGTAAGTCCCCCTAGAGTGTCAGGTCCCCTTATCATGGGTGT